>NC_134495.1:4220338-4565338 GCF_040206685.1 Ascaphus truei
AACGCACCAAGACAGCGGCAAAATAAGAAAAGTATGCAAATAGGACGTATTTCCTAGATATTGTATCTCAGGTGTGTTCACTGGTCTCTCTCTCTCTCTTCTCCGCCCCCCCCCCCCCCCCCCGCCCGCCCCAGGGAGGTGTATTGTATTGGGGAGGTGGGGGTATTTTTTTTTTATGTATTTGGGGGAGGTGGGGGTATTTTTTAAATGTATTTGGGGGGAGGTGGGGGTATTTTTTTTTATGTATTTGGGGGAGGTGGGGGTATTTTTTAAATGTATTTGGGGGGAGGTGGGGGTATTTTTTAAATGTATTTGGGGGGAGGTGGGTATTTTTTTAAATGTATTCTGGGGCTTGGGGGTATTTTTTTTATATGCATTTGTGGGGCGTGGGGGTATTTTTTATATGTGTTCGGGGGGCGTGGGTGTCCAGTATTTTTGGACAAGCCACCTGGCAACCCTACAAACGGAGGATTCCAAGAGTGACGGCAACAGGAACATTGAATTGGTTATTGGTTATTGGTATAGTAATATTGTAGCAGTAATATACCTTACACTGAGTGCACAGCGCGAGTAAATGTTGATGTCAGAGGTATTATTCTTACATTTGAATGTAATATAAGCAAATCTATAAAATAGTCTTCCTTAAATGTAATAAAAGATGCTGATATAGTAATGATTACGACGGATGCGCCATTGATTGTTTAATGAAAGACCATGTGAATAAGCGCGGAAAAGAATATATAATACGACACAATGTGTCCGTTATCCTCCCAACATAACACTTAGAGTGTTAGCTCCCTGGGGCAGGCCTGCTTTAGCCTTATGTTGTCATTTGCTCTTATTTTCATTGTTTGTAATGTACATTATTTAAGTCCTGTTGTAATGTTGTAAAGTGCTGCGTACATACTGGGCGCCAGGGCCGGTGTGATGGCGGTGCCGTCTGTGCCATCGCACCGAGCCCCGCGGTTATAGAGACCCCGCGCTCTTTCCACAACAATAAAGCTGATTGCCAGGAGAGCGTGGGGCCCCTGTAACTGTCTCTTACCTGTCCGGCGGCATCTCCTCTTTCACGGTCCCGTTAACATGGCGCCGTGATGTCACATGGCGTCACCGCAACACATTGTTCACGTTGCCATAATAACGTGACGCTGTGACGTCTGAGGAAGAGATGCTGCACCGGACCAGGTAAGAGGCTCCGCGAAAACCCTGCAAAAGAACAAGCCGGCGTAATATTAATAAAATTATATATACACACACAACAGAATTTGCAAAAGGTTTCTACTCTCATGAGGAATTTGAAACTCTATTTAGAACATCTGGATATTTCCATTGTTTTTTTTTAAATGGCTTCTTGCCTTTATTCTGCTTCCTCTTTATTAAAGGAAATGTGTCCATTGGTTTACAATGAATCACAGACCCCTCTGACATGAAAGAGTTAAATGAGGTCAAATTAACTCATGGCCATTAGTACACAGTATGTTCATTAATATGCACAACTTATTTTGTACCAGAGGGGGCAGCATACATTTCTGAAAGCTAGGGATTGATAACCGGAATATTCACTGACCCCTATAAAAATGACCATAATTAGAAAACATGGCGGCTGACACTGATGAGCTTATTTTATATCCACCGAAGAAACCAATTGGTCCTTTTCAGACAACATTTTGCTCGATAAGGCGCCGAATCAACCACTTTGGCAAATATACTGTGGAAAAAGGCCCAGAGAGAATATACACTTTAATTTGTTTCTGGATTTGGGTGTAAACATTTATCGCGTTTTCAATGGGGTTGCAATCTTTTGGTTCTGGTTTTTTCCAAATCTCAATTTGTTTGGGTTGGGATTTTTACCAAGTGATGGAGAAAAACTTAAACAGGATAATGCTGAAATAGCCTAATTAAGCATAAAAATGCTTACAATAAGTATAAAATCGTAGAAGCAATTAGGAAACTAAGATTACAAAGCTGAAAATAATTTACAAAGATGCAGCAAGAAACAGCTAAAAATGGGCCTTCTGCCTCGTGTTCTGGTGTTGGTTCTAAAAATCTTAAGGGTTCTGTTTTTGGATTTGCTTTTGGCATTTGGTTCTGCTGGGTCCTGATGTCACACGCCTTGCTTCCCACACAGCACAATCAGAAATACCTTTTCCTTTCCAGTGAGCCTGAGATGCAAACCCAACATGACCGCCATACTTCCGATTAAATTCCGCCATCAGTGCTTTGTAAGGGCTCCGAATGAGTAACACGGCCGAATCAAAAGCTTCGATCTCCTTCTTGCCACTTTCATGAGTCTTAATGCAAACTGTCCTTCCATTTCGCCAATAGTCTCGTTCTCCTTTAAAGCCTTAAGAATTGTAAGGTGTGGAAACCGACACAGTTTTAGCAAACATACAGTAATAGCAAATGTACTGTACATATAATGCACACATTGGATAATACAGAAGTACTCCAATAACATGATAAAGTCATTCTATTTGACCATGTTTAGTATATATTCTGACATGAATATGCTATATTTATATTAGTCAAATTATAAAGAACTTACAGTAAGAAAATGTACATTGAAGAGAATGGCATACAATGGGTGCAGTTGATTTTAGATCACTAGTTAATAATAACTTCATGTTTTATGGAGTATTCCTAGAAGTCTATAATAGAAATGCTATTTTTTTTTAACAGTATGCTTTGAAAATTGAACATTTTGCAATGAAGGAAATAACACAGTGGCCATTTGTCAAGTCATCTTAGAGTACTTATTCAATCTTGTGTTGGTTTCTTTCACAATAGTTCATGTGGAATTATAAAGATGTTCTGCTCATTCAGAGGAAGCTGTAATGTGCTTTTGTTCTGTCTGCCTTATATATTGTTGCTACCTCAGGAAAAAGGCAATTGCATTGGTGTTTTATTTTTTTCAAGCTCATTTTGTACATATCCATTTGAGCTCCAGATGAAATTGTCTCTGGTGACAGATTCCAATTCTATATCAATGACCCAAAGTCCTCCGTGAAACAGAAAGAGACGCTTCATGTCCAAATAAACAAACAATCTTTAAGCAAATGATTCTAGCCAGGGGAAACATAAGATGTAAGTAGCTGTATTACATCAATTATAGATGTGTAATTTGTTTTTCTGAGTTATGCCAGGCAATATACAGTAGCAGCAAGGTGGCTAATCTAATAGTTGCCTAGATACATTGTTGCCTAGTCAAATGAGCAGAAATCCCTGAATAAACATGAAATAGCGCTTGACATTTCTCGAGCAGAAGAAAATATTTCAAATCATCATCTCATTGTGGAATATGAAGAATGCAGAAATGGTTTCTAATGAATAGATGTAATCAAGACCTAGGATTCAAGGGGATTGCAGGTAAAGATCCTTGAATACAAGGTGTTTTGGGTGCTCATAGTGATTGATTAGAAAGGCAACAATTCAGTGATAACAGAAAAAAAATGAGGAAATGTGCGGTTCATACAGCGATTCCCAGAACTCTGTATACTTTCTCTGCCATGAAATCGCATATATGATGAAGTGCGGCCACTATTCAATATGTCGGGACGTTGCTTGTCCATTTCAGGGAAGTTAAGCGCAATTGAATTACCTGAACCGGTTGGTGCCTCGGAGACGACTCCCCTGGTTCTCGAGATATGACGCTTTTGTGCAATGACCAAGAATACTTGCCCAGTGGACACAAAATGTCAGAGAGTTCAGACGTACTGGACACGGGGGTCCCGGAGCTGGGAGCACCACAGCCGAGATCAGCGGAACGCCACAGATCCACTAAAATACTATATACCAGGTGTGGGGTGGATTGCTACTTCAAATAGATTGAGCTTTACAGCGTGGTGGCCATAACCTCGCGATAAAGCAGCCATAGGCGGAATTACAGTGCGCCCTGAAGCCTGAGTCGGTAAAACATAAACTAGGAATACCTGCAGGGTCCGATCATTTAACTGTGAGCCATAAACGTTGCTTATACAAACACGACTTTTCAAGTCAACTCTGAGGTGGCTTCGTGTATACTGTAAGTAGGGATGGGGTTCAGTGTTATTTTATATTGTCTGAAAGTGGCAAATCGGGCCGCTTTCAGATGGAAATCTCCGTTGTAGTCAATGGGTATTTCTTGGCCGAAAAATGGCCTGAACGGCCACTTCAGAGAATATAGAATTACCCGCTAAGTTAATGGCCTCTGCAATAGGAAATATATCTACAGCAAAAGCCACCTCCATGTGCCCTAAGTTAATAAGGGAACTGTAAACTGTTCAGTGCAACTATTCTATATTGTTCTTATTCTGCTACAATGTATAGTATATAGCACAGCACACACCCAACATAGATTGGACACTACAGAAACATTAACACTTGTTAGATGATGCAACAAAACAATAGCTGATTATTATAGTAATCACATAATACAGACAGCTGTGTTTCTACTAGAACAGTGAAATAACACGTATAACATAATCAAAAAAAAAATATGAATATAATAATATGAAAACAATAGTTATTTGGTCCCAATTTCAGATGTGATCTTGTTATTTGTTTGCATGCAATTGGCAGGTACTTTAAATGATATAAAGCAGCACATTCCTAAAAATCAGACAACCCCAGGGTATAAAAAAGAGAAAATATAGTGTAATATGTAAAAAAAACACTGTGACATGCTGGGGAAGGGGGTTCATCTCATTCACATGGGGTTCGAATTAGTCATGTTCGTAAGATGTGGGAGAAATTCAGGGTCTTCAATGAGGCCGCCCCAGGTGTGTGTAATGCAGAAAAAGAGCAGAAACAGTATAATAACATTTATATACTATAATGCAATAGGAAAGGTACCATGTGCGTGGGATTAACTCCGTTTTACACCATTTCACTCCGTTTTACATATTACAATATATTTTCTCTTCTTTTCTACGCTGGGGGTGTTTGCCGTTTGGAATTTGCTGCTTCGTACTGTTTGAAGGTTTGGGAAACTCTTGTGTTACTTCCCGGGACGCTATTTATTATATTATTTAATAGAAGCTTCACTATATACAGTATATCATATTTTTTCCATTTGTTGCACTTTATATATACATATACATATCTTAACTAATATATATTTTTTATCCTCACTTTGCATAGTGATTTTCACCCTATTTCTTCGTTTCAAGTGATTGATTTTTTTTTTGTGCTGGTCTTTTTTTGTAGACTTTAAACTTTAAAGGGTATGGACACATTGTTTTTTTCACGATACATTGCCTTATTACTCAACTCGTAACGGCCCAAGCAGATGATCGCTTGAAGTGAAGTTAAAAGCTGAGCAACCCATGTAGTTATTCTTACTGCTAAGCAAATGTGTGCTTACAAAAAACATGCTGCGACCCACCTTTATTATACAGAGATCCATCAAAGTAGTAGCTGCCGGTATAAAAGCCAGTAGCCAGTTCAATTAGATGGCGGGCCCAAGTGTTCCCTGCACCGGGAAAGCTTGCCAGAGCTATAAGCTGTTTAGAACGAGATGGTAAAAACCTTCTGTCCATACATCGGTTATCTGTAATAAACGGATAACAAGCATTTTCTTTGGTTGGAAACATATATAATCATAAACTTAATTATAAAAAAATTGTAGGAAAGGTTGATCCAAGATGGAAAGAATACCAGGGAAAGGGATAGGCAGAGCTTTCTGTAAGGCAATAGCGACAGAGATACTGTATATAAATATGTGGATGTGGGGTGGAATATCTGCATATCACTAATATTCACAGAAGGACCTAAGCAGAAGAGGAGGCATATCTTTATGACATTGTGAGAATAGAACACTACTGTAGTGCCCCATAACATAGAAAAACTAAATTAATCTTTTACTTGCACAGATGGAAACGTTTTGGGGAATAATTATGAGACCCAAATGAATTACTGGCAGTAGATAAATGTTCTCTGTGAAAGAACAATTTCTTAAAAAAAAACAAAAACGTTATGGGCAAATTTGAGAACAAATAAAGCTGGTCCAAGGGATTACAAGGGGCGGAGAAAGAAAAGTTATTTTAGCATATTGAATGCTATCATTTTCAGTGCCTTTTGAGGTACCATACATGGTACGGTGTGGACCCTGGCATGTCAGGTGCCCTTTGAGGTTCATAGTACGGTGTGGGCCCTGGCATGCCACGTGCCTTTTGAGGTATAATGGTAAGTCATAGGAAAAGGTACATTTTCTAAGGCGTGATGGGCTGACGACTGTTGGAGCAGCCAGTTTGAGCTTTCTCCACTTCCGTTTCCAGCTTGCGATCCAGTCACTGTCTGCATTACGTGATCGCTCGAGGAGTGATCACATGACACGGATATGCTGGATGTCTGGTGACACCCCACTGCCGCCATACCCCAAGCACAGAAAAATATGAAATAACGTACGTGTACATAGATCTTCTTATGGGTTTTGCATTATAATGTCAACTCTCTGGTGTGGTTCAAAGCCCTACCAGCCATATTGGTCTTGGAGAAATGTGGATTTGTTATAAGTTTGGATACATTTTAAGTGAATAAAGTAACGGTTCTTCATAGATGACATTATAGATTACCGAGCGTTCGAAATCTCACAGGTTATTCCTGAAGAAGGTACAATTGAAGAATAAAGCTTTGAGGTTTGGAAAGCTCAATTCACTGTAATTTCATCTATGAAGAATACTAAAGTTGGTCGTCCAAAAGATATCACAACCTACAACAAATATGCAACCTTCTCGTTTACAATGTATAGAACTGAAGCTACAGAAACACTTTTTGGGTATGAATTATTCTTTCATTGGCTTAACTGATGTTTCAAATATTCTCTCTGACCCTTCAAGTCTCTTACAAATATTTCTGACAAATGTTTTGTATGAACTAACTTAGTTCCTCAATCTGCTTTTCGAAACATATTTCTGTGTTTGCCTGCCACCTGGGGGCTTTATAACCAACACTTCTCACCAATCTAACATTGTGATAGTTAGTGGTTTCCAGTAACATAAAAGTCTTGTCTCATATGACTGACAAGTAGTGAAAATAAAAATAGGTAAGTGATTATGGGTACACATTTGTCTTCATCGATCATCATTAAAGGTTCAGTTCTTCCTACTCAATCTTTAACACCTCCCCCTGCCCCTTTTTTTATTTGTTTTGCACATGGGGGGGACACAGGTTGTCCCCAGGACTGAAACATTCTCGTTTCAACTCCAGGAAACCTGGTTCCGGTTGAAGTTAGCGCCGATACGTCTCCTCCAGAGGAATGAAAATGGAGGTTTAAATCTCACGCATGACCCAGGCCAGTAAGAAGCCACAAATGTCATCTGTCGCGGCTTCCTATTGGCTGACGATGCGGGGGATTTAAATACAAGGAAGTAGCAGTGGCACATTTTCCTAAATATATCTCAGGAACCATGGGGACCCCCTGCTTCCCATCCAGTTAAAAAAGGTGGACACACACACACACACACACACACACACACCCAGAGAGAGAATTGGATCCTTACCATAACAGGACAGGTCAGAAGTGTTGGTTTACGATATAAATATGTATCTAGTTATAGCCAAAGTTTTAGTGAATATGTAGGTAATGCTGTAAATTCCACTGAAACATTCACTTTACTAGGAGGATTTATGCAATCAGTCCAAGGAAATGTTCTAGATTCATGGTTATCAATCCTAACCTCAAGGCATGGAGTTTGGAGCAACCAAAACGTGTGTAAATGCATTTGTGCCCCCCAAAGCCTTGTGTGGCCTGGAGCCTCAGTCTTTATACTTTATACATAACACAGAAGTACAAGTGTTGGCTTATACTGTAGGGATATTGATTGTGTCATTGCAATATTTCAGTGAGATTGAAAGAAGAATAACAGTTCCTACAAAAACACGTGTGGGATATTGGTTCGTGGATATTATGGGTGTTGGTTTTCATTGCCATAAGGATTTTATGTAATCAGTCAAACTAAACATACTCTACTATGACATTAACCAAATCACATGGCTGCCTCCCCCCTTCACTTCCAACTGTGAATCCCATTGCAAAACAAGAACACAACAAATTGCAATGCTCAGAGTATTAAAGCAAGGGGTCTGAGGTTCTTCACAATGGTTACTAAATGGAAATAAATGTGTTTGCTATTTCAGGCTGGAGTAAATATGTTTATATTCACAACCAATGTGAAACCAAGCTGGGGATTTATACTCTCTGGCAGTGAAATAGGTTCTGTAGTTTGCAAGTAAACAGATACCGTAAGATAGCAAGAAGACAGAACAGGATTGACACCTCGTGAGAGGGCACTTGTTCGGAATGTAAGCAAAATTGGATACCTTCATTGTAAAGCAGCCTACATGAAAATTCTGCAGCAACTACACAATTGTGATGATTCTGTATGCTTGCTAATGATGACAATTAAGTTTCCTTCTGTATAAAGTAGATAGGGTCCTGAGGCTGGTTTTCCATGTCAGGGAAGCTTTGAGTTCAGAGCTTTCCAGGAAAAGCCACTTCAGATCATATTGAATAGGGGCAATTGAGTGGATCGAGACCAACAAGCCAAGTTTTAACGAATCATATATATATACATCCAATAAAGAACATCACTTGTGAGCACATTCACATCTTAGACAGGTCTGCAACCCTGCCTTTCACCATTATCACCTAGCATACAGTGCTTCCACTGCAGCAAGGGATTCTGGGAAATTACATGCAAATGGCCACACCATTGTGGTGGCACATTGTGTGCTCATTTGCATGTTATATGGTTTTGAAGCAAAAGGTGGCACTGTGTTCTCATTTGCATGTCATTTCCCCAAATCCCTTGCTGCAGTGGAAGCACTGTGTGCTGGGTGACAAAGGTAGCAAACCTGTCTAAGACATGCAAATGAGCACACAGTAATATTTCAATTTGCTATATGCTTTACTGTGGAGGATTTTTGTCACTTTTTTTACCCACCATAACTTAACGAATTGTATGTGTGTGTGTGTGTGTGTGTGTGTGTGTGTGTGTGTGTTTGTGTGTGTGTGTGTGTTTGTTTGTGTGTTTGTGTATTTGTGTGTTTGTGTGTGTGTGTGTATATACATACATATATATATATAATGCAGTAAGTCCATACATTTGGTTATCAGGGCTGAGTTATAATGCTGTACATTAAGAACTATACAGCGCTGAGTTACTACAGTATATACAGCAATTCTGCACAGAATAGGCCATAATAAGCGGCCCTGAAAAAGTTGTTCGCGGATTGAGCCCTTTTCCTGCAAACACGGCCAGCAGTATATTAATGGCACTGAAGGGATTAACGGCTATATTTACTATGAAGTGCTCCTCTGTAGGACACATTCTCTGCTGGAATGCACCTTACGACCCCAAACAAGTGAGCGGGTCACAAAGGGCCATATTTACAGCACTTAGCGGTGTTACTGCATGAGACACCTTCTGTGTCGGAAGACCTCATAAAGCTCATTCACATGAATAGGTCTTAATGGGCCGTATTTACTCAACTGTGCTGGAAGGTGTCTTATGGAGTAGCATTGCTTAGTAAATATGGGCCTAAATGCTGATTCCATGTGGACCACGTGCTTTCAGGACTTGATGACTGCCCAGTGTGTGAATTTCTACTACAACATTCTGCAGGTCTTCTATTCACTGTGCTCTCCGACATTCTAATCACATCATCTTCTGTCTCCTTCCCTTTCAAGCTATTGAAGTGGATACAAAATGTGCTGTTTCAAGCGGCTCTGAGAAGCCTCTTGACTGACGGTAAACCTCGTAAGTCTCCTCACTCTCTCTGATTGTTGATTTAGCGATAGGGACAGGCCAGCTGGACGTCGCGTTTGCTTATAGATTTGGTAATTGGGGGGGCCTCTACTCCCAGGTATTTTTGGACTGGGTGAGCAGCAAGGAGCCGGATATTTCTGAAAGGATGGTGGCCAGCTGGTAATGGCTTTATCTCCCCACCCACCTTCTCCCAGGCGATCTGCTAACGGCGAGGTATAAATGACATTTAGATTTACAAGTCGGAGTCTTCCTCCGTGAAACAGAAAGAGAGAAGCAGGAGGAACTCAGCTCAGAGGTAAAAAAAAAAGGATTACATTAGAAGTTAGGACTTGCCTGGCCTGCAGTTACCTTGGCCTGGTGTGCAAGCTCATCCTACTTTGAACAAAATATGTAACTAAAATCCCAATTGTAATAAAATATTAGAAATAGCTAAAGATTTGCAGGGTTTTGTTCTTTTTTTCATCATACCTCAACAGCACTCTAGTAAATTCTAACAAAACAGTGACCTGGATTTGTATTTCTGGAAGGATGGAGACCACCGTCTAATAATTTTAACTCCCCACACAAGAGATAAAAAAACAGTTTCAAAAGTTCTCAAATATTCCTAAGGAAGTTTCAGGGTCATAAATGTGAGCAGAATTGTCCAACTTTAGCCACACACTATATTAACTTGTTTTTTTTTATGGCTACCCGCCATTTCAATTTGTTCTTGATATAGATATATAAATAAATGTAAATATACTGTAAGCTCATCTGCATGTCTTAGGCAGGTCTACAACCCCGCCTTTCACCATTATCACCCAGCACACAGCACTTCCACTGCAGCAAGGGAATCTGGGAAATGACATGCAAATGAGCACACAGTGCCACTTTTTGCTTCAAAAACCATTTTTAACATGGTTCCCTATAGGCTTAAGCTTGCTGCATGGTCACAGCTTTGAGCACAGCCAGGGTTAAGGTGCATACAGTACCCAGAAAACCCACCCACAGACAGCTGTTTCGACCTTAATGGGTCTCATCAGTGTGGGGTTGGTTAACTGGGTATGCACAGTATATATTTATCTATCTAGATAGATATCTATCTAGATAGATATATATATCTATCTATATCTATATAGATATATATCTATATATAGAGATAGATAGAGATATATCTATAGATATCTATCTATATATATATATATAATCAAAAAATAAATAGATGATACCGCTCTGTGGCTAACGAAATGCTTTTATTTGTGCGAGCTTTCGAGATACACTGATCTCTTCTTCCGGCGATGTTACAATGAATGAAGCAAAAGGTATACTTAAAAACAGTGTCTCTTGGAATGTTATCTGTGCTGTTCCTTCCCCCGGTGTGGATGTGTATTATGGCTAGAGGTGTTAAATGGTTACAGAAAGCAAGTGAAGAAAGAGTGTGTATGTGTATCAGTGTGAATAAAAATGAATGGAGAGCCCACAGTATATACAGTGCTTTACACAAGGTGTGTGTGGAGTGGGAGTGGATATAAATGGTGTGGGTGGGTGTGGAAATGTGAGAGTTTGTAGCACAACTAAAAGTGTGTGTGGATACTTAGTGGTCCCTATTGGTGTATAGGGATGAAAAAACAAGGAGTATTAGTATGTGTGAGAGACAGCTGTGTGTGCATACATATAGCACAGTATGTACAGACATGGCCTTTAGCGCTTATGGGACGAGAGTTCACTACTGTCAGTAATGACTCATAAAATTTCGATCTCTATTTAGGCCACTGCTAAGTGTCCCGAACAGTTGCATAAATTTGTATTCATGCAACCGTCTCTCTTTCGGGGTTTTAAGATTACCTTTGAGTATGGCAACCCTCAACTGTAAACTGTAAATATTACTGTATGTTCATTTGCATGTCTTAGACAGGTCTGCAACCCTGTCTTTCCCCATTATCGCCCAGCATACAGCGCTTCCACTGCAGCAAGGGATTCTGGGAAATGACATGCAAATGAGCACTCAGTGCCACCTTTTGTCTCAAGCTCGTATTACACAAGCAGATCCTCAAGCCAATGCATGCTGTTTTAAACACAGCTTTTAGACAGAGGCTGGGATGAGATGCAAAGCCATTAAACCCACTTACAGACATGTTTCAACCTTGATGGGTATCATCAGTGTGAGATTGGTTGTCCTGGCGAAGCTGGTTTGAGACTAGACTAGGTATTCACCACAATTATTCAGGTATATATATATAAACACACACATATATACACATATACTAACTTTTGTACCCGGCTTCTGCCGCATCTCCCCTCGCTGCCGGCACATCTCCCTGTCCCCTCCTCCCCCTCCCCCGGCTGCTGGCACATCTCCCCTCACTGCCGGAACATCTCCCCGCCCCCCCTCCCTCTCAGGTGGGTAGAGACTAGAGAGGCTTCTCCCAACCATGAGAGACCCTGGTTGTTCTGGACCCTAGGACTGCAGGAACAAGACTGCGGGGTCCAGCTGGGACACCCACACCCAGGATAACCATTACTACGGGCTGGACACAGCCTGCTCCCCGAAACCGGCGTTTCTGGCTTGCTGAAGGAGCTACATAGAAACCCAGGAAAGGAATCCCCTGCAACACCAGATAAGAACTTTATATATCTTTATTTTACATAAGGACTGTATATTTCTTGTTGGACTGGGGTATTGCAGCATAGGGTTTTTGGCTAATAACCAGCTTAGCTGGCGGCCCTGTTAGAAAGGGCTACGGTAAAGTTAGTTAATTTCCCTAAAGGGAATCGGATTTTATTTTATGTTTTGGTTTTGCTTAAAGGGACAGTGCACTTAATGTGTAGTTGTTTTGTGAGAATAAACCACTACCGTTAAGCTTTACCTACTGTCTTAGCTTCTTACTGACCTCGCCTACAGGCCGCTCTGTCACAATGGGGTATAAAGCAGTCAGAACTGATGCAAAGTACCTTGATACAGGTTAAAAATGTCTCTTAGCATCATTTTATTGGCACAAGTCCTTAAGTGTAATATATATCCTCGTCTTTGTGATGAAGGGGCCTGCACTGTGCATTATGTTTGCAAAGTATATTAGGCTCTATTACAGTAGCATTGAGCAAAGGGATATTATACCAGTATTTAAGCCAAAGAGGCAAATCATTGAAAGCATACAACATCTCTTGGAAATAAATGGCAAACATAAGGCTGACAAGATAAAATAAATGAGGGATTGACACACGATGAACACAGAATATGTACACTGAGGACACCATTTTTCTGTAGAAAAAAATATATTTAGATGCTGAAGCTGTAGTGAAAACAAAAGATACATTTATTGGATGATTAATGACGTATGGGTAGAGCTAATATTAACGTAAACGGTTGGCTGGTATGTCAGAGCGGTGATGAAAAGCCGGGAAACTTACCTTGTACTTGTGTTTGATAAACTATGAAGTAATCCAATGTGCCGCAGCTCTCGAATTCCTCCCCGGTACATTTCTGAGCACACAGCTGCTCGTCTTCCCGCTCGTGAAGTGTGAAATAAGTCGTGGGGAAAGCGCAGCGACAGACGGTTCCTGCGAGGGCTGCCAATGTGTATTCCTGTGGGAAGTTACAGTCGTTAGAACAGGGACTTGGTGTCTGCCCCGGTAATAGGGGAGGAATGCTGCATGTCAGAGCTGATACTTCAGCACTCGACGGTGATTTGTGTTTTCAAATGATCAGTCAAAACGTAACGGTACTAAGGTGTGCACAGTAACATTACTTTATTATATACAACCCAAAGTACTGTAGTAGTACTGGTTACTTTTTATTTTATTTGCACTCACAGCTCCACTGTCTTTTTACAGAAGTAGAGATATATTTAATGTAGAACGACTTCCTAATCCTACCCCTTCCTAATCTGGATACAAAGAGGCTTGCAACCAATATCACCATTTTTTCAAGGCCACCTCGACCCCTTTAGACTTTCGTTTTATACTTAAAAGAAGCTGTCAGAACAACGTTATTAAACCTCCCCACTAACTTTAAGGGAATAATAATTCTGTATCCACCGAAACTGCATTTTTGACCTTTTTCGGTTGAAAATCCCCATTAAAGTTGTTCGGTGGATATAGAATAAGGCCCATAGATTTATTCAAAAGGCAGACTACACTCATCAACTATTGTTCTCTTTTCTATTAAAAAGTCTGTCTTTAAAAAAAAAAAAAAAAAAAAAGCATTATGAAGGTATAAACATTAAAAAAAAGTAGAAAAGGGGGCTGCCATTTTGCCTCTCTGGTGATGTCATTTATGACACAGGAAGTTCCAGGTACCATAGACACCAGTGTCATTTCCCCTGACCTTTAGCTGCCCATGGAGGAACGGAAATACAATGTTACTAAATGATCTAGCTGCCTACCTAACTAACATTAGTGGTACATCACTGCTGAAGTAATTCATTCCTCAATACCAATATTTGTTTTAAATCACCACACTTTTTTTTAAAACACTTCTCCTGCTGTATGAAATGGTCCCTGTAAAAGGCAGAGTAATACATGGCATATAGGAACGTGACCGGTGGATAGAAAATTTATACAGAACACATACACGCCCAGAGAGGTAATACCGGTATACACATACACGCGCAAAGAGGTAATACCGGTATACACATACACACCGAGAGAGGTAATACCGGTATACACATACACGCCCAGAGAGGTAATACCGGTATACACATACACGCCCAGAGAGGTAATACCGGTATACACATACACACCCAGAGAGGTAATACCGGTATACACATACACGCCCAGAGAGGTAATACCGGTATACACATACACGCCCAGAGAGGTAATACCGGTATACACATACACGTCCAGAGAGGTAATACCGGTATACACATACACGCGCAAAGAGGTAATACCGGTATACACATACACACCGAGAGAGGTAATACCGGTATACACATACACGCCCAGAGAGGTAATACCGGTATACACATACACGCCCAGAGAGGTAATACCGGTATACACATACACACCCAGAGACGTAATACCGGTATACACATACACGCCCAGAGAGGTAATACCGGTATACACGTACACGCCCAGAGAGGTGATAAGCGGTATACACGTACACGCCCAGAGAGGTAATACCGGTATACACATACACGCCCAGAGAGGTAATACCGGTATACACATACACACCCAGAGAGGTAATACCGGTATACACATACACGCCCAGAGAGGTAATACCGGTATACACATACACGCCCAGAGAGGTAATACCGGTATACACATACACGCCCAGAGAGGTAATACCGGTATACACATACACGTCCAGAGAGGTAATACCGGTATACACATACACGCGCAAAGAGGTAATACCGGTATACACATACACGCCCAGAGAGGTAATACCGGTATACACATACACGCCCAGAGAGGTAATACCAGTATACACACACACGCCCAGAGAGGTAATACCGGTATACACATACACGCCCAGAGAGGTAATACCGGTATACACATACACGCCCAGAGAGGTAATACCGGTATACACGTACATGCCCAGAGAGGTAATACCGGTATACACGTACACGCCCAGAGAGGTGATAAGCGGTATACACGTACACGCCCAGAGAGGTAATACCGGTATACACGTACACGCCCAGAGAGGTGATACCGGTATACATATACATGCCCAGAGAGGTAATACCGGTATACACATACACGCCCAGAGAGGTAATACCTGCATACACATACATGCCCAGAGAGGTAATACCAGTATACACATACAAACCCCGAGAGTTAATACCGATATACACATACATGCCCAGAGAGGTAATACCGGTATACACATACACGCCCAGAGAGGTAATACCGGTATACACATACACGTCCAGAGAGGTAATACCGGTATACACATACACGCCCAGAGAGGTAATACCGGTATACACGTACACACCCAGAGAGGTAATACCGGTATACACATACACGCCCAGAGAGGTAATACCGGTATACACATACACGTCCAGAGAGGTAATACCGGTATACACATACACACCCAGAGAGGTAATACCGGTATACACATACACGCCCAGAGAGGTAATACCGGTATACACGTACATGCCCAGAGAGGTAATACCGGTATACACGTACACGCCCAGAGAGGTGATACCGGTATACACGTACACGCCCAGAGAGGTAATACCGGTATACACGTACACGCCCAGAGAGGTGATACCGGTATACATATACATGCCCAGAGAGGTAATACCGGTATACACATACACGCCCAGAGAGGTAATACCGGTATACACATACACGCCCAGAGAGGTAATACCGGTATACACATACACGCCCAGAGAGGTAATACCGGTATACACATACACGCCCAGAGAGGTAATACCGGTATACACATACACGCCCAGAGAGGTAATACCGGTATACACGTACATGCCCAGAGAGGTAATACCGGTATACACGTACATGCCCAGAGAGGTAATACCGGTATACACGTACACGCCCAGAGAGGTGATACCGGTATACACGTACATGCCCAGAGAGGTAATACCGGTATACACGTACACGCCCAGAGAGGTAATACCGGTATACACGTACACGCCCAGAGAGGTGATACCGGTATACATATACATGCCCAGAGAGGTAATACCGGTATACACATACACGCCCAGAGAGGTAATACCGGTATACACATACACGCCCAGAGAGGTAATACCGGTATACACATACACGCCCAGAGAGGTAATACCGGTATACACATACAAACCCAGAGAGTTAATACCGATATACACATACATGCCCAGAGAGGTAATACCGGTATACACATACACACCCAGAGAGGTAATACCGGTATACACATACACGCCCAGAGAGGTAATACCGGTATACACATACACGTCCAGAGAGGTAATACCGGTATACACATACACGCCCAGAGAGGTAATACCGGTATACACGTACACGCCCAGAGAGGTAATACCGGTATACACACACACGCCCAGAGAGGTAATACCGGTATACACATACACGCCCAGAGAGGTAATACCGGTATACACATACACGCCCAGAGAGGTAATACCGGTATACACATACATGTCCAGTATTACCTAATTTTTTACGGGACCAAATACAGGACAGTCCGGTTCAATACTGGACAACTGGCAACCCTACCTCCAGGGAGTATTATGAAGTCCATTACTTAGATATTTTTTTTTATATATGCAGTCCTCTCTTGATATACTAAGCACATACAGTTATTACCTCACATGAAAACATTCAAAGTACATTTTGTTTTTTTAATTGGGGTGTATCCTGCCTTTAACCCTCTGTGGGTCCCCTGGCTGCATCATGGGCTTCCAGCATGTTTTCCTAGGGAGAGATGGCGGTCTAGCCGGCAGGTGAATGGAACCGAGGGACTCGTCTTCCGTTCCCATAATCAGCGACACCGCCATTACGTGATCGCCCTTGGGGGGGCTCGGGCACTCAAAGGGTTTTAATAAGAAATTACATATTCAGTGCCGGTACCTGCTAAACGGAGGTTACCTTGACCAGTTTGGCGGCTTGAATCATGTTTTGATCAAAAGATGAAACCAAATGACTCCTTTATCACACAGACATAGGCTCTATATGTAAAAGGTCCCTAGTAATTCCTGCCCAGTTGGTAGGAGCACAGGATCTGTTCTTTGTTTTCTATAAATGTAAGGTCAATCCTTTTACCCGCTGCACACGTCACAAAGGGAGGAGCACAGGTAATGTGTACAGTATTTGTTACGCAAAGGATTAAGCAGTAACCGCAGAGCAAAGAAAAATGTGGGCTACAAAATAAGGCCATCAGACAATCGATCCATAGCACTGAGACTGTTCAGAAATGGTTATATTTACCACTTCCATGTTATATTTATCTTTTAAAAAATGTCCATTTTTAGAAAATAGATGAAACGCGAGTCTAATACATCAGAAGTAAAGATTCTTCCATGAAAATAATGCTCTTTGATGCTGCACCTGTAATTTGTGGTTTTGTCACCTAGAGAAAGGGTTTTAAAAGCCCTCAGACTGCATCTTCTGTGACCTCATTTGGATTTTAAAGTGCAGGGTTACGAGGAAGAATTTCTGAGGCTGACAGGCAATTTAACACCCTGTGCCGCAGAAGCGCAGGGTTAGGGGCTTAGGGCACAGACTTTTATTTACATCTCCACAAGTCAAGCTCTCAAAGAAACAGCACAGTAGGTGTATATCCACCTCTTGAATTGAAGATTTGTGACAGGAGGCAAGAAAACATAATGCAGTCTATGTATCAAAGCACAAGGGTAACAAAGAATACAAAATCCTGGTGATTTAAATGGGACTTCTTTCTTTGATACATATGGTGGAGTTATTTTGCCCCCCTGGAGTCTTATTCACTAAACGGTGCTACTCCATGTGGCAGGACGGCCTATAGGCGAGTTCAGACAATAGTCCACATGTGCAGTTTCAGGGTAAACCAAATGTTGAGTGGTTTTATTTCTCCACAACACAAATAAACATTTGGGCACACTGTCCCTTTAAGGCAAAACAAAACTCATAAAAAGAACGCCTACCCCCATTTAGGGAGATCTTGCTAAACATTCCAGGCCCTATCTATTGGGCTGGCTTTGTCCAGTTCCAACCTCTAAACATATACCACAATAGTTATGGAACAATATTAAAGTCCTTACTGTATCTTTGTTTGGGAATATTTGTCCCTAGAGAGAGTTTAAGAAATCCTTCTGGATAGGCGCTTGCACAGGACAGCTCTGTAGTCTGAGTCAGCCCCCTACTACAGGCAGTAGCCTCCTTATCAAGCTGGTTGTCAGCTGTCTCAGCTTACTTCCTGATTGCTCAAGTATTCTTACTGGGTTAACCTTCTGAGTGCTGGATGGAGGACTCAGATGTATGTTTCCCAGGCATAATTATCAGTACCGGACTTCACCCTGTCACACTCCATAAGAAACCTTTCAGCATGGCTTAGTAAATATGTCCCAGTTTGTTTCCTAGTCCATACGAGGATGGGAAACACTAGCATCAATGTCAAACATAAGAAATGTATTGAACATGTTTTTGGAGTAATTCTGATGAGGGTTTTATTTACACAACAAAAATGGCAGCAGGACTCATGCAAATCCCATTATAATACTGTGACCAACACACCTCAAAATCAATCTTCATATTGCCTTAAAATCCATCTACATCACTCATTGGGGCAATGCAGAATAAAACATCTGGATGTTTCATGGAATGCATGTGACAAGTAACTCTCAGCATCAATAGAATGGTATAATGAGCCATATTTACTATTCAATGATAAGACACCGCACACATAATACACATATTCACAATGGCCATTGGCTTAGGAAGTAAATATGTTCTAAGCGGTTTGTTTTTTTCAGAATGACAGTGTCTTATGGAGTAACACTTCTTAATAAATATGGCGCCATGTCTGTTATATGGCATCCAGTCACTTCCAGTGAGTATGCCACATGAAAGGGGTTTATTGTTCAATGGATCAACGAGTTGGGTGGTCAGGGAAATAGTTGCAGCTTTGAATAATTCCCTGGCAGATTTGCAACTCTTATTGCGCCCTGGACACAGCCTATGAAAAGGGTGCAGGTTTTAAACCCTCTCTACGCTGCTTAAGCATCGCTGGCAGTGAGGTACCAGATGTTTTCACTGTGCTAAACAAATTGCATGGCCACTTACAGAGGGCCCTCTCAGCTATGGTCTAGTGACTCAATAGATTAGCTTCGGAGGATCTCATTACGTTTACATTCTGTAATATAACCCGGGGAGTGGGGACCAGCTCTCTAGCGTTCTCCGCTGAGCCATTCATTATTTTAAAAATCCCATAGATGCTTTCTGTGTTAAGATTAAAATATATTTATATTCATTATTCAGTATTTATGCACCTTGTAATTAAGCAAAAAGGAGCAAGTGTAACTTTCCTTGATTTCGCTGACTTGTTTAGTAAGGCTGAGCATGTGACATTAGCGATCTGCCTAGTTCTCTGTATGTTAAACTTAAGAATCCCACATCCAACCACATTTAGAGATAAGAAAGCAACAACTCACATCCACACTTGTAATAGTTTTAGGTTTTGATGGTTTGGTGTTTATCCATTAAACCTGCAGACCAACCAATATCCTACATGGTTTTTTTTTAAAATAAATCAGCTCTGTACTATGAGAAAATACTTGTAGCATTTCTTTTTTTTTAAACTCTGAATTAAATTTTTAATGCATTTTTTGTTTCTACAGCAACCATTTACAAAGTCACATCCCCTTCCTCTTCTGAAACAGGCTCTGGCACACCCCTTTTTGAGCCACGCCCTCTCTCTAGCAGTGCACCAATTGGATCTAGTAACTGCCTGGTCACATGATCTCCCCCACAGAACTTTGCATCTTTGGTCCTCTTTTGCTGCACTGACGGCCATTTATTGAACTCCCGAGCCAAATCTTCGCTGATCGATCACAAAAGAACGTATCGATTGGCAGCTCAGCTAATTACTTATCATTGTGTGGATTGTACTGATGTAGATATTAAAGGGGAAAAATAAAAAATAAACCCAGCTTGGACGGCTGCTTTAAATGGCCATAGTTACTACGCCTGCTTCTGCCATAAGACACTTTACAGACAATACAAGTCAATGGGCCATAAGCGGCCTCCCAAAGTCGGAAGGGATGTAATGGGGGCCAGATTCATCAAGTCCCAGTACGAGTTACTGCACCGGTCAGGCGGAAGTCTCATTAATGGATTTAATGGGAATTAACC
Organism: Ascaphus truei; assembly: GCF_040206685.1. Classification (NCBI taxonomy): domain Eukaryota; kingdom Metazoa; phylum Chordata; class Amphibia; order Anura; family Ascaphidae; genus Ascaphus; species Ascaphus truei. The sequence goes on from NC_134495.1 coordinate 4,240,834, forward strand.
CTTTACAGGCAGACCTCTATTCACTATGCTATGAAGCAGTCTTAACCTTGCGGTGGAAGATGTCAGCTCTATTCACATGAATGGGGCTTAAATATTTGCTAGCATGCGCTGGATAAAGTACTTTGCAGCCTACTGAATAGGAGCCTGCGGGGGTCATCTCAATATCTCCTGGCTCCTTGGTGCATTAAGGAAAATAACCAGACGCTATGCGATTTGTATTACTTTGGTAAATCTGGAGTCCAGGTTTGAGCATCACGGTCACATGTCCTGTATCGGACACAGGTGTTAGCCAGTGAGGTTTATAGCCTGTCAAACTTGGGGACCTTATTTTTAACGCTATGTCACAGTAAAAATCCATATTCATTTTTTATTCATCTCTAGTCGGAAAATGACAGAATTTTAGAATAAAGTATGTGATCAGGATGAAAAACAGACAGAAAAGGAAAACGGTAAAAACGTGTTTATTTTTCTCCTGGTGGTTTAGGGAAACTGTTTTTTGGGGTGTTTGGTTTTTAAAGTCTTGCCTGATTGCATTTTCCCTTCTGTCCTGTCCCTGCTCTTTTCGTACATATATCCCATTTATGCCTTTTTTTGCTAATTTTCACCGCTACATGATGAAGCCGACGTGATTACGTAGCGAAACGCGTAGAGTGGGAGTTTCTTTTGCGGAGCAGTCTGGAGAAGATCGCGGATGGCCCATCCACCCCCGTAAGAGGAGACCGGATCTGACGTCAGACGCCAAGCCGTGCGGTGACGCAGCAGAGGCAGTGACCGAGGTGTACGGAGAATCACGGGATGGTGAGCCGACCGGCAGATGATCTCTCCACATACACTTATTAAGTGTGACATGTCCGATTTTATTGTAAACATTGTGAGTTGATAAGGCACATACATAAAGAGTCTAGTAAACTTCATATATTACCTCAAAAAATGGGCACCCCTGAGATACCTGGGAAATATGCAAATCACTCCTATTACAATATTTCCCAGGTATCACAGGTGTGCGCATTTTTTGGTGCACAGGTGTCTCCGTGTGCAGGATTTTGATACATTTGCCCATCTCTATTCTTCAACACATATCATATCAAATAATAGTCATCACTAACCGTGGGAAAGCTCGGAGCTACAATGGGGAACTTGCAGCGGACAGTTTCTTTGTAACGTAAGGGTTAAATGTCATACAAATATTAACCTCTTGCCCGTCGTGTTGCAGAGAAAGGGTTAATGTCATTTCATTATCCCAGATTCTGTTGCACTGTTGTTGAATCATTTCTTTTTTCTTTTTTAATTTGTGCTGAGCAGGGTCATTTATACGCTCGTTTCAATGAATGAAATGTGCAATATGTCCAGGTCACACTTTGTAAATGATTAGAATAACTCTGGTAGATGCATGGGATAAAGGACGTTGGAAGATGGTTAGCAGCAAGGCGCTGGGTGTTCCGTCAGAGCGCACAGTTCCATCAACATCAGCTGATGAGAAATCCATAATTCAGCAACAATAATCTCATGCGTCTCCATTACCATCTATATGCAGTATATCAACACTTAATAAACTGCCTCTGAAAAAACCCCGTTCCTGCAAATGAATGGGGCAGAGTAATGATTGCACTTTAGTATAAAACCTGTAACTAGCACTCATCGGGGCCTATGATATAAACCTCGATAAGTGGACGATAAAAGCCTTTTTTTTTTCCCCCTCAAATTGCCAGCCGAGCCCCGATAAGCCACGTATCGGCAGGTTCTCACATTCGTGCAATTCTAGTAGCCTCGAGCAGGTCATCGGGCTAATCGAGTCTCTAGAATGGTGATTTCCTCTCAAAATCCTCCCGCCAGGAAAAGTTGGCGTGACGGGTGGTGAGAAGCTGCCGATAAGGCAGCGAGAGGGGACTTCGAAAAAAATGCATTTTCCTGCCTTGGATTGATGCCGGGAGTCTCCGGAGCTGAAACCCATTAATATCAGCACCGGAGACCCCCGGCATCAATCCCATGCAATAAAAATGCATTTACAGGCAACTTCATTACCTTAGCAGCTAGCCGCTAAGGCAATGAAGGGGTTAACTACGACTGCCATGTTTATTGTGGGTGGCGGGGGTGGGTGAAGGTGGTATTTGGCCCCTGATGGGTGTTTAGGCCTTGCGGGGGGGTTGCGGGTGGAGTTATCCCCTTCATTACCTTAGCGGTTAATAGCGCTAAGGTAATGAAGGTGTTAACTCCACCTGCTACCCACCCGGTAGGTATAAACAAGCAGAGAATACACTCCAAAGACCGATGCTCCAAATAGTATAGACAATATCCACAATGTCCACAATAGAGGCAATAATAAAGAAAAGAAGGCGCTACTGATCAGTGTCCTGAATCCTAGAAACATAAACCAGGGAGTAAGACCGTGTACCCGAGACTGACCATCAGGACAGGGCCATAGTGTGGTAAGGAGAAAAGTAAACAGTAAAGCCGTGTTCCCTGCATGGAACTATGTACCGGCTCACCACAGCGGATCTCCACCGCTACCCTCACACATCCCGGCGTCTCATACACAGCCCCACAAAGAGTAGTACTCACAATCTTGACTCGTCGAGTTCAGTCCTCAAACACTGCAAATTGGAACGCTGACCAGGTGCGCTAAAGAGCGTGCTCCAGACGAGTAATCAGGTAAGTGAAGGAGAGTTGGTTCAGGCAGTTCACAGCTCGCCGTAGGGGTACAATCAAAAGTATCCAAACGCAATCAGAAAAAAGGTTGTTAATTCAGTGCATATCAAAGTCAATCTGCCACAGAGTAACTCTGACGCGTTTCGCCCACCAATAGGACTTTGTCAAAGAGTCAGATTGACTTTGATATGCACTGATTAAACAACCTTTTTTCTGATTGCGTTTGGATACTTTTGATTGTACCCCTACGGCGAGCTGTGAACCGCCTGAACCAACTCTCCTTCACTTACCTGGTAGGTATAAACACCCACTAAGGGCCAAATGCCAACTTCACCCATCTTCGCTACCCAGAATAAACATTTTAAAACACAATAACCCTACTACCCACCTCCTCTACCCCCAACTACCCCCTCCCCCCAAACACATCCAGATATGGATAATAGTGCATTTGCCCATTATTAAATCAAACCTTAGCCAGCCAGCATTAATAAAGTAAATAAAGCATTCAACTTACCCCTGCCATCAGGAACAGCATTCTCGTCAGCATACTGCAAGTTCGTGTCCTCCGATGCCAGCAAGAATACAAGAAAAAATACAATCTAATGGCCCCTAACCCTTTAATCACCATAGCGGCTAATAACAGTTATAGTAATTAAGGGGTTAAACCCCGCTACCCACCCGGGAGGCCTAACCACCCACCCCAGCCCCACTATACCCACTCTGTACCCATTGATTGGCACAGTGGTATATCATACCCATATAATATGGGCATGATAAGCCGCTATATCACTCAATGGTCAACCTAATAAAAATAATTAAGGCCCAAAATACACAATAATCAAAGAAATACACAAGCACCTAAACACCCCAACATTAAAAGAACTAAAAAGCCTCAACTACACATCAATTACATTAATCTATTAGTAAAACAGCACAATAATTACAATTATGTTATTCCAAAACATAAGAATACAAATAAAAATCTATCCAACCAATCAATTAAATACGTAAAACCAGTAGCCAACAAAACAAATAATTAATTTAAAATTATAACCAATCCTAAAGTACTAAAAACAAGCCATCCAAATTCAAAACAATTTAATCCAAACAAGAAACAGAAATCGAAAAAAATATTCAATAGAAACAAGCATTTGCCAAAAAAATGTATCGGCTGTCACTGTATTGATCTGTACCCTAAAAAAAAGACAATTACATACATTCAATATTTTCTTACCTTTAGAAGTCTTCACCCTCCGAATCCCGGCATATTTGGAAGCTCTCGTACCGCGATGTCATCACCCGCAATCCAACACCACCCACCTTGAAGACCAGCATCAGGTAAAAAAAAAATCTACTTTCTTTAATCTTCTATCACCATCTTCTATCTTCATCTGTAATTATTTTCTTTTCTTTAATGTTCTTTCTTCATCTGTCAATCCAAAGTGCCCCATGTTAAATCCCTAACGGAAGTTGCCCCGTCGTCTTCTTGAGGTAAAATGAGACGGAACAGACCTTATATAGGGCCTGTGACGTCACATTTTATGGTCAGATGGTACAGCTCCAATCCGATTGGATGCATGATGTAAGACACATCTCTATAGTCCAATCGCAACTTGTCCATCCCATTCCCCTCACAACCTATCAGTGTGTCAAGACTGAGTGATTCAGACCAATCAACACTCAAACAGGGCTATTTAGCCCTGGACTAGGTGTTGAACAATCATGACTCCTGACTAAGCCAATTACCTTGGGGAAACGCATTGAGTCGATCCAAGTGCCTTGCCAGGCTGCTTGCCTTCTTGCCTAAGAGACCCGGATCATTTGCTGTCCCTACTCCGACCCGCGATACCAGAAGTGACGACAAAGGGGGTGACGACACCCAGAAGTGTCAGTGGAGAGGAGACGCTGGATCACAGATGGGCGGTCGAGCTGCAGCTATCCAGGACAACTATAGCTCTACATGCCTATGCTAATATAACGCTGTACTGTAAGTGCATTTTTCAATGGTTTATAAAACTATTTGGTGCAGTTCACGCTATGGTTGTTTCCATTTGATTTGAGAATACCACAACACTGGACATCTGTAGAACTTCACATCACAAGAAACCTAAAGGTTAATTATCCATCTACCATCTTACTAAAGACAGATTTAGGAAATGCTGGTTAAATTCTGAAGAAATGTGAGTTCCCATTTCATTGACACTAAACAGTTATATCATCCTCAGTGAAAACGTTATTTGTATTATTTTGTTTTCTATATATGGTGATTACTGCGCTCCCCAATCTTTTCTGCTGCAACATTCAACTGAGGAGGAATTCGGACCATCCTCCTTGGGTTTTTGAGCTGCATATTTATCACTAAGCACTTAATTTATTTTATTTAAATCGCTGTATCTCACACTTTATTTACTGGCAATTTTGCTAGATCACTATGCACTCTTCACTAGAGCACCTTAATTTTTTCTTGATCAAATTAGAGCAGCAGTCATCAGACCATCTACTAAGGTGAGGGAGGGGAGGGGGGGAGAGATTCAGTTGGGGGGGGCAGAGACGTCACGTGGCGTCCCGTTGTCTTGGCAACACGTCGTCATTTGATGCCGCGGCCATTTTTACTGAAGTTGCAGGAGAATGCCAGGAGATGCTGCACATACCACCGGTAAGTCTCGCCATCGGGTAAAATGCATTCGCCCCAGGCAAGTGGGCGAGTGCATTTGTCGTGCCGTGTATGGGTGTGTATGTGTGTGTGTATGTACATAGTGCTTCACATCAGTAATACACGTGACAATCATACAAATAACAAATAATACAAATAACACATAATGGGAAGAAGTGCTTCAGACATAAAAGTCACATCTAGGAAAAGGAGTCCCTGCTCCGAGGAGCTTACAATCTAATTGGTTGGTAGGAAGAATGTACAGACACAGTAGGAGGGCGTTCTGGTAAGTGCATCTGCAGGGGGCCAAGGTTAATGTATGAGGTGTAAATTATCAGCCCATGGAGCTACTCATATGCTTCCTTACTGTAAGGAGTTGTGCCTTAAGGTGGGTCTTAAAGGTGGATAGAGAGGGTGCTAGTCGGGTATTGAGTGGAAGGGCATTCCAGAGGTGTGGGGCAGTCCGTGAGAAAGGTGTTGAGAAGTGTCCCCTCCCGGCTGCAGACGGCACAGAAATCAATCTATGGGAGAAAGACGTCCAGCTGCCAGTGTAATCAATTAAGGACCTGATGAGCTTGTACCCAAAATCCCTTTGTACGTGCATATCCTATACCTGTTTTAACGTCATATTACTATTGAAACTGTATTACGCTATTGGAGGTGGTCTTGTGTATATACACACACACACACATACACTCACACACTGTATATATCATTATTGAGTTCACATTTACCTCATTCACTACAAACCAAAGTCAAAACCGAAACCAACAGACTTTAGCCAAGACCACAGCACAAGGACCCACGGCATCTCTAGTTACCTTTTCAGAACAGAAGTCCACACATTTGTCCACAGACATGTTCATCATGACACTGCTAACCGGTAAAGCCAGAGATATATTATCTGGGCGGTGAAAACATCCTCGAAAGATAGCGCTGCCATCTGCAGATAGAAACAAGGAAGCAGAAAGTCAACAACAACCACGACTGATACCCAGTGAGAGGTTGAAGTGGCTCACAAAAGGTAGCGCTACACTGTGGCAGACGTGTGAAGTGGTTACGGCACCATTTATAGGTCTCTTACACTGACTCTCTCTTTCCGTGACTTCTTCTATAACCGCTCCCCATAACACTCGCTGACACCAATGGAGTTCAACTGCAGCAGGGCACCATGGTACATTGATGAAAAGTGACACAGAGTCACAATGACCCAATTTGCACCTAAGTTTTGAGCAATACACCAGTTTTTTGTGACACTTTATACAGTAAATAGCCCGGGTCTTAAATTTCAAATTATTTGCATGTGGTTACATTTGAGCAGAGCAGATGGTATGTGTGTGAGTATATACAGTATATAGTTATGTAGCCCCCTGTAAACAGCACGGGCTATACATATCTTTCTCCTACTGTGGTAAGTCCTGTTAAAGGCAGGCGCCAGTAGTAATCATGGGTTTTCCCCCTTCACGCCCTGCCTTGAGTGATAGATGCAGGCCCCTGACTCTGCTGCAGGCATGAGTCAGAGGGGAGGTCCTGCTGACATCATGAGAGGTGGGGCTGACTCTATTTAGCAGCCAGTTCCTGTGAGTGACTGTCTGTCTGTCCTGGGAGTTGGAGCAAAGGAGTAGGTCGAGCTCTGCCCTGGGAGCAGGAGAGCGAGAAAGAGAACTCTGGCCTAATACATTTGGAGAGTGAGCAGAGCTCCGGTGGACCAATGCCCCTCACCCCGATGAGGGGGTGATGGGGAGATTCTACCCCCACCCAGAGGATACCCTCTGAGGTGGGCATTGGGGTATTGAGGCCCCTCACAGACCATCCTGTCGGAGTACCTCTTGGAGGAAAGGAGAGGAGAAAGGCTGTACACCTTGGGATCTCCTTGTGTGCTGCTGTTGTTGCTGCTGTGTGCGAGCTAGAGACAATAAAGAGAGACATTGCTGATTTTACCCGAGACTGTGTGTGATTCTGGAGCATCCACCCTGGGACCAGGGTTATTTCTTCTATAAGGGTCCTACCCCATATCCCTGGGAAGTTATAGAGGATGGAGGCGCTGCACCACCACTAAAGAATGAGGCAACTACCCCAGAAGCCTTGTCCTGTGTCCCCAACATCATCGCGGGAAGCTCAGGCCCTCCTGTTACCTGCAGGTACGCACCACCAAAGCACATGTAGCCAGCCCTCACTACACCCTAGATATGGCATCTGTGTCTGGGGGGAGGGGGGGAATATGGGTTACAGTTATATAGAAATAAAAGTACAAGTGGGGCTCACGGGGTGTTATTTACACAGAATGGAGTCTTGCTAGAGCATGCGGGGCAGTTCAACAATATGGGAGTCCTTCACCAACCCAATTTAGATAAGAAAAAACATTACATAGATTACACTCAAAAGGGCAATCAACATTTTTTTTTCTTTTATGGATACAGTATATATATATATATATACAGTGGTTGACAAATCACCAAAAAATCTACTCACCACACAAAAAAATCTACTCGCCACCTAGTACCAAACGTGTGCTGCTTGGGCCAATATTTACTCGCCCGGGGGTTAAATCCACTCGCCCGGGGCGAGCAAATGTATAGGTTTGTCGAACACTGCATATATATATATATATATATATATATATATATATATATATATATATATATGTGTGTGTGAAAAAAGAGAAGAAGAAACGCCAGCTCCATAGCATAATACTGTATAAAAATCAAATTTATTAAAAAACAACGAGAGGCCTCCAGGACATGCACTCACTGCCAGGACACGCACTCACTGCCAGGACATGCACTCACTGCCAGGACACGCACTCACTGCCAGGACATGCACTCACTTCAATGTGTGAAAAACAATCATGGGAGACAATCTGTTTGGCCTTCAGGATCAGGGAGAGAAACTGCAGCCAGAATATATTGCAATAGTGTGCGATGGAGTGGATACTTATCCACCGATACTGGATCGGAGCCGATACTTATCCACTTGAGAGGAATTATGGCACTGACGTCATCGGTTGATCAGGAAATCGTGTGGAGGAACCTGTAGCAGCTGTGTGAGGGTTTGGAGTTGAATGCTGCCGATTTTACTGAGAGGAGAGAGGGCAAGTGTGCAGCACTGACGGCGTGTGCTGCTATACAGGAGGCACAGAGAGAAGGCGCAGTTCCTAGTCATACCTGGACTGGATACCACAGCTTCGTGTGAGTGCTGGTCGTCTCTAGGCTGCTTCCATCTACACTGCTGTGGCGAGAACCACCCCCCTTCCTTATATGTGCTGCATAGTTCACACCAGGCACTGCTTCTGTTCTAAACCTGGTTGCTCACTTAGTAAATACAACTAATTTACAGCTATTCCATTATTTTTTTTAGAGATGGGGAAATCTCTTATCTCTAGCATTCTCTGAAATAGAATAACAGTGTAATAATTTCTAAGTATTATATTGTGCATCATCATATGAATTCATCTTAGGACAGACTCTTCATCTTAGGACAGGCTCTTTAATGATTAACAATTTAATTATCCAAATGCATAAATCCAATATATTTAATGTATATGTATGTATGTATGTACAGTATGCTAGTGAGAACGTACAGAGACAGTAGGAGGACGTTCTAGTACTGTAAGTGCGTCTGCAGGGGGCCAAGCTTTATGTACAGTATCATGTGTCTAGTATTAGCCACGGTGTTACTCATATGCTTCTTTAAGCAGGTGTGTCTTAAGGTGGGTCTTAAAGGTGGATAGAGTGGGTGGTAGTCGGGAATTGAGGGGAAGTATTAGACTAGTACAGCCCAGGAATATTATAACTACACGCAAAGGGGGCTCCTATGGGCGCAGACGGTCCGATGGTCAGCTTACGACATATACATGAAGACAAGGCGAGAAGGAGACACGATGGGGAAGTATGTCTGGTTCCATAAAGTGACTCCACACACTCACAGTTATTCCTTCTTTTCAGTGTTTACCATTTGTATTTTCTTCACCAGATGGAAGGAGAGACGTCTCTCCGCAGTGTATAGCGGTATTATTATATGGTAATGAAAAGAAGAAGAAAAAACACCGTAGTCCAATAATGCTCCTGTATGTAATGCATAAATCCCTAAAAGATCCAATAATGTGCACCTGCAATGTTACAAATGCTTGCGCGTTCAGCATTATTCCCCTCCGTTTGCCTGGTGCTGAGAAGGAAAAACGCTGGGAGTGTATAGAGTTTCTTTATTGAACCTGCACTTCCACTCATGATATCCCCATCGTATTTCCTTATTGTCTTCTATTCTTTGATATGTTGCAAGCTGACCATCTGCTCCCCAAGGAGCTCCTGTTGCGATTGTTTAAGATCTGTTTGATTCCCTTCACTTGGAAGCTGTATTGGGACTCTATTTTATTTATATTTTATATATTATTAGTAAATTGATTTTTTTTTTTCATTTTGTTTCTCTCTGTCATTGTTTTCTGGTGACGAGTGGGATACTTGTTTTAGTGGCGATCACTATTTTTTCCCATTATATAACTATTGCTGCTATATACTGTATGCCGAGTGGCCCATATGTGTTCAACTGGCATGCAATACATCTGCTCCAAGCCATATTGCATTTATCCCCTATGCAAATATCTTAATAATGATCTCTAGATATGTTAATTTACCTAAGTTCCCTTTTTCAAAATGTAACCATGTGCTAATGAGCTTTGCACGTCTAGAGGCTTAACAGGAAAGAAGATTGCATATCTAGAATGTATAATTAGACACCAAATTCACAAAGGATAAAGTCAGGTGCAGAACATAAATACTCATTTTTATTCATCAAAGGGAAATCGTCCTTTGGATTTGCAGGGCCATTTTGGTCAGATGAAGGTTAATATACTACCCACCTAATGAGGTAACACCTCTTCCATTCCCAAAGGGCAAAGAACCCACAATCATTACCCAGGAATGTGAATTTCATCTCCTATAATTATATATTAAAGTTATTGTCACCTTCTCCTGTGAATCAGACATGTTGCTGGAAGTTGTAAAGCAAAAGCCAGTGAAAATGTACATGCACTGTAGCTCATTTTAACTAAGCAGTATTCTTAAAATTAAATCTTTATAGGCCTTATGTGGATCTAAAGCAAATGTAAGGAAGCCCCATTAAAGATATCAAATAAACTACAGTGTGGGATCCCCAACTTACTGCCACATTGCCTAATCTACGCAAGTGGTTGGGGCTCATAATATTGTCATGGAAGTGAATATTGGCAACTTAAGCCAAGCCACCTGCACAGTGTAGGTCAGTGTTGTTCAACCAGGGTTCCTAGGAAGTCTTGGGTTCCCCCGGGCATCCCTAAAAGGTCCGCTGCAATGTTCTGCTCATTTAAAAATTGTATAAAATACAGAAGAATTTACCACGCATACGATCTCAGACGCGCTATTAGAGAGGGTTGGGGTTCCTTACAATGCATCTGATCTCAGACGCGCTATTAGAGAGGGTTGGGGTTCCTTACAATGCATCTGATCTCAGACGCGCTTTTAGAGAGGTTGGGGTTCCTTACAATGCATCTGATCTCAGACGTGCTATTAGAGAGGGTTGGGGTTCCTTACAATGCATCTGATCTCACACGCGCTATTAGAGAGGGTTGGGGTTCCTTACAATGCATCTTATCTCAGATGTGCTTTTAGTGAGGGTTGGGGTTCCTTACAATGCATGAGATCTCAGACACACTATTAGAGAGGGTTGGGGTTCCTTACAATGCATCTGATCTCAGATGCGCTTTTAGAGAGGGTTGGGGTTCCTTACAATGCATCTGATCTCAGACGTGCTATTAGAGAGGATTGGGGTTCCTCACAATGCATCTGATCTCAGACGCGCTATTAGAGAGGGTTGGGGGTTCCTCAGATATTTAACTTAGTGTTCCTTAACCAAAATAAACTTGGAAACCAAGTGCTATACAAGACTCATTGTAGCCTCAGTTTTGCCCCGTGGTCTGAGCAATTTCCCAGTTTCCAACTAAAGTAACAGAATAATATCTCAAGGGACTAAGGTCTTTGATGAAGATATTTCTTCATGTCAGATTATGCTGACATGGCCCAAAAGCAAGAGAATAATCTTTCAAATAGACAGTTGCTAGTCTGCTGCTAACCGGAAAGCATTTTCCAACTTATGACAGCAAGTTTTGATGAAAAATCATTCCCTGAAGATGATTAGCTAGCTTGTTATAGATCTATTAATCTGCAGTGCTGGGCAATTTTATCTTTACAAGGCAGTTGAGTTATCAGAAGAACGTCACCATAGGTACAGAAAGGTATAATGAAACATACTCTGTAGAAGTAGTGATATGATGATATCTGACTAAGGACTTGAAGTGGATATTACATTTTGCTATGGACAATCTAGTGAACTTGAATAAAACATTATCCACACAAAGACGGCACATAAGTCATATAACTGACAGGCCTTCTAGAAGACTTACACCCATTTCCCAGTAATCTCACGGCCATGAAAAAAAATTGGAAATCGTGTTAATAAATGTATTTTTTCCATAACTACATTTCATGCTGGAACAAAATACGGCATCATCTTTTTTCTTCTCTCTCAGTAGCGACAAGAGAGGCATGAACGCTTGCTTCATTATGGATGTGTTAGATCATTGTAAAGCATATACTGTGTAACTCTTGAATGCCTGTATACTTATAATCTATTTTACTAACACTGACTTTTTGCAAAATGCAGGTGTTCTTTTGGGTATTAAAAAAAAAGTACTGAAACCAGACACAAAGACCTTTTTTTGGTTAATCTAAACTACAATAAATAATCAAATGTTAAATAAGGAAGTAAAGCAGAAAAGGCGTGCGGCCCGTCACAGTCTGTGTTCAGCACACAATTATTGTTGTTCTGGGTGTACGTAGTGTAGGTAACGATGTATTGAATTGAAAACTTTGGCTTTACTACCCTGACATAGAAGGCGTAGGGCAAAGGGTAAGTGTCCCGCACCAAGGAGAAGCTAGTATGAAAAGGAGGCGGAGGGGTGAATGGTGGATTCTGATTTTGTAGCTTGCAATGAAGACTGGAATAAAACTAATATTTAAAGGCCGAGCTCGGGTGAGTCTGGGCTGGAATTGCTACTCCCCCGCATGACAAATACAGGCTACAGTCTTCCAATTATACTAAGTGCAGGTCTCCTCTAAGACAGGGATACACAGCAGAGCTCTACTCACACGTTCATAATGATGTTCTACATTTAATGTGACAGCCAAGAACAGAGGAGAAACAACATTTCAGGTTCAGATACCGGATGAAAGGTCCATATGGAACCAGCGACGTGGTTATTCCTCTGTTCTTGGCTGTTACATTAAATGGAGAACATCATTATGAAAGTAACAGCCAAGAACAGAGGAATAACCACGTCGCTGGTTCCATATGGACCTTTCATCCAGTATCTGAACCTGAAATGCTGTTTCTCCTCTGTTCTTGGCTGTCACATTAAATGGAGAACATCATTATGAACGTGTGAGTAGAGTTCTGCTTTGTATCTCTGTCCTAGAGGAGACCTGCACTTTGTACCTCTGTCCTAGAGGAGACCTGCACGATGTATCTCTGTCCAAGAGGAGACCTGCACTGTGTATCCCTGTCCTAGAGGAGACCTGCACTGTGTACCTCTGTCCTAGAGGAGACCTGCACTGTGTATCTCTGTCCTAGAGGAGACCTGCACTGTGTATCTCTGTCCCAGAGGAGACCTGCACTCTGTATCCCTGTCCCAGAGGAGACCTGCACTTTGTATCTCTGTCCCAGAGGAGACCTGCACTTTGTATCTCTGTCTCAGAGGAGACCTGCACTTTGTATCTCTGTCCCAGAGGAGACCTGCACTGTGTACCTCTGTCCTAGAGGAGACCTGCACTGTGTATCTCTGTCCTAGAGGAGACCTGCACTGTGTATCTCTGTCCTAGAGGAGACCTGCACTGTGTACCTCTGTCCTAGAAGAGTCCTGCACTGTGTATCCCTGTCCTAGAGGAGACCTGCACTGTGTACCTCTGTCCTAGAGGAGACCTGCACTGTGTATCTCTGTCCTAGAGGAGACCTGCACTGTGTACCTCTGTCCTAGAGGAGACCTGCACTGTGTATCTCTGTCCTAGAGGAGACCTGCACTGTGTACCTCTGTCCTAGAGGAGACCTGCACTTTGTACCTCTGTCCTGGTGGAGACCTGCACTGTGTACCTCTGTCCTAGAGGAGACCTGCACTGTGTATCTCTGTCCTAGAGGAGACCTGCACTGTGTAGCTCTGTCCTAGAGGAGACCTGCACTGTGTATCTCTGTCCTAGAGGAGACCTGCACTGTGTACCTCTCTCATGGAGGAGACCTGCACTGTGTATCTCTGTCCTAGAGGAGACCTGCACTTTGTACCTCTGTCCTAGAGGAGACCTGCACTATGTATCTCTGTCTAGAGGAGACCTGCACTGTGTACCTCTGTCCTAGAGGAGACCTGCACGGTGTATCTCTGTCCTAGAGGAGACCTGCACTGTGTATCCCTGTCCTAGAGGAGACCTGCACGGTGTATCTCTGTCCTAGAGGAGACCTGCACTGTGTACCTCTGTCCTAGAGGAGACCTGCACTCTGTACCTCTGTCCTAGAGGAGATCTGCACTGTGTATCCCTGTCCCAGAGGAGACCTGCACTGTGTATCTCTGTCCTAGAGGAGACCTGCACTGTATACCTCTGTCCTAGAGGATACCTGCACTGTGTATCTCTGTCCCAGAGGAGACCTGCACTTTGAAGAACTTGTTTGCCTGTGTTGTGATAGCGGCACAAGCCGGATTCTCCGCGCCTGTAGCTGTTTCCCCGTACGTTGGAACAATGCAATTATACTGAACATAATCACTAAATGGATTTCTGAAAGCTCCCCAACAAAAATAGCCATGTGAAAATGTGTGTATCTGTATACTGTATATCTATCTATATCTATATTAGGGAAGCGCAGGATCACAGGTTTGAAATCCAAAATTTGTTCAGGAGTTTAACTTTTAATGGCGAGTTAAATTCAAGCCAAAAAGTAGGCAAAATGTAAAATTCGCTAATGGAAAAAAAAACTATATACAACACGTAGAGGTGTGTGGGTAATAATATTCAAATGAGAATATGCAATATTTTCCAGGTATCTCAGGCGCGTCTCAGACGCAGACTGTGCGATGCGCATGAAAAGTCCCAGTAAAGTCAATGGGACATTTCAAGCGAACGCACGTCTCACCTTACAGAATAAAGGCCATACCGTGCGCACCAAATAGTTGTGATAAATCAAAAGTGCATGTGTTATGAATGTGAATAAAACATAAGATTTCATATAAACCAATTAAAATAATGCAACTTAAAATGGAGGAGGGGGTGAGGGGGGAAGGAAAGGGAAGCTAAATGACTTGAAGTTTGTCAGGGTCACACTACTCCCAGTCCCAAATTAGACTGGAGGTACAATAATGTGAGCTGCAATAAATATACAGTAATTTAATCCTGTAGTCTAGGGGTACTGCTATAACTGATAGACCAAACAGTCTCCAAAGTCATAGGTAAAACTATCCCAGGGGTGCTCAACCAGTCCCACATTCACATAATACCCCCTCCCCATTCACATAATAACCCCCCTCCCCCATTCACATAATAACCCCCCTTCCCCATTCACATAATACCACCTCCACCATTCACATAATAACCCCCTTCCACCATTCACATAATAACCCCCCTCCACCATTCACATAATAACCCCCCTCCCCATTCACATAATAACCCCTCCCCATTCACATAATACCCCTCCCCATTCACATAATACTACCTCCACCATTCACATAATAACCCCCTTCCACCATTCACATAATAACCTCCCTCCACCATTCACATAATAACCCCCCTCCACCATTCACATAATAACCCACCCTCCCCCATTCACATAATAACCCTCCTCCCCCTCCACATAATAACCCCCCTCCCCCATTCACATAATAACCCCCCTCCACCATTCACATAACCCCCCTCCCCCATTCAAATAATAACCCCCCTCCACCATTCACATAACCCCCCTCCCCCATTCAAATAATAACCCCCTCCATATTAACATAATAACCCCCCTCCCCATTCACATAATAACCCCCCTCCCCCATTCACATAATAACCCCCCTCCCCCATTCAAATAATAACCCCCCTCCCCCATTCACATAGTAACCCCCCTCCCCCATTCAAATAATAACCCCCCTCCACCATTCACATAATAACCCCCCCTCCCCCATTCACATAATAACCCCCCTCCACTATTCACATAATAACCCCCCTCCACCATTCACATAGTAACCCCCCTCCCCCATTCAAATAATAATCCCCCTCCACCATTCACATAATAACCCCCCCTCCCCCATTCAAATAATAACCCCCCTCCACTATTCACATAATAACCCCCCTCCACTATTCACATAATAACCCCCCTCCCCATTCACATAATACCCCCCTCCCCCATTCACATAATAACCCCCCTCCCCCATTCACATAATAACCCCCCTCCCCCATTCACATAATAACCCCCCTCCCCCATTCACATAATAACCCCCCTCCCCCATTCACATAATAACCCCCCTCCCCCATTCACATAATAACCCCCCTCCCCCATTCACATAATAACCCCCCTCCCCATTCACATAATAACACCCCTCCCCCATTCACATAATAACCCCTCCCCCATTCACATAATAACCCCCCTCCACCATTCACATAATAACCCCACTCCACCATTCACATAATAACCCCCCACCCCCATTCACATAATAACCACACTCCCCCATTCACATAATAACCCCCCACCCCCATTCACATAATAACCCCCCTCCAATATTCATATAATAACCCCCCTCCCCATTCACATAATAACCCCCCTCCACCATTCACATAATAACCCCACTCCACCATTCACATAATAACCCCCCACCCCCATTCACATAATAACCCCCCTCCACCATTCACATAATAACCCCCCTCCACCATTCACATAATAACCCCCCTCCACCATTCACACAATAACCCCCCTCCCCCATTCACATAACCTCCCCATTCACATAATAACCCCCCTCCCCCATTCAAATAATAACCCCCCTCCACCATTCACATAATAACCCCCCTCCCCCATTCTCATAATACCCCCTTCCCCCATTCACATAATAACCCCCCTCCACCATTCACATAATAACCCCCCACCCCCATTCACATAATAACCCCCCTCCACCATTCACATAATAACCCCCCTTCCCCATTCACATAATAACCCCCCACCCCCATTCACATAATAACCCCCCTCCACCATTCACATAATAACCCCCCACCCCATTCACATAATAACCCCCCTCCACCATTCACATAATAACCCCCCTTCCCCATTCACATAATAACCCCCCTCCACCATTCACAAAATAACCCCCCTCCACCATTCACATAATAACCCCCCTCCACCATTCACATAATAACCCCCCACCCCCATTCACATAATAACCCCCCTCCACCATTCACATAATAACCCCCCTTCCCCATTCACATAATAACCCCCCACGCCCATTCACATAATAACCCCCCTCCACTATTCACATAATAACCCCCCTCCACCATTCACATAATAACCCCCCTCCCCATTCACATAATACCCCCCTCCCCCATTCACATAATAACCCCCCTCCACCATTCACATAATAACCCCCCCCATTCACATAATAACCCCCCCCCATTCACATAATAACCCCACTCCACCATTCACATAATAACCCCCCTCCCCCATTCACATAATAACCCCCCTCCCCCATTCACATAATACCCCCCTCCCCCATTCACATAATAAACCCTCCACCATTCACATAATAACCCCCCTCCACCATTCACACAATAACCACCCTCCCCATTCACATAACCCCCCTCTCCCATTCACATAACCTCCCCATTCACATAATAACCCCCCTCCCCCATTCACATAATAACCCCCCTCCCCCATTCACATAATAACCCCCCTCCCCCATTCACATAATAACCCCCATCCACCATTCACATAATAACCCCCATCCACCATTCACATAATAACCCCCCTCCACCATTCACATAATAACCCCCCCATTCACATAATAACCCCCCTCCACCATTCACATAATAACCCCCCTCCCCCATTCACATAATAACCCCCCTCCACCATTCACATAATAACCCCCCTCCCCCATTCACATAATAACCCCCCTCCACCATTCACATAATAACCCCCCTCCACCATTCACATAATAACCCCCCTCCCCCATTCACATAATAACCCCCCTCCCCCATTCACATAATAACCCCCCTCCCCCATTCACATAATAACCCCCCTCCACCATTCACATAATAACCCCACTCCACCATTCACATAATAACCCCCCTCCCCCATTCACATAATAACCCCCCTCCCCCATTCACATAATAACCCCCCTCCCCCATTCACATAATAACCCCCCTCCACCATTCGGATAATAACCCCCCTCCACCATTCAGATAATAACCCCCCCTCCACCATTCACATAATAACCCCCCTCCCCCATTCACATAATAACCCCCCTCCACCATTCACATAATAACCCCCCTCCACCATTCACATAATAACCCCCCACCCCATTCAGATAATAACCCCCCACCCCATTCAGATAATAACCCCCCTCCACCATTCACATAATAACCCCACTCCCCCATTCACACAATAACCCCCCTCCCCCATTCACATAATAACCCCCCTCCACCATTCAGATAATAACCCCCCTCCACCATTCAGATAATAACCCCACTCCCCCATTCACACAATAACCCCCCTCCCCCATTCACATAATAACCCCCCTCCCCCATTCACATAATAACCCCACTCCCCCATTCACACAATAACCCCCCTCCCCATTCACATAACCCCTCTCCCCCATTCACATAACCACACCATTCACATAATAACCCCCCTCCCCCATTCAAATAATAACCCCCTCCACCATTCACATAATAACCCCCCTCCACCATTCACATAATAACCCCCCACCCCCATATTAACCCCCCTCCCCCATTCTCATAATACCCCCTTCCCCCATTCACATAATAACCCCCCTCCACCATTCACATAATAACCCCCACCCCCATTCACATATTAACCCCCCTCCCCCATTCACATAATACCCCCCTCCCCCATTCACATAATAAACCCTCCACCATTCACATAATAACCCCCCTCCACCATTCACATAATAACCCCCCTCCCCCATTCACATAATACCCCCCTCCCCCATTCACATAATAACCCCCCTCCACCATTCACATATTAACCCCCCTCCCCCATTCACATAATACCCCCCTCCCCCATTCACATAATAACCCCCCTCCACCATTCACATAATAAACCCTCCACCATTCACATAATAACCCCCCTCCCCATTCACACAATAACCCCCCTCCCCCATTCACATAATACCCCCCTCCACCATTCACATAATAACCCCCCTCCACCATTCACATAATAACCCCCCTCCACCATTCACATAATAACCCCCCTCCACCATTCACATAATAACCACCCTCCCCCATTCACATAATAACCCCCCTCCCCCATTCACATAATAACCCCCCTCCACCATTCACATAATAACCCCCCTCCACCATTCAGATAATAACCCCCCTCCACCATTCACATAATAACCCCACTCCCCCATTCACATAATAACCCCACTCCCCCATTCACATAATAACCCCTCTCCCCATTCACATAACCACACCATTCACATAATAACCCCCCTCCCCCATTCAAATAATAACCCCCTCCACCATTCACATAATAACCCCCCTCCACCATTCACATAATAACCCCCCACCCCCATTCACATATTAACCCCCCACCCCCATTCTCATAATACCCCCTTCCCCCATTCACATAATAACCCCCCTCCACCATTCACATAATAACCCTCCACCCCCATTCACATAATAACCCCCCATTCACATAACCCCCCTCCACCATTCACATAATAACCCCCCTCTACCATTCACATAATAACCCCCACCCCCATTCACATAATAACCCCCCTCCCCCATTCTCATAATAACCTCTTCCCCATTCACATAATAACCCCCCTCCACCATTCACATAATAACCCTCCACCCCCATTCACATAATAACCCCCCATTCACATAATAACCCCCCTCCACCATTCACATAATAACCCCCCTCCACCATTCACATAATAACCCCCCACCCCCATAATAACCCCCCTCCCCCATTCTCATAATAACCTCTTCCCCATTCACAAAATAACCACCCCTCCCCGTATTCACATAATTATTTTTGGGGGAAAATATAAGGCATAAAGAGTGGAGCAGAGAAAGAAAGATTGTGATACATCTCATTATAATCTGTGCCCCATGTAACTCCCCCAACTCCTCCTACTGACTCTCCCCAAGGTGCATGCTGGGGCAGAGACGCAGAATGTGATACATCTCATTATAATCTGTGCACCATGTAACTCTCCCCAACTCCTCCTACTGACTCTCCCCAAGGTGCAAGCTGGGGCAGAGACGCACAATGTGATACATCTCCTTATAATCTGTGCCCCATGTAACTCCCCCTACTGACTCCCCCCAAGATGCAAGCTGGGGCAGGGACCCAGAATGTGATACATCTCATTATAATCTGTGCACCATGTAACTCCCCCCAACTCCTCCTACTGACTCTCCCCAAGATGCAAGCTGGGACAGAGACGCAGAATGTGATGCATCTCATTATAATCTGTGCCCCATGTAACTCCCCCCAACTCCTCCTACTGACTCTCCCCAAGGTGCAAACTGGGGCAGAGACGCAGAATGTGATACATCTCATTATAATCTGTGCACCATGTAACTCCCCCCAACTCCTCCTACTGACTCTCCCCAAGGTGCAAGCTGGGGCAGAGACGCAGAATGTGATACATCTCATTATAATCTGTGCACCATGTACAGTAGAGGCAACGTTTATTCTAACATTTACCATAAACTAGCCGGGTTACATTCTGGGTATGTGCTGGGTGTGTGCTGGGTATGTTCTGGGCTAGTTTGAGGCACGTTTAAGGCATTTCTGCATTGACTAACGACCCATAGGATTAACACAGCAGGGATCCCTGGCAGTCCAATTCAGTTTGAATGGGACGGCCAGGGACCCCCGCTGTTAATCTGATAGGCCATTAATCAATGCCGAAATGCTGGGGCTAGTTTAAGGAAAGTTTAAGGCATGTATTCAGAATGTACCTGGGTGTTTCCTGGTTTTTTTGGGGAATTGCCACTGGTTTTTGTTCGAATAAGAGATGCCTCTACTGTAACTCCCCCAACTCCTCCTACTGACTCTCCCCAAGGTGCAAGATGGGACAGGGACACAGAATGTGATACATCTCAATATAACCTGTGCCCCATGTAACTCCCCCCAACTCCTCCTACTGACTCTCCCCAAGGTGCAAGCTGGGACAGAGGAGGCAAAATAGGAGCAAACTGCTTTGATACAGAGATGCAGGGAGATGCAGGGAGATGCAGGGAGATGCAGGGAGATGCCCCGGTTTAACGCTGAAAGTGCCTTGATGCATGGAGTCCTTGCTAGTTTCCAGCCTCTGTAATTGGACTTTTGGACTGCAGTACTTACACCTCCTTGCAGACTCCTGGGTTAGCTCCAGCCGGTAAATGGAGAGCCGATTCACTCCGCCACACAGGCTGCTCTTCTCCCCCTTGCACTCCATGTTACACTCAGACTCGCTGACGTTTAAGGCTTTGATTCTATGACCACAGTAACATTCTGCTCCAAATTCGAGTCCAGCATACATGTACCCCCTGCACAGACACAAAGAAACAGCGCTGAATGTGTACTCTTTGGGGGTTACCAATTTAAGGGTGATTAATTAATGGGGGGGGGGGGGCAACTTCAGTCCTTAAGGGGCCAACAACAGGTCAGATTTTCAGGATATCCCTGCTTTAGCACAGGTAGTACAGCCGAAGACTGAGTCACTGATTGAGCCACCTGTGCTGAAGCAGGGATATCCTGAAAACCTGACCTGTTGGTGCCCTTGAGGAATGGCGTTCCCACCCCTGATTATATATTTGGTTATTAATCAGTAATTTCCAAACTGATACAATGAAAGAACCATACGGTAGATAAGTGAACTAATGAAATCCCTAGAAATTGATCATGTGTATTGTCTTGTTCAATTTCAGTCAGGAGTCTGGGACAATTATTTCTTGGCCACAAGATGTATCCGTATGAAATGTTTTACGGATTTTCATATGCACTATATTTTATTTAACATAGGAGAAAAGCAAATATTGGATCTATATTGCGAAGTAGTTTTTGATTAAATGAAACTGTAAAGCCCAGCTATTGCAATGCAAAACATGGATTCGTTATGAGAAATAAGCCCCATTAAGGTGTACGGGGATGAAATGAAGATTTATGGAGCATGCGGGCGAGTGGGAAAAGGAACGGAATTGGCTGTTGTTATGATGGCAGTTTTAATCAAAAGTAGTGAAATAGTTTAATCAGCAATGTGGTGCTCAACGCAGGAGAAAGACAGGATGGACTGATTGCCAAAATAAAGAGGTTATTGAACATTTTATGGGTATGGCACAAATATATGCTCCTGTAAATGCAACTCGGCCTAAGGAAGGTTGAAGTGTGAAAAGAGCAATCCGCACTGCACATGTTCCTCTTTCACAGCACTTGAATCTGTGTTTGTCCTGGAGCACAAGCATCCCAGTCTTACCTCTGTCCAGCAAATATTTAGGGTGGGTATTAGGGGTATCGAAAGGGCATTATGATAAGCTTATAGTGTCAGTGACATCTTCTTTCTTACTTTAAGCAAGAAGATACAGTGTGCCAAATATGCTCTTCTTGTGTCACTGAGCCATTTACATCGTTGTACCTGGAACAGTTAGTAGCTCAGAACAATAATATCATTTCACATATAATTATCCAAGTGTCAATCTGCAGAATATTTCTCTCAGAGTTTTTTCTTTTCTTAAATGGTTTGAACCGGGTATCTTCCTGGGCAGGATACAATCTATTCTACACAGCAGGATCCCCAAGTTTGGAGGTTACTGTTTGCCAAAGTTTGGCCACCTGAGGGGAGTGTGGAATGGACAATTATATTCTCCAACATCAAGCTGCCAATTAGCTAATCAGTAACTGGGTCGCTGTTACTAATTGGCACATCAGCAGGAGGCTGCCCACTGAGCTCATGCTCTATTCTTCCATTATAACATTTGCCCATAACAGGTTCAAGGAAGGTCTCATAGTGTAAGGCAGCCGCATGTTTTATCTACCCTCCAAGAAAGGGGATTTTACTGAGGGGATAGCTGCTTTAAAAAATAAATAATGCACAGTACAAGTACAATTACAATTACTGTACAACCACAAGAACACATTTCTGATCGCTGTTATATACTGATTAACACTGTACCATTCTGCCCCCATTATGGGGGTTATTAACTACAGCCTCCAAGATGCAAAACTGGGGCAAATCCAGTGCTAACGAACTGCACCAGATGTATCAAAAGAAACTCACCCTGCTTTCTTTTTTCCTGTGGTAAATCTGGTGCTGTTTTTTTTTTGCACTGTTTCTGTCTTGGTTTTGCAGCCAGGAGACTTTTCTAAACCGTCCCCTATGTATTATATTGGTATCATATGCTGAACATATGACTGTATGTGCAAGCTATATTCCTAGAGCCCTATTAACTAAGCAGCCGTCTGCCATGCGGCATCTTCTGGCCGTGTACGTTTTACAGCCCATTCAAGTCAATATCTTCCAGCTCCGGACCGTGGCTGCTTAGTGAATATTGACCACAATGATGCTCATAACGCAGTGAAATAATGAACCGGCGGTCGGGGTTTGGCAGGAGGAAACCATTTGTTGGTGTGCACAAACTCGTGAAGCTGCTCTTCATACACCAGCCGTCACCCTACCGTTCAGCACAGTTGTCCTGGCAACGGAACACGGTCATCTTTTTGTAGTCAAAAAAGGACACTCCACGCAGCGCCCGCTGCCGCGTGTCGTCCATGTAGCAGCCAACATACTTTGCTGCAAAAAAACAAAACAAAATTGCAAGCTGTTAGAGACGATCCAGGGGCGGGAGCCGTGTATTGCAGCCCTAAGCAAGCCCCTCGCTCAATACTGACTTCACCTACGGTCAGAAATGGCTTTTGTGTATTGTTGGTAGAATTAAAAGCTGTGACTATCATGTAACGTATTTTGTACTGTACTGTAGCACGCTCACAAGTCACATCATTTCCCCCAGAATCCCACCTGAATAGACGCCCTTAAGGTGGGACTTCCCAACTTCAGTCCTCAAGGGCCACCAACAGGTCAGGGTTTCCAGATATCCCTGCTTCAGCACGGGTGGGGAAGTCGCTGACTGAGCCACTGATTTTGCCACCTGTGCTGAAGCAGGGATATCTGGAAAACCTGACCTGTTGGTGAGCCTTGATGACAAGAGTTGTCCCCCTCTGCCTTAGAGATTGGAAACGTGGTGTTTTTGCTGTCTATGCTCCACCATAAAGGGCACCACTTACTGACGTCCCCAAATGGACTGGAGCCTGGTTCTGGGGAACATTCTCTGGCAGTGAGTGGGGAGAGGACCAGCTCTCCTTAATGTTGGTGCAGTATTTTGGTGCTGCCACACTATAGAGGTAAGCAGCAAAACATGCAATATCGCAAGTGTGATTTTAAAAGAAAAATCAGTTCTGTAGTATTAGATACGGCATTAAAATATATATATATTTCAACTTGTAATGACATTTTTATGCGTTTTAACTAGCTTCCTTTGGTTGTTATAGCAGGTTTTAGTACAACTCCCACCCAAATACCAAGTACGTGTCAGAGTGCAAGATGGTCCCAAGTGTATATATAAAAAAGGCAAAAATATAATGCAACACAATAGTAAAACCTACGCACAGTAATACAAGTAATTATAGTAAGCCTACGCACGTGGTGTAAGTGGGGTTTAGGCGTGTTATCCTACTAAGAGTGCGTCTATATTCTTTATTCATTGTTAATATATAATTGGTATCACACTATGGGGCCGATTCACAAAGCCGCGATAAAATCAGCGCTTTTGCGTCCAACAATGCATTTATTTATCGCGCTATAAGACATGAAGCCAAAAGCGGGATCACTAAGAAGTTAGGGCCATTTTTTTAAGGCCGATAAAAAAAAATGCACGATTGTGCCACCTTTTGTATCAGTGCTACTGCGCTATAAATTATATAGCGCGATAGCTGATAGGAAAAACTGCAGCCTGTAAGATCTGCACGGAGACGCTGCGTCTCCATGCACGGCTCGTAGAGGTGATCCGGCATTAAAAATATTGATTTTGATAATAGTGTACATGGGCAGGGGGTCTCCTGAGCTGAACCGCATTGTTTTCAGCCCCGGCACCCCGGACTTCCAGAGATACAGGCCCCGCTATGGGGTGCCGGTATCCACTGTGCTTTTAAATCTCCCGCGTCACGTGACCGTGGGATTTAAATCCTTCAGCGAGATACCGGCACCCCATAATGGGGGCCTGTTTCTCAAGAAGTAGGGATCCCCGAGGCTGAAACCAATGCGGTTCAGCTCAGGAGACACCCTGCTCACTCACACTATTAATAAAATTTACATTAAAGCAGCTTCATTACCTTAGCCGATAGCCGCTAGGCAATGAAGGGGTTAAGGCAACCAACCCCACTACCCACCCGGGAGGCCTAACCACCCACCCTGGGCAAACTATACCCACCCACTACCCATTGATTGGCATAGTGGTACATCATACCCATATAATAAGGACGTGAGAAGCCACTATAGGTGTCAATGGTCACCCTAATAAAAAAGCATGAAGGCCAAACATACACAATAATAAAAGATATACACAACACCACAATTCAATAACTAAACACCACAATTCAATAACTAAAAGCACTAGTCAACCAATTAAATACATAAATAAAAGCACTAGACAACCACTCGATTTAAGAAATAAAAGCACTGACCAACAAAACAATTAATTAATTTAAACCACTAGCCAACACATCAATTAAAACCAGTAGCCCAGCTGCTCCTGGGAGGACTTTTGATCATGGTACTGTATCAGCAAGTACTGGCAGTCGAGTAGAGCTGGAGGACCGCAGAAGCTGCTTCCGCCTCTAAGTGAGACGTCAGAGGAAGTGACGCATGCAGATGTGAAAGAAGCAGTGATCGGACCAGCGAGACCCCAGTGATCCACAACTGACAATTCTCCCCCACGAGATTTACTTTTATATAAAATGTGAGTGAAATATTTTTCATCTGTGATTGTGCAATCTAACTTTTTGCGATATAACACCATTGCGAGCTCTCTTTTATTTTTCGGGTGAAAACTTACTGAAGGGAATTTGCGGACATACACTCCAGAGGGTCTAACCAAGGTTCCACACGTTGAGGGTCTATTCAAGGGCTGCCATCAGAGAGAGATGGATCTCTGATATGCTATATTTTCATAAATTGTGTGTGAGACCAACACATTTTTTTTTAGATAGGAACATTTTATTATTATTTGTATTTCTTTCCATATTCCATATTATTTGAGTATGATGTACCATTAGGGGCCATTAGATTGTATTTGTTCATGTATTCTCGCTGGCATCGGAGGACATGGCCCTGCAGTATGCCGACTAGGACGCCCTTCATGATGGCAGGGGTAAGTAGAAAGGTTTATTTATGCTGGCTGGCTAATGTTTTATTTTATTATAGCAAATGAGCTATTATCCATATCTGGATAATAGTAATTTTGCCCATTACTGTACTGTATGTATAAAGGGGGGTGTATTTATGTGAATGTATGCATATTTTTTTTTTAGACACAGTATTCTTACCGCAGGCCAGTGTGAACCCCCGGACACCCGCCGGAATCACCCGAGGGCCCCAAGACACCCGCGGGGACCACCCGAGGGACCCCAGACACCCGCGGGAACCACCCGAGGACCCCAGACACCCACGGGGACCACCCGAGGGACCCCAGACACCCACGGGAACCACCCGAGGGACCCCAGACACCCGCGGGGACCAAGGGACCCCAGACACCCACGGGGACCACCCGAGGGACCCCAGACACCCACGGGGACCACCCGAGGACCCACGGGGACCACCCGGAGACCCCCGCCGGCCTCGTGTATTAATTCTGTGCAAAAAAATAATGCTTTTATGCATGTCTCCATCACTTTTGCGCCAGCCGTTAGCTGGTGAAAAGAAATGGTGAGCTTTTATAGTACGAATCAGTTATCACTGCTTTGTGAACAACGCTGAGTGGCAAAAAACATCAGGTTTGCCATTTTTTGGCCTATCGTGCGACTTTTTTTTTCACTTATTTCACATTTATTGGTGATAAAAAGCCATTTTAGCGGGATACTGCGCTGGTATCACTGCTTTGTGAATCTCACAGCACGCAGTATCGCGCTATAAAGGCATTTATCGCACTTACAACCACTTATCGCTGCTTTATGAATTGGCCCCTATGTCCTTTATGTCTTTTCTCCCCATATGAGAATACTATCAGCGAGACCTCTTCATTACCTTTGCTTGAACACCAGTCACTTTGCTCTTAAGAGCTATCACACATCTGAACCCTACTCACACCATGCTTTCTCATTCCCTTTCCATGACACTATTGTGTAAGGAATGTATTTTGTATTGTGCACTATATTTTTATATATATATATATAATCAAAAAATAAATAGATGATACCGTTCTGTGGCTAACGAAATGCTTTTATTTGTGCGAGCTTTCGAGATACACTGATCTCTTCTTCCGGCGATGTTACAATGAATGAAGCAAAAGGTATACTTAAAAACAGTGTCTCTTGGAATGTTATCTGTGCTGTTCCTTCCCCCGGTGTGGATGTGTTTTATGGCTAGAGGTGTCAAAAGGTTACTGAAAGCAAGTGATACACATACACACTTTTTCTTCACTTGCTTTCAGTAACCTTTTGACACCTCTAGCCATAAAACACATCCACACCGGGGGAAGGAACAGCACAGATAACATTCCAAGAGACACTGTTTTTTAAGTAACCTTTTGCTTCATTCATTGTAACATCGCCGGAAGAAGAGATCAGTGTATCTCGAAAGCTCGCACAAATAAAAGCATTTCGTTAGCCACAGAACGTTATCATCTATTTATTTTTTGATTATTGAAGCTCGGCTAACACGGTACTGATACCTCTACACGTATATATATATATATTTATTAATTTTGGGCCATGTTTTTGGTATCTGCTGGAGGGAGTTGAAGAATCCCTTTTTAGAAGCTGCATTTGGCCCCATAGGGTTGTATTAACTTTTTTATTGTGCCACTTTTTATATAACTGATATTTTGGATAATAGTTTCTGACACTAACTTACTATTGTGTTCAGTTCTCCACTTGGGATGTATTATATCGCTATCAGGGCTTCTTTCTGCTCATTCTTTCACTTTATAGATCTTTCGCAATAAATGATTACAAACAAGAAAGTGTGCAGTGTTCCCAGCAGGAGACAGTGTCTGAGCTGCAAGCTGTAACCATAGACAACGTTACCTTAGTAATATAAGTAGGGTGACCATATTTGTCTTGGCAAAAACCAGGACAAATGTTGCGCATGCGCTGTCGCGAGCGCCGACTTTTCATGCGTGATCGGCGCGATCAGCGTTTGCTGGACGCTTAGATGCATGCGGCACACATATGCAACCGCCAATCGTGCATGTGCGGCCAGCTCAGAGAAAAAACAGGACAATGGCCGGAAAAGTCGGGACCCAGGACAAACGGTGAAAAAACAGGACTGTGCCGGGTAAACCGGGACATCTGGTCACCCTAAATATAAGGTTACATTGTATTCGAGGCATTCCACTGACTGAAGGATTGATTCAGTGGCGGCCATTACATCTACCCAGAGAGCGGGATTTTCGCTGATCGATCACAGGACAACAGATCGAACGGCAGCTTAGGTAATACGTTTTCATTAAATCTAATCAAATGCTGCATATATTAAAACAAACAAAGAGCAAAGAGTGAAACTGCTTTAGCACCTTCAGAAATCTCTTCCGTTTTTCTCAAACGATATATCTCTTATATATTTGTATCTAAGAGAACATACTGTAATCTCTTTGTGCAAGTGGGAAAAGAACTTTCGACGCCGTTTTTAAGGGTTCATGTTATATGTTCTCTAGAAGGACAGAATTAGAAACGTCTTATTTTTAACATTATTTAAAATCTAGAGCAATTTTAAGGTTTGTGAATGAACATTGGTATTCTGTACCCCACATACGATCACCATTTGGATCACCTGGGATGGGAAAGATTACAGTTTTTAAAAACACCATTTGAATTTCATAGGTTGTATGTCTAAGAAGAGGTTTGTGGGGTGGGAAGAGCTTGTATACAGCAATCTTTATGAAAAAATTCTCATGTAGGTCCATTAAAAGGTATAGCAACTAGAGATGGGCGAAAAATTCGACTTTTGCTGATGTCACCCCAAAATCCGTGTAAAATCCACGTGTAAAATCCACAAAACGGATTTGGGTGGTTTCCATCCATGTGGATTCATAAAAAAAAACTCCATTGGATACAACACATGGACGGATTTGTAGAATCCAAATTACCGACGCCCTGCGGAATCCGCGGAGTGTACTAGTAATAATAATAAAAAGTCCACAAAATGCGAATCGCCGCTTTGACATTGATCCGCTGAAATCCATGGACCAAAGGAACCGGCCAATCCGCTGCGGATCCAAATTTACCCAAAATGTCACCCATCACTAATAACAAACTACACGAACCTAAACTTTTGCAGTAGCCATGTGGCTACAACAATTCTGCAAATGAGCAAGGTGCAAGAATGAACCAAGTCACCCCTAAGCCACCCGTTCTTTAATGACTTCTCTCATGAATTAATAAATGGATTAACCCCTTTGTTTCTGGAAGGTTCAGCAACATATAGGGTTTCCTTTGTATGTATATATTTAATCTGCATACTGCACCTCTCCTTGTCCCAGAGCCACAGATTTCCGATAACTCTGTGCTAACAACGGCCCGGTATCAAAATCATTAACGCCTGTTATTTCCGCCGAGGTTAACGCATACCCACAAAGCTAATTATATGCCACAAACAACAGCGGTTGTGTGTCTCATTAGCACAGGCGTAACGCCGTGTTAAGTTAGCACTGCCGTGCGTTGGCTTCAAATAATGGATCGCGTTAGACCCAAAGGTGACGCTACTCTAATCCAGACAAAAGAATAGCGGAACAAAACAAAGAGGATCTCAGCACAGCCCCGCTTCCCCGCTTCACTATTTCACCATTTCAGAAAAAAAACTTTAAAAACGTCTCATAGGTCAGTCAAACCAAGTATAAAAAGAACTTATTATAGACTCGTGGAAATAGTACAAGAAAAGCCTCCCTGCGCGTTTCACACAAAAATAACTTTGTCACGGAATGATTTACAGATCTCAACTCAAACATTAATACTCGAATACAATCAAGGTTAATTCAAATCAGATGTGTATTCAGTCAACCATAGGTTGGCGAATCAAGATCTCCTACAAACACTACTTAGATCTCCTGATAACAATGGAATTCATCACACAGACAGTTTTATTATCATTTTCTGAAGTGCAAGCAAAGCAGATACTAGACATGGGAAGTAAATAATATATACCCAGAACATTCATGAATATACAGTATACAGACACATCTGAAAAACATTCATCATCATATCCAAATACAGATGCACAAAGACATTAGTAATAAAATAATATATCAATCTCTATGATAATTTCCCAACAAGAAATGATCAGTCAAATTTGTCTATAATCACCATGATTGTAACCATAGCTCTGCAGTGATCACACTGTCAGTGCTATGTAAGATGAATATATACATATATCCAATCATTATCTGTCTCATGGAGAAATCTCCATGAACATGTCTAATAAGGCAATATTTAATTATACATTATAGACATCTCGAAGAGCATAAAAAGAAGAAAACTATCATATATATATACACAATAATAACAATAGACCCCAAATTATTACAAAGGGACAACGCATATAGAATGATTATAGTATACATTTGAACATATCCAATATCTTATGTAATAATCACCTCAATTTTAATGCAAAAAGTGTTTTATTTCCCATTCTCTGTTTAGTCCCAGGGGGGTAAGTGTCTTTAATATGTGTGCCCAACAAGCTTCTGTACAGGGACGTTTCCTCACTCTGTCAGCACCTTGGCAATTCATGAAAACTCTCTATGCTGAAGAATTGAAAATCTTGTAAACCTCCCCTGGGACACAGCAAGAAATGTTTAGATACTGGATGGTTCATATCTCCTTTTTCTTATCAATAGCATATGCTCCATTATTCGGGCTTTCAAATCTCTACTTGTTAAGCCTATGTAAGACATCCACATTGTAACCTATAAATAACAAAATCAGATTCACAATTTATAAATGTCTTAAAGCTGCAGACCACGCAATATCCTATGTGTGTTTTTTTTAAATAAACCAGTTCTGTACTTTGAGAAAATACGTGTTGCATTTTTTAAAAACAATTCTGTATTATTATGTTACAAGCCTTTTTTTGTTTCACTAGCAACCATTTACAAAGTCACATCCCCTACCTCTTTTGAAACAGGCTCTGGCACACCGCTTTTTGAGCCCTGCCCTCTCTCTAGCAGTGCACCAATTGTATTTAGTGACTGCCTGGTCACATGATCTTCCCCACAGAACTTTGCATCTTTGGTCCTCTTCTGCTGCACTGACAGCCATTTAGTGAACCCCCGAGCCGAATCTTCGCCGATCAGTCACAGGAGAACGGATCAATCGGCAACTTAGCTAATTACTTATCATTGTGTGAATTGTATTGATGCACATATTAATAAGGGAAACAAAATATATATATATTTTTTAAACGGCTGCTTTAAAGAACTAGAGGTTGTCAAATAATCATTTTAGAAACTATTGCAGAGCTTGAAGAGATGGTAGCCAGTTAGAAACACTGGTGGTTTCCTATTGCTTCTGTCTGTTGGTTCATCTGTCAGTGCAATGATTTATTTCGGAGAAGATATTTCTTTGCACAATGGGGGCAAGAGGTCAGGACCAAACTGCTTTGAATTACATCATTTACAGCAATAAAAAAATATATTTTCTGGCAGACAATACATCTTAATTTCAATGAAGTTCAGCCTTATAGACTCATCTTTATGTCTTTGTTATCACTACAACTGGTCAACGCTCTCAAACATACTCTGAAACTGTTACACAATCTGGAAGACACGAGAGCAATATCCCAACACGTTCCTCCCTACAGAGAGGGCTTTCTCTAGGGCAGTCATACACAATACTATTACAATACTATTTCCGCTTACTTAAATACACAAACAGAAGTTACTGTATATTACGTGTGTTTCTCTCGGATGGGTGGTGAAAGGGTTAATTTGACGAATTATGGCCCCAACAGCTGCTTCAGTGGATATAGAATAATCCCTAAGGCTACGGCCCCGCTGCCTGCGCTGCCTGCGCTGCCCACGCTGCCCGCGCGCATGCGTGGCTGGCAGCGCGTGCAGCCGAATTCCCCGTTCTGCAGAGAGCTGCAGGGGAAAGACAGGGGAGGGGCGTGATGGGGGCGCGGCCGTGACGTCACCCGGCAGTTTCACCCTCATCGGCTGAACCGCCAGGGGACGTGGCCTAGCGCTCCGTCGCTAGTTCCCCTCACAATTTTCTTGCAGGCTGGAAAAACTCACCGCGCGGCAGGGCGGCCCCCCCTCGCAGGGGGCCCGGCCCCATTGGGAGGCGGCCTAAGTCTTTCTCTGGAAGCACCAAGAAATCTGCAACTGATGTAAGGGTGAGTAATCTGGCAGCTAAAGAAATGGGTTTGAGTACGCCGCCGTCTCGGAGTAAGCTCAGTGCAGTATATCAGCCGGGCTGAGAGACGCCTGGGACTTTATAAGTAACAATGACACTCTCCTACTGTACGTAACAAATAAAGGATTTCTTCATGCTTACGCTACCTCTAAAGTGATCCATCTGAGACCTGCCTGTCTGGGGAATTGGGAGATCTTTTGGAAGCGAATACTTAAATTACTGTGAAATGTTTTTTTGGTTGTTTTTTTTCTCTCTTCAAACTACAGTATCGCTACTGTAAATACTGACTTTAAATTGTCACATACGTCTTTATTTCACATTTAATAAGTTTGCCAACGACTCTACAATGCGATAACATAAACTCATTACCATAAAACTGAACCTCATTTTACATTACATTCCAACAACAAAAAGCTATAGCAGCAAATCACATTTGAGTGTATTGTTGCATTTGTGCATTTCCAACAGCAGCACGCACAGATTCCCACAGTGCAAACAGATTCCCGCACAGATTACCAGAGCGCGCACGGATTCCCGCACAGATTCCCGCAGCGCACACAGATTCCCGCAGCGCGCACAGATTCCCGCAGCGTGCACAGATTCCCGCACAGATTCCCGCAGCGTGCACAGATTCCCGGAGCACACACAGATTCCCACAGCGTGCACAGATTCACGCAGCGCACACAGATTCCCGGTGCGCACAGATTCCTGGAGCACGCACAGATTCCCGCAGCGCGCACAGATCCCCACGCACAGATTCCCGCAGCGTGCACAGATTCCCGCAGAGCGTACAGATTCCCGGAGCGCGCACAGATTCCTGCAGCGCGCACAGATTCCCGCAGCGCGCACAGATTCCCGCAGCACGCACAGATTCCCGGAGCACGCACAGATTCTGTAGGTGTCTGAGAGTTTGAATATAGAATCTGATTCCTACGCTTTTATTAGACTCTGTAGGGCCTATTCTAGTAGCTTTGAAATGTGACTTATCGTGTATAAAGTACACTTTAGAAGCAAATGTGCACGTTTTGCTATTCTGTAAGCCCTTTCTGCATGTCTAAACCATGCGAAAAAGGCTTTTTTAGAAGCGTTTTCATTATGGCAGTGCAAATCCGGGCGCATTTTCTGCAAATTCACTGTATTCAAGTTGCTCCAAAAACTGCAAAAGGCGAAATCGCACCTAAACAACGCACATTTTTTTCTGAGGAGTAGGAAGACCTCCTAACTTTATAGTATCTCGCGTTGTATATAGGTCCCCTCAAACCTCCCTCAAATAAATTAGGGCAAGTTTAAATGTCCCGGTCACGTGACACAGGAGAATTAAACACGCCGAAAGATACCGGCACCCCATACCGGGGCCTGTATCTCGGAAACCAAGGAGTCCCGAGGCTGAAATTAATGCGGTTCAGCTCCGGAGACCCCCTGCTTCAATACTTAATATAAAATAAAAGCAGTGCGATCCCCTGTTAGAGACGCGCAGAGAGGGCTGGTTCTCTCTGCTCTCACTGCGCAGCCCGTACAGACTGGCGCAGCCGGTAGGAATATCGCAGCGCGAATCCCATTCAGCAGCAGGGTCCCCCGCTGTGTTACCCCTGATTGACAGTGCGCCCTGCTCTGCACTTTGCTGTGATCGCTCCACGTTTGCTCTGCGGATCACCAGCACATGCGCGGGGGCAGGGTGGATATAAGTCTGGCTACATCTGTAGGACGTCACTTTTTACGTAATGCCTCAAAATCTCGGAGGACCAAGGAATAAATGAGTCAATAAACACTCCTTTAGAGTGGAAGGGAAAAATAGGGATTTAGGCTGAATTCTTCTGTATTTGATATAATTTTTACATCACCAGATTGCAGGGCACCCTTTCAGGATGCCCGGGGAACCCAAGGAACCCTTGTTGAAAAACACTGCAGTAGAGGTACTGTACATGAGGCAGTATCTGACTCAGCTGGAAGAGAAGTTAGGGCCGAAATGCAAATGTTCTTGTGTGTTAAATGTTTCACTGATACGAGATTCCTCAATGGAGAAATGCCTTTCTAGAGTGAGTATCCTTATAAATCAAAGGAGTTCGGGCCAGCGCTGGGTGCAGAGGATAAACCCTTACTAAGGAGCGATATTTGTGAGGAAGTGAGTATATGTGTAGACAAATTGTAGATACCATCAGGTTCTGTCAGATTATTTCTTGTCCATTCCCCTTCTTCCTAGAAATAGCTCTTTCCCCTCTAACTCTTTCTTCGGCAAGAGACAATCATTTTTATTATGGGGGAATTAATCATTACTTGAAATAGTCATTTATTAATCCATTCCTTTTGATAGAAATCTTTAATAACACATACAGTACTGCCTATATTCAGGGTCGCCGACAGATTTCATGGGGCCCAGGACTAGGGTTTAGACTGAAACGTGTCAGCGGCCTTGCGAGAGTCCCCTGCCGTTCACCCCTAGATGAGCCACCTCCTCTATTTTCCCCTCTCCGTGTGTGTTTCTCTCACGCTCCCCCATCCCCCCACCTCCTTCTTCCACGCCCTCTCTCTGCCATCACTTAATTACCTCCTTTGATTCAATTCCAGTCCCTCAATCTCCCCCACAATATTTACCCCCACTCCCACACACACTAAATGCAACACACACAAAATGCAACACACACAATGCAACACACAGAATGCAACACACATACAAAATGCAACACATACATACAGTGCACACAATGCAACACACACAAAATGCAACACACACAATGCAACACACACAATGCAACACACACAATGCAACACACACACAAAATGCAACACATACATACAGTACACACAATGCAACACACACAAAATGCAACACACACAATGCAACACACACAATGCAACACACACAATGCAACACACACACACAAAATGCAACACATACATACAGTACACACAATGCAACACACACACAATGCAACACACACACACACAAAATGCAACACACACACACACATAAAATGCAACTCACACACACCCTGACATCCCCTCCCCCCCTTGTACCTCACCTCACCTCACATCAATCCCCCTTGTACCTCACCCCCCCTTGCACCTCACCCCCTTGTACCTCACCCCCCCTTGTACCTCACATCCCCCTTGTACCTCACATCCCCCCTTGTACCTCACATCCCCCCTTGTACCTCACCCCCCTTGTACTTCACATCCCCCCCCACATGTACCTCACATCCCCCCTTGTACCTCACCCCCCCTTGTACTTCACATCCCCCCACTTGTACCTCACATCCGCCCTTGTACTTCACATCCCCCCTTGTACTTCACATCCCCCCACTTGTACCTCACATCCCCCCTTGTACCTCACATCCCCTTGTACTTCACATCCCCCCCACTTGTACCTCACATCCCCCCTTGTACTTCACATCCCCCCCACTTGTACCTCACATCCCCCTTTGTACTTCACATCCCCCCCACATGTACCTCACATCCCCCCTTGTACTTCACATCCCCCCCCCTTGTATCTCACACCCCCCCTTGTACTTCACATCCCCCCCACATGTACCTCACATCACCTCCTCCGCTGCACGTCGCACGCGCGCCTTCTGTTCTGTGCCTACAAGCCGCCGAACTTCCAGAGAGAGGCGCCTGCTACAGCGGGGGAGGAAATCTGGGGCACAGAGCGACGCCGGGACAGCTGGGACCCGGCAAGAGGTCAGGTCCAACTGTCAGCGCCGGCCCCCGCAGCCTCCCGCTGCCCCGGCTCTCCCCACCTGTCGCCGGCACTGCATAGATTAATAAGACGTATGCAATAGCAGTAGTGATACAGTAACGTGTCTAAAAAAACATGGCGTCACAATGTATACCTATGGCAGCCTATAAACAATACCGATTTCATGACCAGGGAAGCTGCGAGGGACCCCCCCCTCCCCCTGCTAACCGATACCCACATATAACAGATAAGTAACGACAGACTCGGTTTGGAGGTATAAAAGGGCGCGGCTTTTTTTATTAAGCAATAATAGAGTAACCACTAGTCCCTGCCAGAGTACTCGCTTAATGGGTTAGGGAAGGCGGTCAGCCAGGCCTTGGCCTGCTGCCCCTGTAGCTAGCCGAGCCCCCATGAGCCGGCCGTTGTCGCGAGTGGGTTCCGGGAGTCACGTTCATTTGACCCAACCCACTCACGACTACCCCCGGGCTTTATCAGCCCCGAAACCCATCTGGCAAGGACAAGAACTTACCCCCCAAACTGCCACCGCGACAGTGGCACACTGGTCAAACGGACCCCCCCCCCCTCTAGGAACTTCAGTCCTTTCTATTCTTTGGGAAGTCTTCCGACTTTGCCCTATAAAATACAATGGTAAATGTTATCAATGTTCAGAGGCAGTGCAGCTCAGCAGCTCCCCACTGATACCGTTACCATACGAGTGGCCGGGGGCCAGTACCGGCCCACGACTGCCTTCTAAAAAAAGGGACGGGTGGGAATTTCACTACAGCCGGGAGCAGAATGGACACTCCCGCTCCCGGCTGCGCTTTAAAGCCTCCTGTCCTAGCCCCTCCCCCAGGCCGCGACAGCGGTCCAGAGACATCAGTGAGGCGAGGGGTGGGCTTGCCCCCTGGTCATGGCCGTCCCTCTCCTAATTGACAAGAGGGATAGCCGTCTGTTTAGCTAAAGATTGTGAGATTCTACTATTAAGAAGTGATGAAAAGTTCAGTCCGCGCTCTGGCTCTTTAAACCTGGAATGTTGATCCCTCTCTGTTCTTTTGCTGCTCTCGTGTTTTGAGGTGTCTCCCCCACCTCCAAATGTGGATTCCACCGGAAGACTCCGACGGCGATACCAATGTCAACAAAAGAGAAAAAAACACAAAAGCGCACCAAGATGAGAGATGTAATATGTATTACCACAAATAAAAAATAGTAATAACTTACATGTACAAATTCTTTAATAATCTCCGATTTTAACGTTGATTAAAGGAGTAGGGCATCACATAGGAAATGTAAGGGCAGTCTCAGTCCTGGGAGATCAGTCCCGCGCGCTGGGGCTGTCTCCGTTGTGTCTCCTATCATCCACGTGTGTTAGCGTGGTGGGGAGTATAGCGCGCATGCGCAAGAACCGGAGCCCTCTATAGGTGTCCTTATGATGCCTGTCCGTTTCTGATCACGTAGAAACGATCGGGAACGGACATAAACGATACACTTGGATGTGTACTGGTAGTAGGTAATGGAACCGCCAGCCACAATAGTCGCGACGCGTTTCGTTTACCAAAGTAAACTTCTTCAGGCAATATCTGGGGCACCTGTTTAGGGGTCCTTTATAGGTCTAATGTTATACGTCATTGGTTAAAACTCAATGACTGTGTGGCCAAACAGGCTCGTGTGCTGGTAGGGGCTGGCCAATATTAAGAACAAAAGAAATACATACATACCCCGTATTAACGTACACATATATACATACATACCCCGTATTAACGTACGCATATATACATACATACCCCGCATTAACGTACGCATATATACACATACATACCCCGCATTAACGTACATATATATACATACATACCCCGTATTAACGTACGCATATATACATACATACCCCGCATTAACGTACGCATATATACACATACATACCCCGCATTAACGTACGCATATATACACATACATACCCCGCATTAACGTACGCATATATACATACATACCCCGCATTAACGTACGCATATATACACATACATACCCCGCATTAACGTACATATATATACATACATACCCCGTATTAACGTACGCATATATACATACATACCCCGCATTAACGTACGCATATATACACATACATACCCCGCATTAACGTACGCATATATACATACATACCCCGCATTAACGTACGCATATATACATACATAGCCCATATTAACGTACGCATATATACATACATACTCCGCATTAAGATACGCATATATACATACATACTCCTTATTAACGTACGCATATATACACATACATACCCTGCATTAACGTACGCATATACACACATACATACCCCGTATTAACGTACGCATATATACATACATACCCCGCATTAACGTACACATATATACATACATACCCCGTATTAACGTACGCATATATACATACATACCCCACATTAACGTACGCATATATACATACATACCCCGCATTAACGTACACATATATACATACATACCCCGTATTAACGTACGCATATATACATACATACCCCACATTAACGTACGCATATATACATACATACCCCACATTAACGTACGCATATATACATACATACCCCATATTAATGTACGCATATATACATACATACCCCGTATTAACGTACGCATATATACATACATACCCCGTATTAGCGTACGCATATATACATACATACCCCGCATTAATGTACGCATATATACATACATACCCCATATTAACGTACGCATATATACATACATACCCCGTATTAACGTACGCATATATACATACATACCCCGTATTAACGTACGCATATATACATACATACCCCGCATTAACGTACGCATATATACATACATACCCCGTATTAACGTACGCATATATACATACATACCCCGTATTAACGTACGCATATATACATACATACCCCGCATTAACGTACGCATATATACATACATACCCCGCATTAACGTACACATATATACATACATACCCCGCATTAACGTACGCATATATACATACATACCCCGCATTAACGTACGCATATATACATACATACCCCGCATTAACGTACGCATATATACATACATAGCCCGTATTAACGTACGCATATATACATATCCCGTATTAACGTACGCATATATACATACATACCCCGCATTAACGTATGCATATATACATACATACCCCGCATTAACGTACGCATATATACATACATAGCCCATATTAACGTACGCATATATACATATCCCGTATTAACGTACGCATATATACATACATACCCCGCATTAACGTACGCATATATATATATCCCGTATTAACGTACGCATATATACATACCCTGTATTAACGTACGCAATGGGTCCAGAGCATATATGTAAAGGGAACATGTACTTAAAGTGAAGCACTATCTATTTTCCCGCTTATCGATGCTTCGGTACAGATAGGGAGCCGTTATTGCTGTTCGGGACGTGCCGACAGGCGCATGCGCGAGCTACCGTTTGCCTATTCGGGTGAGGGGAATCAGAGCGTCACTACTACGGCGGTCTGTAGGGCAGAATAAGTGTCCGTACTCGCGAAGCGAGCGTACGGACACAGAGGTATGGGGCTAATGAAAATATGTCCTTAGTCGCGAGTGTACTTTAAGTGAGCGTCTTTAAACCGGCTTATGCCTGTACAGTACTATGAAAATCTAGGCCTTAGGATTTCCCTCTGACAGATTACATGGGGGAAACCCGCAGAGACGCTACAAGCGCCTACTGTATATTAATTAGATTGGGGTTTTTCAGTGGTGTCAACAATCAAGATATTTTATAGCGCAGAACAATGGGAAAATGAATAACTTTATATCAATACATTACATCCAGTACTGATTGCAAAACTAATGAGGTACAGTAAGGCCCCGGGTATACGGCGGGTTCCGTTCCAGGGGCCCCGGGTATACGGCGGGTTCCGTTCCAGGGGCCCCGGGTATACGGCGGGTTCCGTTCCAGGGGCCCCGGGTATACGGCGGGTTCCGTTCCAGGGGCCCCGGGTATACGGCGGGTTCCGTTCCAGGGGCCCCGGGTATACGGCGGGTTCCGTTCCAGGGGCCCCGGGTATACTGCAGGTTCCGTTCCAGGGGCCCCGGGTATACGGCGGGTTCCGTTCCAGGGGCCCCGGGTATGCGGCGGGTTCCGTTCCAGGGGCCCCGGGTATACGGCGGGTTCCGTTCCAGGGGCCCCGGGTATGCGGCGGGTTCCGTTCCAGGGGCCCCGGGTATACGGCGGGTTCCGTTCCAGGGGCCCCGGGTATACGGCGGGTTCCGTTCCAGGGGCCCGCCGTATAGTGAAAATCGCCGGAAAGCGGATCCGGCGTTTTTGCCGTTCTGCGCATGCGCGCCGGGCGCAACCGCCCATTCTGTGCACGTGCGACGGAGAATCAAAGATGGCGGCCCCCTTCTCGGTGCCGCCGTATCGGCGGATCGCCGAAAAGTGAAGCGCCGAGAAGCGGGGCCCTGCTGTACTCGTTTTAATAAACGTAACACATTTACACTAGGGGTAGGCAACTACAGTCCTCAAGGGCCACCAACAGGTCAGGTTTTCAGGATATCCCTGCTTGAGCACAGGTCGGGCAGTCTTCGACTGAGCCACTAATTGAGCCAACTGTACTGGGGCAGGGATATCCTGAAAACCTGACCTGTTGGTGGCCCTTGGGGACTGGATTTACCCAGCCCTGGTTTTGAGGCTATGTAGGCCAACTTTAGGAAAGGAGGCAAGGGGCATTTTTGCTGTGAAATATACTGTTTTTGAGGCATTTTGAACATGTGTTTTTGTATCAATGTATCAAAGAAGTTCTTTGACTTTATTGCAGATCTGTTGCCAAGAACTGAATCACTTAAATAATAATTTATCGCTAAAAGGTAAAAAAATATTATAACTCTGTAAAGCATTACAAAAATCTAAAACGTTGGGGTTGTTTAAACCAATATATTAACATTTGATTTGACATTTTCTGTATTGTCCATGGTAAGATGTGACCTAACGTTCTGTGCTTTACTTAAAAAGAAGGTATTAACACTTTTTTCTTCTGTAACAATGGTTTACAAAATTGTATAGGATTACAGGTGCCAGGGTTAGTTTGAGCAGACCGGCACAGCCCATTATATCACAGATTACCTAATCCTGCTCAGAGGTGAGTTTCAACAGCAAGGGATTTCTTGGTGGTTCTCCAGCCCAGCAAAGAGCAATGTCTACAGTGTTTAAACAAAGAAATAATAGATGATATAGCTGCCCAAACAGATGTAAACAATTGTCTAAATCAGTAGTGCAAATTTCCCTTGTGGTACAAAGTACATCTGAAGAAAACCTTTGTACGGTCCAGCAGCTTGTGTATAGCAATGTGTAGGGTCACGTGTGTATAGCAATGTGTAGGGTGTGTATAGCAGTGTGTAGGGTGTGTATAGCAATGTGTAGGGTGTGTATAACAATGTGTAGGGTCACGTGTGTATAGCAATGTGTAGGGTGTGTATAGCAGTGTGTAGGGTGTGTATAGCAATGTGTAGGGTGTGTATAACAATGTGTAGGGTGTGTATAGCAATGTGTAGGGTGTGTATAGCAATGTGTAGGGTGTGTATAGCAATGTGTATGGTGTGTATAGTAATGTGTAGGGTGTGTATAGCAATGTGTAGGGTATGTATAGCAATGTGTAGGGTGTGTATAGCAATGTGTAGGGTGTGTATAGCAATGTGTAGGGTCACGTGTGTATAGCAATGTGTAGGGTGTGTATAGCAGTGTGTAGGGTGTGTATAGCAATGTGTAGGGTGTGTATACAGTAGCAATGTGTAGGGTGTGTATAGCAATGTGTAGGGTGTGTATAGCAATGTGTATGGTGTGTATAGTAATGTGTAGGGTGTGTATAGCAATGTGTAGGGTGTGTATAGCAATGTGTAGGGTGTATAGCAATGTGTAGGGTGTTTATAGCAATGTGTAGGGTGTGTATAGCAATGTGTAGGGTGTGTATAGCAATGTGTAGG
Source organism: Ascaphus truei (assembly GCF_040206685.1). Taxonomy (NCBI): domain Eukaryota; kingdom Metazoa; phylum Chordata; class Amphibia; order Anura; family Ascaphidae; genus Ascaphus; species Ascaphus truei. The sequence continues at coordinate 4,282,693 of NC_134495.1, forward strand.
GTGTGTATAGCAATGTGTAGGGTGTGTATAGCAATGTGTAGGGTGAGGAGACAGGCGAATCCGCACACATCCATTTCCCGGATTTTTGCTAATGTTACCTCCAAAATCTGTTTTGCGGCACAAAGTCTGCAAACGGATTTGGGCGGTTTGAATCCGCGCGGATTCCTCAAAAAAAACGCCAGCAGAATTCAATCCGCGGATTCAGCGATCCATAGGCGGTCTCTTAAGAATCCGCCCCCGGGTTGCGGAATCCACAAAGTGTATCGGGGGACTAGAATGTTGGTCCATAAAAAGGCGTCCGTTAGAAATGGGGGAATCCTTGACATATCTAAACAAAATGTGGTTGTTCCAAACACTAAGGAAAATGTCAAAAGTGTCAAAGTTCACCAAAAACCACTGAAAAACAATATTTTACCGAGGACTCGCGTCTCTCCCTAATTTAGCAAGTATTGTGGGGAGGTTCGCAAAACTCTGACTCAAAAGAACTCGTTACTTGTTTGTAACTTGTTTGTTAGAACTCATTAGATTCATTCATCGGGTGCTGCCAGGGTTCACATCTTATATGATTTACACGGAATCCAACCACTGTGGTCACCTACCTCCTACACACAACCTTTAGACATATAGGAATAAAATGTTTCTGTCAGACAAAGCCAGTAGCGTGGGCGCACAGCAAAGAGAAACCCTGCAAACAGCTCCAGCAAATACATCTACAGTACTGCCATTCAGCATCCAAATTAAAGAGCCAGCATCCACAGGAGATTGTTAGTTTCCAGCCCTCTGACAGTAACACACAGGTACAGCAGCTTCCCCGAACACACAGTACTGTACAATGGATTTTAAGACGTGAGAATTTTGGTAGGAGTGGCCTTGTCTCTGCAAAGTGGCAAAAGCGTCCAGGAGGCAGTGCCAGCCGAAAAACCCCATTGGTAAACAATTTCACCTTCTTATTGGCTTCCCAAAATGGATCTAACCATGCCAAAATGACTTACACATTGCATTTGTTAGGGCCTTCTCAATATACTGTAGGAGTGTTTGTCAATCAAGCTTTTTCTTTACCCTTAGCTTTTTCTGTTCTTATCAGACAGCCAATAAAGATACGGGGAGTGTGAGAGAGAGGGGGGCTGCGGAGGTACAATCTCGTAGCCAGAGGAAATCAAACCTCTCAAGGCTCCCCTCACAGATTTGCAAACTTTTAAAAATGATTTCTAAATATTTACTTGTCAGATGTTGGTAAAAAGGTTTCAGTCACACCGATATGACCCATTAAATCCCATATCACTTCCATTAGTGCACTTGGTCCCTGGAGGGATTATCACTTTAATCTTCAATATTAGACATTTGTTGCAGTTTGTTGCACGCTGGGGAGAGTGAGATTACATAGTTATCACATCCAGTGCAAAACATTCGCCCAAGGTTGCAAAACTAGCTGAAATTTGCCCTTTTTTTTTTGTTTCAATCTTTTTTATTGTTTTCACAACACAGTAACATCACTTTAGGCCTCGGCCATGTTTAGCGCTTCCTAGTGATAGCGTGCTGACGCGCGCTCACGCTCAGCACTGAGCCCCTACAGCCGCAATTAGAGCGGCTTTAGTAGGGGCTCACCTGTGCTTCCGCGCGCTTGCAGAAGCGCAGGTCTTAGGGGAATTTTTAATTCCCCCGCTTGCCGGTGCGACAGGCCGGTCACGTGAGCGGTTCGCCCAATGAGGGCGAACCAGCTCCGTGACGTCACTGGCCCGCCCGCGGCCAGTGACGCGCCCGCCCCCTGACGGCTGCTGACAGTGCGTGCGGTAAGCAACCGCAAGGCCAGGGAAAGCACCCGCTTTCCCTGCGCCTCAGCGCGCCTCAGCGCGCCTCAGCACGCCAGCAGGGAACATTGAAGAGGCCTTAGGCATTGATCTTCGCATCACCAGGTATATGTTCAGTGAAACATTTGTAGAATTTTTAACATAATAAAAATCATGATAGTTCTAATACAGAGCGTGTACTATAGCAGCTTTGTGATCAAGTCCTGTGGGGCGTGCTTATAGTACCTATAAAATAGGTAGCGTTAAAGAAGAGGTAAAGATAAAAGGAAGAGGAGGACCTAAGGGGGGGGGGGGTTGCCGAACTTTAAGTTATTGTGCATGGCAATTTTGCCTAATATGCACATTTGCTAAATAATCACTAGATTCAGTTAATGCTAATAATAGGACACGCCGCGTTTCGCTCAGTCAGGTGGGTTTTCGCTGAAAGCCTGCGACATTGCAATATCTTACACATGCAACATTATTAGTCCTTTTGAGGTTTGGCGAAACGTTTGCAAGAAAGGGAAAGTTTCGCAAATCTCTAATCCTGTTATAAACCAATAAAGACATTTCGCCGTGGTGGTTCAAGCATGTGAACCGGTCCAACGTGAAGACAATTGCAACTGTTCTCTTAACACTTCTCCCTACAGTAATTTATTTATATATACTTGATATATATCTTCTGATTTTTGCCTATAGATTGCAGGGTTTGATGAAAATGTGTCTGTGATATTCTAAGGGTTAAGCATTAATTTACTTACTAGCTATAGATGAAAGGGAGCATGGCAGATTACCGGTAACCATGTCTCAAATGACCAAAAAAATGCACTTTTTTTTAATGCTAATCAATTTGAATATTATGTAACTCCTCCCTTACACAATTAGGGGCAAAATAAAGCTACACAGAAATGCCTGTTTAAAATGCGAATCAGTTATATGGATAACTAGCTTTTGTACCAGGCTTCGCCTGGGGAATGTAATATTGAATACATGTCCCCCCCCCCACTGTCGGCACATCTCCCCCCCCCCCTTCCCCTGCAGCTGGATGTAGTGCGGGGTGAGATTTGTCTCTGTCTGTGTGTGTCTGTCTGTGTGTGTATATGTATGTGTCTGTCTGTGTGTGTGTCTCCCCCCGCCGCCGGAACATGTCCCAACCCCCCCGCTGGCATATCTCCCCCCCCCGATGGCACATCTCACCCGCCCTCACTCCCCCACCCCCCCGTTGGCACATCTCCACCCCCCCCCCCTCGCTGGCACATCTCCCCCACACATCTCTCATGACACAGAGACACACACACAGCTCCGATCCAGACAAGGACACGCCCCCTCCCATAGTAGCCACGCCCCCTGCTCCTGCTCTAGCATTATTGATGGACAGCCGAGTGAAACTTAGAATGTCCATAATTTGGGAGGTGAGTGACATTGGAAGCTCAAAATAGTTGCGTTGACCTACAAATCCGCAGCAGAATGTACAGTGAAAGTTTCGTTGTGCTACGTGGTTCCGTTTCTGAGATTTCGATGCTTCTGACATACAAACAAACAGACGGAATCCAACTTAGAATTATAGTATAGATGGGCATTTGAATCTCTTGATATATAGACTTGTAAATATGGCATACAAACCCTTGTTTGCCAGGTTAGAAATGAAGCTCACACACAGACTGCAGTCAGATACAGATTAACACATTAAGGCCCATACTTACTAAGACATCTCATCTGCCACAAGACAGCTTAGGGCCGTGGCAGGCCACCTTCCAGCTCATGGATTTGATCTTGCGATGCTGGAAAGTGAATGACGGCAGAAGACTGCTTAGTCGACATGGCTCTTTATCAGGCATGCTGCTGGTTTTTTAAACCTCCACCTACAGTACGGTAGCTCAAGATAAATTGTCGTACAAAATAAACGCATAAATATTTCTGTTACCATAGGAACAATTTTGCCTTGTACAATGCTTGTTCGGGTACTATTATATTTTCCAAACTACTACTGTGTGATCACAATACACAGAATTACAGTATCGTGCATCATCTAGATCAACTAGAGCAGTCCTCAAGAGCCAGCAGGTCAGGTTTTCAGGATATCCCTGCTTCAGAACTCAAAGACTGATCCACTGATTGAGCCATCTGTGCTGAAGCAGTGATTTATTGAGCCACCTGTGCTGAAGCAGGGATATCCTGAAAACTGGACCTGTTGGTTGCCCTTGAAGACTGGAGTGGCCCAGCCCTGAACGAGTGTTCTCCAAAGATTAAATGAGTGTGTACACAAATTTCCAAACCCTACAAGTTTCTTCCCTGCGTGTGGTGCTGATTTGTGTGGTATCAAAATCTCTGTGAAGAGAGAAGGAAATGTGAGCGCTTCAAGAACAATATGCTCTGATCCAATAAACCTTACATCTATATATATATGTGTAAAAGAACTATAAGGTGATTTAAATAACGTGTTTTATCTAGTTATATACGGAAAAACTTTGTCGTGAAAAAAGAGTCAAAACCTAGTTGTAACAAAGCGTATATCAATAATATATACTGTATATATATATATATATATATATATATATATATATGAAAATAATAATAATAATCATACAGTATGACTAGTAAGGCAAACCACCTTAAATACTATGTTAAAAAAATCTAAATCTCTGTGCTTGATAACGTTCAGGACCGAGGTGGGGGGACACGAGACCATCCCCAAGGTAGGTTAAGTTTGTATTTATTTGGGGAGTGTTTTTGGGGGAGGGAGTTTTATGTATTTGGAGGCGATTGTATGTATTTTGGGGAGGGGGTTGTATGTATTGGAGGGAGTTTGTATGATTTGGGGAGGTTGTATATATTCATGGGTGTTTTTTAAATGTATTTGGGGGGTGGGGGTTTGTATGTATTTGGGGGTGTTTTTTTGTATGTATTTGGGGTGTGGGGGTCAGTTTGTATGTATTTGGGGGTGTTTTTTTAATGTATTTAAGGAGTTGGGGGTTGTATGTATTTGGGGGTTGTATGTATGTGGGGGGTGGGGTGGCTGTATGCATTTGGTGGGGTGTTTTTTATATATGTATTTGGGGGTGGGATTTTTTTTGTATGTATTTTGGGGTTGGGGGGTTGTATGTGGTTCGGGGTTGGGGGAGGGTTTTATGTATTTGGTGGTTGATTTGTGTATTTGGGGGGTGGGGGGTTGTATGTATTTGTGTATTTGGGGGGTGGGGGGTTGTATGTATTTGTGTATTTGGGGGGTGGGAGGTTGTATGTATTTGCTTAGTGGGGTGGGTTGTATGTATTTGTGTATTTGGGTGGTGGGGGGTTGTATGTATTTGTGTATTTGGGGGGTCGGGGGTTGTATGTATTTGTGTATTTGGGGGGTGGAGGGTTGTATGTATTTGCTTAGTGGGGTGGGTCGTATGTATTTGTGTATTTGGGGCTTGGGGGGTTGTATGTATTTGTGTATTTGGGGGGTGGAGGGTTGTATGTATTTGCTTAGTGGGGTGGGTTGTATGTATTTGGGGGTGTTGTATGTATTTGGTGGGGTTTGTATGTTTTTGGGGGGTGGGGGGTTTGTATGTATTTGGCGGGTGATTTGTGTATTTGGGATGGGGGTTGTATTTTTTTCTGCATTTGGGGGGTGGGAGGGTTTGTATGTATTTTGTGGGGAGGGATTGTGTGTGTTTGTGTGTGGTGGGTGGGGGGGGGGGGGATTGGTAGTATCAGGCCAAGGTCTAAGGTCTTACAAAACTTAAGGCAAAAATCTGTTACTACACAAAAATAGTAACAATGTGCTTGGTCAATGTAAGGCAACATTTCTATATTAAAGCTAATCTAAAACCCTATTTCATAGCAAATAGTTAACAGCAAAGTCTTAAAAGAAAGCCATGTTTTAAACTAGCATTAAATGGAAAACCTCGTACTTTCTTAATAGACGAAACTAGAAATTAAATTATCTTTACCATCTTTTTATATAAATTAAAGTCAAAAGATAGAGTCCCGTGCAGAATGGCCACAGACACACGGGTCTGAGCAGAACCTTCCAGGTACCAAATCTCTCTGTTAGGCACCAATATGTCTGATTAAATCATCGGATTCAACCAATGCTGACTCCAGCCTGAGCGCTAGCGAACTTGCCGGGAGGCGCCATCTGCTGCACTATCACTACTGCACTATCGCTACTGCACTATCACTACTGCACTATCGCAATTGCACTATCGCAATTGCACTATCACTACTGCACTATCGCAATTGGACCAGCACGGCTATTTCTACTCCATGTATGTAGAATTCAACACATGCTCTCAGGAGCAAACATGCTAGCAGCCATTTCAAACACCCGCCTCCCGGAAGTTCAATCTTGGTGATTGACAGGGTGGGCTGGAGATTGAGTTAACATTTTATTGACCAGCAGTACCCCTTTAAGAGGCCCCAATAAAAAGAAAGGTTTTCTTAATTTCCAACGAAACCAAAAAAGCGAAATGTTTGCTTTAAGTCTGATTTACATTTGTTTAAAAAAAGAAACACGCCATTACCGGTAAATTGTCTTCAAAATGCATTTTTTTTGTTGCACACTAACAGTTATTGCATCTTTGATATGATTCATAATCTATGATAAATGTGCACTTCCCCAGAACCATTGCAGCTCCTAGAACTTTGCGCAGGTACCGGCAAGAAGGCGGACATGGCAATATCATCTTAGCCCTTTCACCTTCTTTTATATCCTTGTGACCTAGATATTACTATATTTAATATAGGTACCACATACAAATCTATTACGATCATATTTCACACGCATTCCAAGATTTGCCACAAGATAATGTTCTTTTGAGTCCATATTTAGATGCTCTCTGATAACATGAAGGGCTGAGCAGTCATACCTCATTGCTTCCAATTATTCTCAGCACCAAATATATTTGTACTATACTGAAGTAAACAGGTATGAGAAGGTCAACTGATTTAGTCCATGATAAATCTTAGTTACAGTATATGGGACGGCAACCGCTCCACAGCAGCTGATGTGTGTAATACATAGCCCATTGCAGTGGAATTAAGGCAGCAATCTCGCCTCCGCCAGAAGCCTATGAGTTTAATTCATGTAATGTTAGTATGTTGCCTGTCCTGCTGTTTAAAAATATTAATAAAAAGATTTTTTGTGTTAAAAATCATGACTTCCTTTCTGTCTAGCGTCGAGGTCACCATGGTAACTGTTAGATCGCGCCGGACTCTTGGGAGTCAGGAAAGCTCAATTGTTCTCTCCCTGACACTTACATTTTAAATGACCATTAAAATACACTTTTTAACTGTACGATCAGATAATAGGTTAGTGGTCAATGCCAGCAACCAATAACCATTAAATATAGTGGATAACTTCACTCATACCAACTTAAAACCTAAGTCTACTTTGTATCCAAGTCACGAAAAGGGAGAATTTTTGGAGGTATTTTACCAAATGATAAACAATGATGTTAATCAATTAGTTCAAGAAAGCTCCAAAACTAAATTTCAACATAATTTAACTAAAAATTAAAGAGAAGCATTAAAGGGACTTATCGATTGGGATGAGATTGTAATAAAACAAGCTGATAAGGGGTGCGGGGGAGGGGTTGTTATCTTAGATAAAAGTTATTATGTAGAAGAATCCAATAGAATACTGGGAGATACCACTTCCTATCTTATGTTAAAACAGAATCCTACCACAGAGTTCTATAAAGAACTAAAGTCATTATTAACTAAAGGAAATTCATTGGGAATACTCAATGATAATGAATTCAAATACCTATGTAAGGACAAATCTAAATTACCAGTTTTATTTTCTCCCAAAAATACACAAGAATATCACCCACCCACCGGTAAGACATATTATATCAGGTATAAACTCACTCACCACAAATCTCTCTGAGTATATTGATTGCCTTTTACAGAAATATGTGAAAACTTTTAAATCATATACTCATGACACAACTGACATTTTACAAACTCTGGAAAAAATCAAATGGCAGGATAATTTTATATTGTTGCGGCTGATGTGACTTCTTTGTACACTTCGATTGCACATACAGATGGATGCAATGCAGTAGAAAACATTTTGAGAGCAGATAAAGAGCTTCATAAAGACCAGATAGAATCCATATTAGAATCAATATTTTTTATATTAGAAAATAACTTTTTCTGGTTCGATGAGAAATTTTATTTACAGAGATACGGCACCACCATGGGTCCCAGGTTCACGCCGAGCTACGCTAACATCTTCATGGGTCATTGGGAAGACAATTTTGTCTAGCTCAACCACGAGCTCGTGCGAACCTGGTCCTGTGGCGTTGCTTCATCGATGATGTGATTTTTATCTGGCAGGGAGACCAAAAGTAATTGAATCTCTTTTTAAATTATATTAATAGTAATGATTTTAATGTTCAATTTACCTCTAATGTATGTCAGAAGTCCTTTTTCTAGATTTGGTGTTATATGTTGATAACATGGAACTTAAAAATAAAACACATTTTAAAACAGTAGATTCCAATAATTACATTTTAGAATCCAGTTGCCATGATCCTAATTGGATTAAAAACATTCTGCCTGGGCAATTGCGTAGGATTAAGAGCAATTGAACAGAAGAAGAGGTATATGTTGAACAATCTAAAATTTTAATTAACAAATTTAAAGAAAGAAATTACAGTGAACGGACAATTAATAAGGCCATTGACAAAACAAACAAAATACAGATAAGTGAACTTACAAATACAAATAGTAATAGAAAAACTCAGACGAGAGAATCAAATAAGTTTAATACATCTTTCATTACGGAATATAACAGAGAAGCAACACGTATTAAAAACATTATATTTAAACACTGGCATATACAGTATTAAGAAATGATCCTATACTCAAAGACCTCTGACCTGATATACCTAGTGTGATATTCAGCAGGGCACCAAATTTAAAGAGTCGATTGGCCCCAACAGTATTTAAGAGAAAAATGATTAATGCTTCAAACTGGCTCAGTAAACCCAAGGGCTTCTACGGTTGTATCATGTGTAAGGCTTGTCTACACAAAAATCCCGGTAAATTGATATTCAATTCCAACCAAACTGGAGAAGTATTCCAAATAGAGGAATATATCAATTGTAAATCCCATTATGCTGTATACATATGGGAATGCACATGTGGCCTCCAATATGTACTGTAGGACGTACCTCTCGACCACTGAGGGTCAGAATTTTAGAACACCTAGGGAATATTAGGAAAGGGGTTTTAACACATTCCGTTTCAAAACATTTCTTTATGCACCACCAATCTGACCCCAAATATCTAATGTACAAAGGCATCGAACAAGAACCTATAGATTGAAGAGGTGGTAATATACTGGTTAAGCTAGCCAGTAGGGAAACCTTCTGGAACCACAAATTACAATCTTTGGTCCCAAAGGGACTCAATGTGGATATAGATATTTTGTTGCTTTTTAAAAATAAACTGAAAGTAATATTTTATAATACTGTTTATTGATATTATGTACTCATTGTGTTTTCCCTTTCTCCCTTTTTTGTCCTCATTCCTCGTGATTGCGTCATTTTATCGTTTTTATTGTTATTTATGTATTTTTAATAAATGTAATGTGTATATATATATATATATTGTGTTTGATGTATATGTCAGCCAAAACTGGGAGTTTATCCAATAACACACATTCATTAGCACTTTAATATACTGATGTTCCAGCTAGGATGCTACTATGTATAGATATATTTGCTTTGGGTATGCCACTATGTATTAAGTGGCATTTATAAATTGTTATTACCATCTTTATGAATGATTAACAATTTCAATTGTTTTAATTGATTAAGTAGAACGTTAGGGTATATATACCATCATAGATAGGTATCAGATTAAATTCCTGAAGAAGCGATAAGCGAAACGCGTAGAATCCACCCTCCTTTCATCATTCTATTGCGCATGTAAGTTCCCTGATGTCCTGGCTATCGGAGGCATCGTGTCATACCAACTAGCGCTTCCGCCGGAGTAGAGACGTGACTTCCGGTACAACGAGGAGGAAGCAGACGCACCATCCACAGAGACACCAAGGAGAAGAAAAGACCCCGTACAATGCGCCGATCACACATGTGAATGTGAGTTTAACCCTTACCTCCTGTTGTATATAATATAGCTTTTTTTGCATACTACGCCATGAGAGTTCTCTCTACTTTTGCATGAATTGAATCGGAAGATTGTTACATAGTTACATAGTAGATGAGGTTGAAAAAAGACTTCCGTCCATCAAGTTCAACCTATGCTATATTTAGACAACAGATACTTTATCCTATATTTATACTTATTGATCCAGAGGAAGGCAAACAAAAAACCCCATTTAGGGGAAAAATTAATTCCTTCCTGACTCCAAGAATTGGCAATCGGATTATTCCCTGGATCAACATCCTTCCCATGTATACTTATTTGGTATATCCCTGTATACCTTTCCCATCTAAAAAGATGTCCAACCGGTTTTTGAACAAATCTATTGTATCTGCCATCACAGTCTCTATGGGTAATGAATTCCACATTTTAACTGTCCTTACTGTAAAGAACCCTTTCCTTTGTTGCTGGTGAAATCTCCTTTCCTCCAACCTTAAGGGATGGCCCCGAGTCCTTTGTACTGCCCGTGGGATGAATAGTTCTGTTGAAAGCTCTTTGTATTGTCCCTGAATATATTTGTATATAGTTATCATATCCCTTCTTAGACGCCTCTTTTCTAATGTACAGTAAATAAATCTAATTTAGCTAGCCTCTCCTCATAAGTTAGAATGTCCATCCCCTTTATTAATTTGGTGGCTCTTCTCTGCACTCTCTCTAGTTCCATAATGTCTTTTCTTAGGATTGGTGCCCAAAATTGTACTCCATATTCAAGGTGTGGTCTTACTAATGCTTCATCTACACACAAACATACCTGAGCTCCAGCCACTTCATGCTCCAATCAGAGAGAGTTTGAGTCTCGGATATGCCTTATACCATATGACAAACTGTGAGTGTACTGACACAAAGTATACATACAGCTCAACCCCGTTATAACGCGATCCGTTACAACGCGAATCCGCTTATAACGCGATGCAAGCATGGCTCCCAATTTTCGTATTTATGAATACTTTACAACAGTGGTGCGCAAACTGGGGGGCGCGCCCCCTTGGGGGGGCGCAAGATTATGTAGGGGGGGCGCAGGCTGCGTGCGGGGAAACCTGGGGGCGGCCAGAAGCTCCGTGCAGAGGCTGCTTCCAGTTCTCTGCTGTGTCTTGCAGAGGGGGCGGGGCCTTGCAGAGGGGGCGGGGCCTTACTGCGGGGCCTTCTCTGCACACAGACAAGCCCTTCTCCTCCTCCTGTCTTTTACCCGCCCGTTTTCAGCAGCACATGGGGGGACCGGAGCAGGTTTAGTTACTCCCTCCACCCACCGTGTGTGTGTGTGTGTGTGTGTGTGTGTATATGTAGAAATGTGTGTGTGTGTTTTGTATGTATGTGTGTGTGTGTGTATATATGTGTGTGTGTGTGTGTGTGTGTGTGTGTGTGTGTGTGTGTGTGTATATGTAGAAATGTGTGTGTATATGTAGAAATGTGTGTGTATATGTGTGTGTGTGTTTTGTATGTATGTGTGTGTGTGTGTATATGTAGAAATGTGTGTGTATGTGTTTTGTATGTATATGTGTGTGTGTGTATATGTATGTGTGTGTGTGTATATATGTGTGTGTGTGTGTGTGTGTGTGTATCTGTATGTGTATGTGTGTGTGTATATATATAAAGTATGTGAATGTGTGTGTGTGTGTGTGTGTGTGTGTGTATATATCTATCTATATATATATGTGTGTGTGTGTGTTTGTGTGTATATATATATGGATTGTTGTGTGTGTGTGTGTGTGTGTGTGTGTGTGTGTGTGTGTGTGTGTGTGTGTGTGTGTGTGTGTGTGTGTGTGTGTGTGTGTGTGTGTGTGTGTGTGTGTGTGTGTGTGCTGTGCCTGTTGGTTGTCTGTGTGTGTGGGTGTTGGGATTGAGTGTTGTGTGTGTTGGTGGTGATTATGTGAGTGTTGGTTGTGACTGTGTGTGTGTAGTGATTGAGTGTGTGCTGTGTTGGTTGTGATTTGAGTGGGTGTTGTGTATGTGTTTGTGTGTATATGTATGTGTATATGTATGTATGTGTGTGTATATGTATGTATGTGTGTGTATATATATATGTGTGTTTGTGTGTATATATAGACTGTTGTGTGTGTGTGCCTGTTGGTTGTCTGTGTGTGTGTTGTGATTGAGTGTGTGCTGTGTTGGTTGTGATTTGAGTGGGTGTTGTGTGTGTGTATATGTATGTATGTGTGTGTGTGTGTGTTTTGTGTGTATATATATATATGGACTGTTGTGTGTGTGTGCTGTGCCTGTTGGTTGTCTGTGTGTGTGTTGTGATTGAGTGTGTGCTGTGTTGGTTGTGATTTGAGTGTGTGTTGTGTGTGTGTGTGTTGTGATTGAGTGTGTGTGTGTTGGTTGTGGGTGTTGTGATTGAATGCAGCGTTGCACAAACTGAGGGGGGGACGCCCCAGGCGCAAGATTATTTAGGCGGGGCGCGTGCAGCAAAACCTGGTTGTGCAGGCGAAAAAGATGTGCGCGCGCGGGCGGCCAAATAGAATAGTGCAGGTGGGGCCACGTGATTCGGAGGTACGCGGAGGAGCACGCCCCAGCGCTGTGATGTCAAACGCCCCTCCCTCCGGTGTCTGCCTACAATAGCGCTGTGGTCCTGCTCTCCTCCGCTGGCAACCTGCCTAGCTGCGATCCTCTTCATGTGAGAGGGTAGGCTGCCACTATATCAATCATACTATGAATGTACAGAAATAATAAAAAAAAGTGTAAACACTTCCCCGCTCGTGCTTGCAAAATTATGCAGGACACCCTGTGCTCATGCTTGGAGAGTTGGTGATGTCACCGCTCTCCGCGGCGGCGTGGACACAGCCTAATTTTGCAAGAGTGAGCTGTTGAAGTATGTAAGTATTTAGGCTGCGCTTATAGTGCCGGCGACGCAACGTCGCCCGAAAACATGCATTGTCGCCGCCGCGTGTGCTTATAGTAAGCGTGACGTGGCGATGCGATTTTTTGAAGCCGGCAATATTTGATTTTTAAGGGGCTGTCGCCTCATGTGACAGCCCCTGAACCAATCAATGGCCTGGTCGCCCACGCCGCCGTCGCAAAGCGAAATACAACTTTCGCTAGCGTCGCCGTCGCGGGCACTATATGCGCGGCCTTAGACATATTTGTATTTACATTGTATACCGTTTAATAAAGGTTTTTTTTTCATGGGATTTTGATTACATCAGGCAGGGGGGGGGGGCCCGAGAAATTTCATGGATAAAAAGGGGGGCTCGGCATAAAAAGGTTGCTCACCCCTGCTTTACAACACTATTATTGGTGTCTTAAATACTTTATTGTACATTGCATACAATTGTACATTATTTCTAATGCGATCCACTTACAATGCGATGTGATTCTTTGGACCCCAAGCACAGCGTTATAAGGGGGTTGAGCTGTATATCTAGACCTTATTTGCACTGGTCGCACTATTGTGTGTTTTTTATCTTTGTCATACTCCGGCTGTGAACACCCTGCGCTCCCCTCACCTGGAAAAATACCATGGTAACTGTTAGATCGCGCCGGACTCTAGTGAGTCAGGAAAGTTCAATTGTTCTCTCCCTGACACTTACATTTTAAATGATTATATCTCCTGACCAACGCATCGGATTGTAAAAATAGAAACTGCCTTAGAAAGAGCGAGAAGAGAACTTTTAAAGTAAGTAAAACAATGGAAAAGGGTAGATTAAAAAAAAACCACAATTCAGAGTAATTTAATTTCCTTGGATTTAATCACCCTTAAACTAATTGTCTTACTTATTTCTTTCTTGTGGAAAAGGAACATTGGAACGTGCCCTGGGAGTGACCTTTTGTCTCTCTGACTTATGATGGCACCATAATAACTTTGTAATTATTTGAACATTGTTACCCACTATGTAATGTCTTTTAGAGATAAGATCATTTGCCAAACATCGTCAAATCATTTGTTTAACATGGATATGTTCAACATTTTAAAACTCATTGTATAATACTTATTTAAAAAAATGTAAGTCTCAATCAGCTATGCTTAACCTGCCCTCAGTTCACTTACATCCTAGGTTAAACTGCACCTGTTGTTATTTTTTTTTAATTGTTTTTTTCAGAGCGTATGGTACAGCATATCATATCACAACAAGCTGGTACAGAAGTCATTGGGTATTTTTTGAACAAGTTGACAATAATAGAGCTTCTGCACAGCCTGTTAGGGACCCATTGTATGAAGCCCGCCTCTCCATCCGGAGGGGGGGTGACAATGGGTGTGCACCCGTCTCTACTTTTCAAGTGAAGTGAGGATAGTTAAAAGGGAGAGAGGAAGAAAGAGGGGAGCGAGAGAGGGGGAGAGGGGCTGGAGGGGGGGTGGAGGGGAGTGGGGGGGTCATGGAGCGGCATAAGCGAGGACCGCCCAGGACCCAACGTCTACCGAGCTCCAGAACAGAGTTTGAGTAATCTAAGGGGGTTTAGTCATATGGCCAAGCTTCCCAGGTTTTGTTGAATTTGTCTAGTTGTTGTTTTAGTTGAGCTGATAGGAGTTCCATCAATCGGACTTCCCTGATTCTGGTGAGGACCATCTCCCCGTTGGATGGTCTAGTTTTTTTCCACTTTGCCACTATTGAGCGGCGGGCTGCCGTTAGTACGAAGGATGTATACATTTTTTGGTCTGGTGGGGGAGACCTTCTATAGGCTTACCCAGCAGAAACGACACCGGATCCACTGGGACCTCCACCTCACTTATCTCCTCCACCATAACTCAGATCATATCCCAAAAAGGGCCCAACACGGGAAAAGCCCACAGAATGTGTCCCAGGTCTCCCTGCTGGCCGCATCCCCTCCAACAGAGGTCTGACAGGCCAGGGAAGGCCTGGCTCAGCCTACTCGGGGTTAGGTACCAGTGGAATAAAATGTTATAAATATTTTCCTTGATGGTGGTACAAATTGAGGTTTTGGTTGCGGCCTCCCAGATATCCTCCCAGTCTTCTCTATCTATTTCTATATTGAGGTCTGCAGTCCACTTAAGCATATAGCTATGGTTGACGGGTATCAGGGCACGTGCTAGTCCCATATAAATCCCAGAGATCCGACCCTTCCGATATGCTCCTACTGCACATATCCTTTCAAAGTTAGAGGGGTTTTCAAACTTGGAGATGTGGGAGATCGTTGTTAAGAAGTGTCTGATCTGGAGGAAAGCGAACAGGGGGAGACCCCCAGGGGCATATTTTTCCTAAACTGCACCTTGAACTATCTTGTGTGTGTGTCTATGAGTCTGTGTGTGTGTGTCTATGAGTGTGTGTTTGTGTGTATGAGCGTGTGTGTCTATGAGTCTGTGTGTGTGTGTGTGTCTATGAGCGTGTGTGTGTGTCTATGAGTGTGTGTGTCTATGAGTGTGGGTGTGTGTTTGTGTGTATGAGCGTGTGTGTCTATGAGTGTGTGTGTGTGTGTGTCTATGAGTCTGTGTGTGTGTGTGTGTGTGTCTATGAGCGTGTGTGTGTCTATAAGTCTGTGTGTGTGTGTGTGTCTGAGTGTGAGTGTGTGTGTGTAGATATTGCTCTCTGTGGGGCTTAGTCTAGTAGCTTTGAAATGTGGCTTAACGCATCTAAAGAATACTTTACAAGCGATTTTGCATGTTTTGCCTGTAAACAGCTTTTTTAGATGTGTTGTCACTCTTGCTCTGACAATCCGATCGGTTTGGCAAAAAGAGTGTACAGTAACTCAAATTTTTTGCCAACAGCTGCTATTCTCGTCGCTCCGTAATGCAAATCGCGACAGAAATGCTTCTTTTTTTTTACACGAGAGGGGGGAGAGCAGCAGTGCAAGACGTGTGTAACACTTTCCTGTTTGTGATCATTTGTTGCCAATGTTCTCAGCAGTTTGAGCTGCAAACTGTAACAGTAGATAATGTTACCTTAGTAATATAAGAATACATTGTAGCTGCTGAGTTACATTTCTGGCACTTATTGTTCTGCTAAAGAAGTGGGTTTATAAATCCAGGACCACTCTGCCGTAACATTTGAAGTTGGCAGGTTTGCAAATTGCTTTGTGCCAACGCTGCTTTGCAATCTTTAAATGTCCCCACAACTATGACTTACTCTATCTTCAAATAGTACAGTACATACTGCACATACCCACAATCTCTCAGAGGGACGTGCCCTTTCAAAGGTATTAGAATATCTGAAAGTGTGTGCGCTTGTATTTGATTAGAATTACAGTGAGCTACATTTTAAGTGTTTCTTTTTCCACGAGAGCTTTGTATACACTTTGTTGGCTTTAAATAATTCATGTCACTTCTTCAGGGAATGCCATTTTCTTCCACGGTTGCCCTTTTTTCTTTGTTTTCTTTGCATATGTTTTTATGCTTCAGTCTTGCTTCCCTCGTGCCTCCTGCTTTTCCTTTCCTGTTTCTTGGCTTATTACTTGTATAACCTTAATACAGTTTATCTGATTTCTGCTGCTCTTTGTTCTGTGCGATTTCCTTAAATAACAACCTCAGGTGGTGCAAAGTTGCAGAGCAGAGACGGGCCAGGGGGACGTTATGGAATAAAAGACAAAATCCGTCTTGTCTTCCAGTACGCACTCCCTGCTCTGTAGTCTAATTCATCACCAGGGTGACTTTGGCAGGGAAACTTCATCAGCAAATGAAATAAATAATTGTTAGCAGGACAATCTTTAACAATGCGTTAAAAAAACCCGAAGTTGCCTCTCACCTAAATGCTTATCTCTCAGTCATCTTGATCACAGAATAATCATACGTGCCGCGGGCCACCACAAAAAAACAAAAAGGTCCCGGCCTTGCAGTGACCTGGAATGAAATATAATGTGTTCTATGTGTTCTGTTCTCCCAGCTGTGGCGCTGTTAGAAGCTTACAAACGCACAACATTTTTCACAGTAAACTAAGACATATCGTTCTTGGCAAAAAAAAAAAAAAGGCAATCTGTACAGAGTTATAGGTTATGGTTATAATCACGATTATACAGTGGCGGAGTTTTGTTGGAATTTTTGGAAGACATTCAAAGGAATATATTGTCATTTTCAAAGCAAAGTTAACTTAGTGATCCGAAGGCTTTTATCGGGACACTTTTACAACGATGGGCGATAAATTAAGCCAAAGGGAGCGTCCAGGATCTGAGATGACGTTTGACATAGACAGAGAAATGAAACTGGACCGAGCTTCATTGTTGTCATCATCTAATCACAAGAAGAAAAACACAGACTGGTTTATCATGGTTAATGAGTTTAGCGCCTCTTCAAACTTATTTCGGAGTACAGTTAGCAAACACGGGCATGTGTTGGCAACAGACGAGCAATTGGATCCATCATTGTCACATAAACCAATGTTCACACATACAAGAAATAGGAACATTAGAGACTTAATTACAAAGGTGGACCCCGTGGACAAATATTCTAGGATTAGAGCACCCCCACAAACTAAGCCTGGGAGTTATTAGTTCCATGATTGTGTGACGTACAGCAATTTGATATTGGATGATACTTTTACGCATCCCCATTCAGGTAAAGCTTACAAAGGGTGAACTGGAACTCCACAGCTGTGTTCTATATCATTAAATGCCCATTCGGCTATTATTAAGGAGCGGATGGCAGCACACAGATCGAGCATAAGGGTTGCCTATTGTGCTGGCGTTTCAGAGTTACCAGTGGCTACACATTTCTGAAGTGCCAAACATAATATTTGCAAGTTTCAGGTGCATGCCAATTAAACAGATCCCCAGGCCCCCTCCGGGAGGAGATATAATGAAACTATTGCTCCAGAGAGTCTTATTTACCTTTATACTAGAGACAGTACATCCGCGAGTACTTAATGTCAATTTATCCTTTACATGCATCTTGCCTTTTGAAAATATGGGTCCAGATTAAGGACACACCTGCTGTCTTGCATTTTTTATTTATGGGGCCTTTTCAACAACTTTCTCCATGTGGTGGAACCTGGAGGTACCAGTATTGGCTGTGTTTATCCCACCAGGGTGATACACAGTATGATTAATACTCATTCTCTAGGGATGAAGGGAGCCTGACCAGACCAAAACATCACTGCCCCACTGTTCCTTTGTTAAATGTGTCCTATCAACAGTTTAACTCTCACAGTGAAAACTGTCAGTATTTGAGACATGGTCAAGGGTGTTCAAATATTATCCCACTAGAGCAGGGGTGGCCAACCTGTGACCCGTGAGGACATTTGGAATGGCCCGCATGATGTTACTTGGGGATCAGAGACTCAGAGGGTTTGGAGCTCCATATTTTTTCTCTTCCGGGCACCGCAGCCTCTGTGCGCTGCAATGCCCCAGCTCTCTTTAACTGCGGGGCCCTCTCACACATACCCCTGTCCCCGTTCCCTGCCGGTGCAGCCAGCCGGTGCTGGGACTTGTGCCCGACTAGAAGTCGGGCCCAACTTCTGCATCTGCTCGCAGGCCCCCAGCTCCCATCCACTGCAGAACCCGGAGGCCTCTCCCCACCCCCAAAAGTTAAAATTCTTAGAAGGGGGGGAATTGAGAGAGGAGGGGGAAATTGAGTGAGAAAGGAGGAGGAGGGAATTGAGTAAGAGAGGAGGTAAATTGAGAGAAGAGGAGGGGGGGAGCAGTAGGGCAGTGGCCCACCAAATAATCTGTGTCCATTTATTTTTCATGCCTGGAAAAAAGGTTGGCCACCCCTGCCCTACAATGTCTTGCAGTACAGTTGGCATCTACTCTCCAGACAAGAGGGACACTGACACAGTGGAAAACATAATCAGGGAGGCACTATTCAATAATGGACCCCACTGGGATTGTAACTTGAGAAGTGGATCACATGAAAGATGGAGTCTGCCATTCGACTGGATGTACTTAGAAAATGTCCCGAGGGAGACTCCAGGAGCAGGTAGGACCTTGGTGGCCAGAACAGCAGGGGAGGCAAGAATGGTCTGGGTCACGGGCTGAGGTCAGTGGCAGGTGGTAGGTGTCAAAGGCAGGAGTCAGCAGCAGGAAGGCAGGAACAGGGCAGGGGAGCAGGAACTGAGAACAGGGAGCAGGAAACAAACGGGGACAATCCAGAAGAATAGCAAGGGCCTTTAATATGTACAGAACTAAACAGGAACAGAAGCAAATCAGGGCATGGCAGGAGTCTGGACACAAAACAATGGCAAGGAAAAACAGGAAACAGGAAACTATAAGGACAGAGGACAGGAGCAACAAGAGGAGACAGACAGAGGAAACCCCAGAGCAGACTGTAACAGCACACCCGGTGGACAGACAAGGAACAGAAGGGGAGAGGGAGAACTATGAAAATATGTCAGGGCTTATTTCCTGACAGGACATTTATATCCAGGCAAAAGGGAAGCTGATCCTATGTGTGAACCTAAAACTAAAATGTCTCTATTCTTCCAAGTGACTCGAGTTTTCCCTAAGATGAAGCGACCTATAGACCCATATGAGGATTGTGTGTAGTTTACTATGGATATTGCATTCATGAAATGAGTATTTGTGCCTCCAGTAATCGTGTGCAATAAATCTAACTTTCGTATGTGATCGTGGCCTCCATATGATGTCTCCATAGTTTGCTCACTTTCGCTATGCATTCTTTTACTTCCGTACAGCTATCCACAAGGCTCTCTAAAATTCGGCATCTTAATCTTGCTTATTGTGGAATGACGTCACGCATACCGGAGCTGCCAATCCACTCACGTCACGTTGAGACACTGAGGTTTTAATGGACGCTAATTGTTGGTCTTGAGAAAGGTCAAAAGGGGGGAAAAAAACTCAGCCTCTGTGCGCTGCAGTGCCCCAGATCTCTTTAGTTGAAGGGCCCTCTCACGCATCCCCCTCCCTGTCCCCGTCCCCCCGCCGGTGCACCCAGCTGGCGCCGGAACTTGTGCCCGACTGGTAGTCAGGCCCAACTTCTGCAACTGCTCGCAGGCCCCCAGCTCCTATCCACCGCAGGACAGGAGACCTCTCCCCACCCCCCAAAGGTAAAATTCTTAGAGGGGGAGGGGGGGATTGAGAGAGAAGGTGGGGAGGAATTGAGTGAGAAAGAAGGAGGAGGGAATTGAGAGAAGAGGGGGGGGGAGCAGTAGGGCAGTGGAACATATTATATCTTTCAAAGCAAGTGAAATGTAATGACCAGTAGGCTTTTATTGACTCTTGACATAACCCCCTTTAGCTCTTATTCATTACTAGCTGATATACCCGGCGTTGCCCGGGATTGCAGGGGCGGGGGTGTGTGAAGGGCGGGGGGGGGGTGTGAAGGGCGGGGGGGTGTGAAGGGCGGGGGGTGAAGGGCGGAGGGGGGTGTGAAGGGCAGGGGGGTGTGAAGAGCGGGGGGGTGTGAAGGGCGGGGGGTGTGAAGGGCGGGGGGGTGTGAAGGGTGGGGGTGTGTGAAGGGCGGGGGGGTGAAAGACAGGGGGGTGATATCGTAGGCTAATACAGGAATCAAGTGCAAGCATAAAAATTGGGACGTAATGACACAAAGTACACAATTATCAATATGAATCCTGAGGTTAGGGTGGTCAATTAAGGATAGCAAGAAAACACAGTAATAAATAACACATATGTCTAAACAAATAATGATTGAAAGCATTGATTAAAAATGTCGAGTGCAATTGAAGAGGGTTGTGTTTGTTTACAATGTTGGTAAGAACCCAGCGTTGTTGTAATACGTGGTAGTGTAGTAAGGAGGGCGGATGAGGTGTTTGGGTGAGTGGGTATGGTGGTGTGGGTGTTTGAATGAAAAGGCATGCGGGGTGGAGGGGTGATAGGTGTTAGGCGGAGAGGAGTGAAGTGCGGGAGGCGTAAAGGTGTGAAAGTGTGCGCAAGTGTTCAAGTGTGTGAGTGTGGAGACGTGAGAAGGGGGTGATGTTGTGTGGGTAGGCGGCGAGGCGGTGAAATGGGTTTGACACAGATGTAGGTGGTCTGGTCAGGCGGCGATCCAAGCGTGATCTGGTCTGATGACTCCTTAGGGGGGATGGCGGGGGGTTAGGTAGCGGTGGTGGAGTGACAGTGGTCAAGGGCGGACAGCCGTTGAGGAGGGCCTGAGGGGTGATAGTGGGGGGGGGCAAGTCCGGAGGGGTGAGAGGGGGGGAGTGTTGTACTTACTTTTGGTGTCGTGGTCAGCGTCTCCAGGTGTGTGTGTGTGTGTGTATGTGTGTGTTTGTTTGTTACAGATGTAATCCGCAGGGTAGGCTCACAGATCTCAGGGCTCACACAGTATGAGGAAGCTTCTGGGGTGTGAGCAGTCCACATGGGTGACAGTGTGGTGTGTGAGTGGAACAGTGGCTTAGATTAGACCGGCCAATGAGAGCCGTGGGGGGGGCGGGCCATCGGGGGGGAGGGGGCGAGACACCGGCCAATGAGAGCCATGGGAGGGCGAGCGGACCGACGGACCAATCAAATGGTCTACAGAGATTCACAACCAAGATTTTCAAATTTATATATATAGATGATGTGAAGACGTTTCTTCCTGTTAGGGAAGCTTCAAGACATGTAACAGTGTATTTTTGACTTATTGAGTAAGAGCCAGAGGCGGATATGTATCAAGTGTCGTTAACTGGAGCATTGTTGCGTCATTTAACACTGCATGACTCAATGTCAATGTATCAAAGTGTTTTGGGGAGTGGTTATAGGGGTAGCTAGCAGAGGAGGGGGCAGTGCTATATTATAATGAGATATATCAACAGTTGTGCCTATAAATTGTGTCATTTTTCTCTCTCTTTGCTGTCAAATAAATCCGCCAGGCTAAAGTGGAGGCCCCGGTACCATAAATCTTTCACTACTGGGTCTAGAAGTGGTAACATTTGGTGATGTCAACTGTGAAATTCATCAATGCCTAATTGAGCTGTCCTATACAAGCATGAACTATTAAACATGGACAACTACAGTAACTTTACGTGTGCTGTTTCAGGCTGTCTCCTTTTAACTAATAGTAGTAAAATGTAACCTGCACGTGAGGTACTAGTCATGAATACTTTTGCTGTTCAGGAAATTCCCCACTCAAGATAAGATTGCACTAAAAAGTAATACGCGATATCGATGACTACATAATCTTACCAATTCAATTTGCATTTCCATCGTTAGGAATTAGAATGAGTGTGATCAGAGGTTAATTGCTGCGCACACATTACATATGCCCAGGAACACAAATGTTGCATGTTTTATGGTGATTGACAGTTTATTCTCCCTAACCATCTGGTAACAAATCTTTAAATGTCAATTCAAATCAATCTAATGAATTGTCCCAGTTAAGCTTAAGAATGGGTTTTGCTGCTGCCTCTGTTCTGTGCCTGATTACCCTTCTCCCGCTAGAGAAAAGAATTGAAATGTCTAAGCAATGAGGTCCGGGCTTCACAAGTGGATACCATAGCAGTGTCCCATATTTGGACACTTTAAGTGGCCAGGATAACCGCATTGTGAGTTAGAATTAGGGGGGGCAGCAGACCTATTATTGTATCTTTTCATCGCCGGGCCTCCGGATGTGCAGTCATGTGACCGCTCCACGTTAACAGAAGCTAGGGAGGCTCCACTTTCATTGGTGTGGTCTAAAAGTGAGTGGGAGTCACCAAAAGTGAGTGGGAGTCATCAAAAGTGAGTGGGACTCTTAGAAAATGAGTGTGCAGGTTTGTGCAGAGATTTGTTCTTCACTTTGCTAATAGCCATTTATCTTCAGCAGTGCTCGTAGAGCCTGCACAGCACAGTGGTGAGCATGAATCCCCTCTGGCTATCCAAAGTTTTACTGCTGGAGCCATAAAATATTAATTAATAAAAGCATCTACAAAGTTCAGTGGCAATTTATTTGCTTTATGATATCCTTTAAGAAGTAAAGGAGAAGCAGATCTGAGTAATGCGCTTATTCAATACACGGTGAAGCCACTTCCCAGGGTTGGAGAATTGTTCATCACCCTTCAAATGAATGGGGCAAAAATATTTTTAAGCACGGAGAATTGAATATTGAATAAGGGTCTAAATGTTAAAGCACTTAAAAATACATGGGAAAAAGATGAATTGCAGGCAGCTCTCTATACTGTAGGCATTTGAGGTCACACATGCATTATGTACTCATCGCTCCCTCAGCTCAGCTACATGCGTGGCTGCTAAAGGTGATGGCCCATATTTACTAAACGGTACTATTCCATGAGACCTTTTGGCATAATTCCAGTGAATGTTCTGTAAGGTGTCTTCTGGAATAGCACTGTTTAGTAATTATAGGGTTATATGTTTAACGCTGTGGTTCCTGCTGGTTGACATTTCTTTACATCCCTTTTCTTGGCCTTCCCGACGCTGTTTTCATTTTTACAATCTGATGCTCCATTTAGGAGATATAAACATTTAAACTGTTATGTGGTCCTGGGCTTTAAAAGGGAGCTCTCTCCAGAGCCCAGTGCAGTCTAAAAACTAGCAGGAACAAGGCACCATGATAAAGCGCTATAGGCGTGAAACGCGTTGTGTGTTTCCCCTACCTCTTTAGGGGTTCGTTTTTTTGTATGACCCAATAAAGTCTTTTTTATGAGGTAGCCCCTCTGGACCCTTATTTCATTGGATAGTGCTCCGTTTTTTTCTATCCTTGTTCCTGCTACTTTCCCACAGCGCATGCGCATCCCAGGACCTCCTCCAACGGGACTCTGCAGTGTTCCTATGGTTTTATTCAGCATACTGTATATGCCATGCTGTGCCTCATTAAGGAGATGTATTAGTGTGTCAGCCCACGGAGACACTAGGCACCATTCTCCATGCACTCTATATTGGATTTCAATGTTTAAAATAAAGGGAGGCATTTTTTTCAAATATCATGGATTGTTTATCAACTATATGGGACAATTGATTTATTTATAAAATGTTTTACCAGGAAGTAATACATTGAGAGTTACCTCTCGTTTTCAAGTATGTCCTGGGCACAGAGTTAAGACAAATAATACATGGTTACAAATAGTTACATAAATGAACAGGGTATACATTATATACAAGACATTGCGTGCACAGTTAAAGAAAATATATATTATGGGCGTATGAAACAGTTACAGACCAGGTTAAAATGTGAGACAGCCTTAGATTTGAAAGAACTTAAACTGGTGGTGGATGTGAGAGTCTCTGGTAGGTTGTTCCAGTTTTGGGCACCAGATTTACTCGATTCAGTCTGAAAACTACCATGGTAACCTCAGAAGCCAGAGATTAAAATCATGATTTTAAACACTAAAAATGTTTTTTGTGTTTGGGATTTTTTTTTAATAGCAGGACAAGCTCAGGGGACCAGGGACGACTCTTATAGGAGTTAAACTCACACCGGCTTCTGGGGAGGGAATTGATCCCCGAAGAAAAATAGCACCTTGGCAAACGTCAAAATGCTGCGTCGTTCGAGGACTGCATGAAAAGACATCATTGCCTAATGACATATATAGGTGACATCATCCTTGTGTTTTGGTTTCAGAGGCGCTGAAGCCGACACAGGAAACAGGTTGTATGATCGGACACAAATCAGGTAGGGGTGAATGTGCAGGGCGTGGAAAGTATTCTGCAGAACGGGAAGATCAATTTGACGATCGTAAGGAGAGAACAGACACTAACATTCGAAGTTCACCCGAATCAGAAGCAGTGTCCTTACCACTAATTAACTCCCCCTCTCTGACACAGATTGGAAGTCGCACACACACCATTTGCAAGGAGGCAGCTGGTCTTTTTAAGATTTCCCCCAGGAAACAGAATAGTGGCCATCTCATAATCATGAACTAATTGCTGTCATTAGGCTAATTTCACAGGTGATAATATTAGACATGGTAATTCAGTGTGATGTACCATTAGGCTTCCAAATCACTGTCTCGGGGCATTACAAATTATTCACGTGTTCCGTGGCAGGTTTCATTCTTCCTGAAAATACCGATGTATGGGGCTTTCTTAAACATTTTTACTATATTAGAGTTTTTAATAGTGGGTATGTCAACAGCTTCCATGCAACCCAGACATTCTAGGCAACGTTTGATCAATCATGTTGTCCAGCAGGAAACTTTGGGGCCGAATTGAAGGGGCAGCCATAAAGGATTTTGTTCAAACAACTTAACTACAATTTTTTATTACGATCCGCCACGATTGAAGGTGCAGTCCCTTCTAGGACCAAAATGAAGAGATGGTGGTGACGTGTAAGAGATCAGACCTGGCACAAATCTTAACACAGATGTACAAAAAAAAAACCACATCTGTACAGAAGGAAATGATGGATTTTAACACTAACGTTTCTGGTGGGCCTTGAAGATGGGGAGCGAGGGAGCTTGGGGGAGGAAGGACAAGTCAGGCAGGACGATCAAGGAAGTTGGGCACGACTTCTGGTATTGGCCCGGTGCCCCCTGGAGCTACATAGTTACATAGTTACATAGCCAATACCATTAAGAGAGGAGAGAGGGGGGAGGGAGGGTTGCCTTTCAAACTCTTTTCAGACACACAGTGATACGAAGGAGTACCCACAGTACATAGAACCCCTCCCACGTCTCAGCTCACCACGTTTACTAACTAACTTCAAAAAATATTCAGAATTTACTTATAGATGATGGATTTTTACTAAATTTGGCATCAGTCCCGCAGGTGTAGGCCCTTAAAAATATGTCAGCGCCATTATTTGACGTTGGCCCTATGAGGGATTGCCCCTTTAAATGGTGTATGTAGTAACACATAGATAACTATCACACTAGAAGGAATTCTATCTCAAAGAAGAGAGCTTTGTAGAACAGAACAAGAGAATGTTGTTTGTCCTTCTTGTTGACACACTATAAAGAAAAAGGAGTAGGGTTTCCTAAACAAAGGGACTTGGAAGCGCAGGAGGACATTAATGTCATCTGCTTCTACCCTTTCAGTACTGCCGAGGAAAGAGCCACATGGGCAAACTCCAATAATAGCTGCAATAAGAAGGTTATATGTGTGTCATGAGCTGAGGAGGAGGCCAGGAGATTAGTTACTGGCAGATAACGTGATTGGGAATAACACCGGGGATTTAAAGATCTTGCACAGTCTTGAGGTCTGAGACTAAACCCAGCTGATGTCATCAAAACATTATGGGGGTTATTTACTAAGGCTCCCGTGGGTTTTACAATCTTTTTCTAACATTTTTGGTAATAAGACTGTTGGTCTGTCCTCAAAAATAAAGAGGTGCATTGTTGTCTTCGTTTTGTTTTGTAAGTAGCTGAATTGCATGAAATCAGGAGACACAAAGAAAAGTGAAACATATCCATTCTTAGCGGGATGCAAATAGGTAACACTGTTTAACCCTTTGAGTTCCCCAAGATGTACCCGCCATGGCACGGGGTTAGGCACTCCGAGAGGCCACACGACATAGTGACTACGCCATGGGTTTAAAGCTCATTCTTCTAGGGGAGATAGCGTCCTGCGCTCGTGGACGCGGCAGTCACGTGACCGCGATGGACCGAAGCGGCTTTAGCACTCAGGTGCTGTGGTTCCTCTGGCACACAAAGGGTTACAGGTATCAAATATTTCTAAGGAAGCCGATGACATTGACAGGTCGCTGATGTGATTTATTGTCACTTACTACATGGGTGGCAGGTAGTTACTTTAAACCAGGGGTGGGGGTGGGGGTGGGCCTTCAGGGTTTCAGGATATCCCTGCTTCAGCAGAGGTGGCTCAATCAGTGGCTCAGTCGAAGACTGCACTACCTGTGCTGAAGCAGGGATATCCTGAAAACATGACCTGTTGGTGGTTCTTGAAGACTGGAGTCGGCCTCTTCTGCTTTAAACCTAAACATGCCACCGTCATTAGTTCCTTCTTACCGTAGGAATGACTGCCCCTTTAGTGGACATGTGTTGCACGTGTGGGTAGGTGTGCCAATAACTATTTTGATAGTAGTTTATTGAATTGGACACAAAGGCTTTCCATAGTTTCAGTATTGTACAATATGTATGGCAGGATATATATAAAGAAAGCCCAAACAGGCTGTTCTATCTAGTGTTGCCAGGCGGCTTCCCCAAAAATACTGGACACAATGGTGAAAGGTGCAGCGCGCTTGAGACACACACACAAACAGACACCTCTCTTACCTCTCTCCGCTCCATGCGGTTTCCTCCTCTCCCTGGCCCTACCCCCAGACTCCTGACAGCTCTTCCTGATTGGCTGCTGCTGGATAATGGAACCAATCAGGATGGAGGAAGTTGCCCAGCCCCCTAGCAACAGCTCTCTCCCTGCTCTGGGATATCCACCGGCCCCCCAAGCCGGTCAGGTCACTATGTCCGGAGAGGTATCACAGGACACATACATGTCCAGTATTACCTCTAATTGTTTACTGGACAGAGTATCCAAATACAGGACAGTCTGGTTCCATACTGGACACCTACTGTAGCAACCCTAATTCCATCCTCCAGCTCACAGAGCGTTCACAGCAGCATACAGAGCTGGAAACAAACCTGTAGGGGGAATGTTTGAGGAACCATGGCTTCCCCCATTGCCCTTTCACCAGAACGTAATGCTGTTTGAACAGGGAATAGGAATTTAAGACCCACAAAAGGATTGTGCCCGGACAGTGGATTCCTGCAGCAGTGGGCAGGCCGGGGAGGTTTTGACAAAGAGCCCTTTTGCAGACGCTGTAACACAACAAATTATTTTGACAAGAGTCTTGAAGGACGACGCATGGCGCTAGCGGAGAAGCTCTTAAGCCCTTCAGGGCACAGAGGGTGAGAATAGAGCGGCTTAGCCAGGGTGCTGGGGGAAGAAACACCACAATACGTGCGGGAGCGCCTGGCGATGAAGGCATAGAGGCGGACACTGGCGTACAAGGGGGAAGGGATTCACCGGGCGTTAGGTGAAAGCGAATACCTGAAGTGGCCAAGGTGACATGCCGGGGAAGGCGTAGCAGGCGGCGTGCTGAACAGGGGAAGCATTTGCAAACCGATGCAAATAAATGCTACTTCCAAGCCAGGCTGGGGGAATACAGAAGGCAGAGACGGGTCTGCGCTGGGAACGATGTATTGTATACACAAAGGGCAACTTCTGATATCAGCTGTGATCGGTCAATCAGACCGCTGCAGCAACATGCTCTGAAAGCCCGATCTGGAACTGCAACTTCCGGCTATTGCCTTTCAAATGTGTAGGCTTTTATTCTGTATGTATGTATGTATGTCTTTATTTATATAGCGCCATTAATGTACATAGCACTTTACCGTAGTAATACACGTGGTAATCATATAAATAACAAATAATACAAATAACAGGTAATGGGAATAAGTGCTTTAGACATAAAAGTAACATTTAGGAAAAGGAGTCCCTGTTCTGAAGAGCTTACAATCTAATAGGTAGGAGGAACATAAATATACAGTAGGAGGGCATTCTGGTAAGTGCGTCTGCAAGGGG
Source organism: Ascaphus truei (assembly GCF_040206685.1). Taxonomy (NCBI): domain Eukaryota; kingdom Metazoa; phylum Chordata; class Amphibia; order Anura; family Ascaphidae; genus Ascaphus; species Ascaphus truei. Next base: position 4,310,883 of record NC_134495.1, read on the forward strand.
CCAAGCGTTATGTATCATGTGTATCGTGTTAGCCATGGAGCTACTCATATACTTCGTTAAGCATGGGTGTCTTAAGGTGGGTCTTAAAGGTGGATAGAGAGGGTGCTACTCGGATATTGAGGGGAAGGGCATTCCAGAGGTGTGGGGCAGTCAGTGAGAAGGGTTTAAGGCGGGAGAGGGCATTAGATTCAAAGAGGGTAGAGAGAAGACATCTTTGAGCGGAACGCAAGAGTCGGGATGGTGCATAGCGAGAAATTAGGGCTGAGATGTAAGGAGGGCAGAAGAGTGAAAAGCTTTAAAAGTGAGGAGAAGAATGGAGTGTGAGATGCGGGATTTGATGGGAAGCCAGGAGAGGGATCTCAGCAGGGGAGACACAGACAGATTTAGGAAAGAGTAGAGTGATTCTGGCAGCAGCGTTTAGGATAGATTGTAGGGGAGACAGGTGAGAGGCAGAAAGGCCGGACAGCAGGAGGTTACAGTAATCAAGACGGGAGAGAATGAGGGCCTGAGTCAGAGTTTTAGCAGTCGAGCAACAGGCGTATCTTTGTGATATTGCGGAGGAAAAAGCGACAGGTTTTAGATACATTTTGAATGTGAGAGGAGAATGTGAGAGGAGAATGTGAGAGAAGAGTTGTGTGACCCCTAGGCAGCGTGTAAGCTCTAATAGTGCAGATCCGGTGGTATCAGAGCTTACGGAATAAGAGCCGCCGTCCTTGTCTTCGTCCACACTCTGCTAAAAAAATAATAATTTTCTACATTTCCAAATTTTGTCTAAAACTCTGCGAATAATTTACGGATCATATTTTCACACATTTGTCCATCTCTAGCGGCGTTAGAGGTGGCGTTGGGACGCTGTCTGTGGTGCACATAGGTAAATAATATGCAATACTGAAACTACAAACACGCGCTAATATTGTGCGCCATATAAGCATCAAAACTGTACAGCACATTTTTTCTTGGCATAGAACACAAGGTAGCAGGAAAGAAATATTACTAAATATTAATGCATTCATATGTATGAACACGACGCACACCAGGAATAAATGGAATAAGAACGTGCGCGGAATGTAAGAAGCTGAATAATGACATGCAGCATTTGCCGCTAATGATTTCATGCGAGTAAATTATTTCTTAACGCAATGCACCCTTCCAATTTATTTTAGAAAACATAAGTCTGTATATATATCTCGTATATGTACATTCAGAGTAAGTGGTTACTGAAATCTCAATAACAAACAGGAACATTCATTTTCCTGCTCAGAGACACGGACTAAATACATTTTATATCTACAGTTCTCCCTCTCTCTCTTTGTACAAAAGCTTAATTAAGGATCTGAAGGGGAACTGAATTAAAATTGCATAAAAGTGCAGCTCAAGCACTTAGCACACAAACACACACAGCACAGCCGTGTGATGGCGGGGGAACTAGCCTTTTAACATTGCAGATTCCCAAAGTTGCACATATTCTGCACTCACTTAATGTATCTGTATAAATAATTTCCCTCATGCCTATTCAGCAGCTTTCTTTATTGGATTTGTGCTAAATAGTTCTCTATATTCACACATCTCTCATTACAATTCTAATATCAGGAATGTCACCAAGGACCAAGAACAGTGAGATTTGGGGGTCCTAAGTGTAGCCCCCTTTCCTATGCCAAAGGGAACGACGTGGGTAACTATGCGTGATGCTGAACCTGTCTGCTCACAGGAGGCCTAAGCCTCCGCCTCTGGGAGCCTGGGGTGAGCTCTTTCTCCTTTGCGTGCAGCGCCTCCACCTATGAGGGATCCCAGCGTTGGCAGGAGGACTCCTCACAAGAAGCAACACAATCAATAATAACAATATCACACCATATATATATATATCAGTTTTACTGCGATCCCACAGTATGCAAACAATGCAATACAGTAACACTATAATACAGTACCAACAGTACCCCTGTGTGTTTCCCCCAAAGTACTGAGGGTGCCCATGGCACCTAAACACCCGGTGTCCACAGAACAATCTCCACCCTTAATGTGAGGTAGCGCTACCCCCTGTGAAGTGATGGTGCATGGAGGATACCTTCCTGGTCAATGGCCCAACCAGGAAATACTTGGGATGTTGTGTTGGATCAGGTCCCCCGCAGTGGGGCCTCCAACATAAATCCCCTCACACCCCCGGATGAAGTCTTCCTGTAGGCCAGTGCCCGCGGCGGAGTCTCCGTCTGGAGGAACTCCACGCTGTCTCGCGTCCTGTTCCGCTGCAGCCTAACACTACAAGGGATCACTGAGCTAGGGCAGGCCCTACAACACTCCCCTACTGTGTAGGGGAAGCTAACGGGCCTGCGGGGAAGTCTGGCCTAGTCCAGGGGCTTACTAGCTCCCTGGACACTACCTCTTCCCTTGCTGCCTCCGCCTGGACTGCCTCGTGGGCGGGCTCTCCGCCCGCAGAGGATATCCTGTTCCACCGGGTTGCGTCAATCCCATTGGCTGGGACTGCCCATGTGGTGTTTCCCTCCCTTCCGGAGGATTCTGGGACATGCAGTCCCGCGGCTGCATTTGCGGAGCTAGGTAAAGATGGCCACCGCAACGATCGCAACTGCGCCTGCGCGGTAGTCCGGAACTGCCGCCGCCACCTCTCCCCACTCGCGCTGAGTTCCGGCGGGTAACCCAGCAGTTACCCCTCACCGGAGGTAAGTAGGGGGACTGTGCTACATCAGCAATAAAAAACAAAAGGTGTATACAGTAAGTAATGATTTGTATGAGCGAAGCCTACAAGAATTTGTTTATTAAAGTCTCCGTCTTGTAGTCGGAAGACTGTGATAAATTGGCCCCCGTGAGCCTAACTCGAAATCGTTGAGACTCACAAACGCAGCAGTGGTTGGCATCTCTGTGATATATAGACACATGAAGAGAGAGAGGTTATTTTGAACACAACAATGTCTTTGAGAATATTCGCTTTAGACAAGCAATGAGTTGATATGTTTGAATGTCGTCTTCTGCCTTATGCAGGTGGGGAGGAAGGTAATTGTAATGATAAAAAAAAAACGAGTTTAATCTAAATTCAGTTACATCTTCAGTGGTTTCTGCTGTTTCTTCTTTCATTTTGTGTTCACATAATGGATAATGTTGCAGCTATTTCCCTAAATACCAGAGCAATCCATTATAAGGCTGTCACGGGGCGGCGTTCTGTAGCACAATATGTTATCCTGCATCTTCTCCCCAGCCCACTTTATCAATGACAACAAATTTCTAACTGTCTAAGATTTAGGTGGCTATTTTATAGGGAAGCCGATCCCCGCTGCTATTATTCTCAATATTTATCACCAGCTGAAATATTCATAGGACAACTATTTTTTATTCTACTGTTTTTAAAGGGTAAGAATTTATACTCGTCTCACCCCTGGAATTAAACTAACCTTTTCAAGCAGAAATCTACAATAATAGCTTGTGTGTCAATAAATGAAGGTGTTCGGCTTCCCTTACAGTATATCGTGATTTCTCATTACCTCTGCCATGTCAGACTGTATACTCTTCAGTCATTTAGAAATACGCAATCTTAAAATATTTACTATCTATATATTCTTAGTAGCACCAGTAAACAAAGAGGCCTGTACAGTATGTACAGATGCAGCGGCCGTTATTCGAACATTTCACACGTTGTGTACCATGGAATACCCATGTCATGGCGCGTCATTACCGCGTGTTATATACCTGGGAATACCCATGTCATGGCGTGTCATTACCGCGTGTTGTATACCTCGGAATACCCATGTCATGGCACGTCATTACCGCGTGTTGTATACCATGGAATACCCATGTCATGGCGTGTCATTACCGCGTGTTGTATACCTCGGAATACCCATGTCATGGCACGTCATTACCGCGTGTTGTATACCATGGAATACCCATGTCATGGCGCGTCATTACCGTGTGTTGTATACCTGGGAATACCCATGTCATGGAGCATCATTACCGCGTGTTGTATACCTGGGAATACCCATGTCATGGCGCGTCATTACCGCGTGTTGTATACCTCGGAATACCCATGTCATGGCGCGTCATTACCGCGTGTTGTATACCTCGGAATACCCATGTCATGGCACGTCATTACCGCGTGTTGTATACCATGGAATACCCATGTCATGGCACGTCATTACCGCGTGTTGTATACCCCGGAATACCCATGTCATGGCACGTCATTACCGCGTGTTGTATACCTCGGAATACCCATGTCATGGCGCGTCATTACCACGTGTTGTATACCTCGGAATACCCATGTCATGGCACGTCATTACCGCGTGTTGTATACCTCGGAATACCCATGTCATGGCGCGTCATTACCACGTGTTGTATACCTCGGAATACCCATGTCATGGCGCGTCATTACCGCGTGTTGTATACCTCGGAATACCCATGTCATGGCGCGTCATTACCGCGTGTTGTATACCTCGGAATACCCATGTCATGGCGCGTCATTACCGTGTGTTGTATACCTCAGAATACCCATGTCATGGCGCGTCATTACCGCGTGTTGTATACATCGGAATACCCATGTCATGGCGCGTCATTACCACGTGTTGTATACCTCAGAATACCCATGTCATAGCGCGTCATTACCGCGTGTTGTATACATCGGAATACCCATGTCATAGCACGTCATTACCGCGTGTTGTATACCTGGGAATACCCATGTCATGGCGCATAATTACCACGTGTTGTATACCTCGGAATACCCATGTCAGGGCGCGTCATTACCGCGTGTTGTATACCTCGGAATACCCATGTCAGGGCGTGCCATTACCGTGTGTTGTATACCTCGGAATACCCATGTCATGGCGCTTCATTACCATGTTGTATACCTCGGAATACCCATGTCATGGCGCGTCATTACCGCGTGTTGTATACCTCAGAATACCCATGTCATAGCGCGTCATTACCGCGTGTTGTATACCTGGGAATACCCATGTCATGGCACGTCATTACCTTGTGTTGTATACCTCGGAATACCCATGTCATGGCGCGTCATTACCATGTTGTATACCTCGGAATACCCATGTCAGGGCGCGTCATTACCGCGTGTTGTATACCTCGGAATACCCATGTCATGGCGCGTCATTACCGCGTGTTGTATACCTCGGAATACTCATGTCATGGCGCGTCATTACCGTGTGTTGTATACCTAGGAATACCCATGTCATAGCGCGTCATTACAGCGTGTTGTATACCCCGGAATACCCATGTCATAGCACGTCATTACCGCGTGTTGTATACCTCGGAATACCCATGTCATGGAGCGTCATTACCGCGTGTTGTATACCTCAGAATACCCATGTCATGGCGCGTCATTACCGCGTATTGTATACCTCAGAATACCCATGTCATGGCGTGTCATTACCTCGCGTTGTATACCTCGGAATACCCATGTCATGGCGCGTCATTACCGCGTGTTGTATACCTCGGAATACCCACGTCATAGGGCGTCATTACCGCGTGTTGTATACCATGGAATACCCATGTCATGGAGCGTCATTACCGCGTGTTGTATACCTCGGAATACCCATGTCATGGCGCGTCATTACCGCGTGTTGTATACCTGGGAATACCCATGTCATGGAGCGTCATTACCGCGTGTTGTATACCTCAGAATACCCATGTCATGGCGCGTCATTACCGCGTGTTGTATACCTCAGAATACCAATGTCATGGCGCGTCATTACCGCGTGTTGTATACCGCAGAATACCCATGTCATGGCGCGTCATTACCGCGTGTTGTATACCTCGGAATATCCATGTCATGGCGCATCATTACCGCGTGCTGTATACCTCGGAATACCCACGTCATGGCGCGTCATTACCGCGTGTTGTATACCATGGAATACCCATGTCATGGCGTGTCATTACCGCGTTTTCTATACCTCGGAATACCCATGTCATGGTGCATCATTACCGCGTGTTGTATACCTCGGAATACCCACGTCATGGCGCGTCATTACCGCATCTTGTATACCTCGGAATACCCATGTCATGGCGCATCATTACCGCGTGCTGTATACCTCGGAATACCCATGTCATGGCGCGTCATTACCGCGTGTTGTATACCTCGGAATACCCATGTCATGGCGCGTCATTACCGCATCTTGTATACCTCGGAATACCCATGTCATGGCGCATCATTACCGCGTGCTGTATACCTCGGAATACCCACGTCATGGCGCGTCATTACCGCGTGTTGTATACCATGGAATACCCATGTCATGGCGTGTCATTACCGCGTGTTGTATACCTCGGAATACCCATGTCATGGCACGTCATTACCGCGTGTTGTATACCTGGGAATACCCATGCCATGGCACGTCATTACCGCGTGTTGTATACCTCGGAATACCCATGTCATGGCGCGTCATTACCGCGTGTTGTATACCTGGGAATACCCATGTCATGGCGTGTCATTACCGCGTGTTGTATACCTCGGAATACCCATGTCATGGCACGTCATTACCGCGTGTTGTATACCATGGAATACCCATGTCATGGCGCGTCATTACCGTGTGTTGTATACCTCGGAATACCCATGTCATGGCACGTCATTACCGCGTGTTGTATACCTCGGAATACCCATGTCATGGCGCGTCATTACCGCGTGTTGTATACCTCGGAATACCCATGTCATGGCGCGTCATTACCACGTGTTGTATACCTCGGAATACCCATGTCATGGCGCGTCATTACCACGTGCTGTATACCTCGGAATACCCATGTCATGGCGTGTCATTACCGCGTGTTGTATACCTCGGAATACCCATGTCATGGCGCGTCATTACCACGTGTTGTATACCTCGGAATACCCATGTCATGGTGCGTCATTACCACGTGTTGTATACCTCGGAATACCCATGTCAAGGCGCGTCATTACCGCGTGTTATATACCTGGGAATACCCATGTCATGGCGCGTCATTACCGCGTGTTGTATACCTCGGAATACCCATGTCATGGCGCGTCATTACCGCGTGTTGTATACCTCGGAATACCCATGTCATGGCGCGTCATTACCGTGTGTTGTATACCTCAGAATACCCATGTCATAGCACGTCATTACCGCGTGTTGTATACCTCGGAATACCCATGTCATGGCGCGTCATTACCGTGTGTTGTATACCTCAGAATACCCATGTCATGGCGCGTCATTACCGCGTGTTGTATACCTCAGAATACCCATGTCATGGCGCGTCATTACCGCGTGTTGTATACCTGGGAATACCCATGTCATGGCGCGTCATTACCGCGTGTTGTATACCTGGGAATACCCATGTCATGGCGCGTCATTACCGCGTGTTGTATACCTCGGAATACCCATGTCAGGGCGCGTCATTACCTTGTGTTGTATACCTCGGAATACCCATGTCATGGCACGTCATTACCGCGTGTTGTATACCTCGGAATACTCATGTCAGGGCGCGTCATTACCGCGTGTTGTATACCTCGGAATACCCATGTCATGGCGCGTCATTACCGCGTGTTGTATACCTCGGAATACCCATGTCATGGCGCGTCATTACCGTGTGTTGTATACCTCGGAATACCCATGTCAGGGCGCGTCATTACCGCGTGTTGTATACCTCGGAATACTCATGTCAGGGCGCGTCATTACCGCGTGTTGTATACCTCGGAATACCCATGTCATGGCGCGTCATTACCGCGTGTTGTATACCTCGGAATACCCATGTCATGGCGCGTCATTACCGTGTGTTGTATACCTCGGAATACCCATGTCAGGGCGCGTCATTACCGCGTGTTGTATACCTCGGAATACCCATGTAATGGCGCGTCATTACCGCGTGTTGTATACCTCGGAATACCCATGTCATGGCGCGTCATTACCGTGTGTTGTATACCTCGGAATACCCATGTCATGGCGCGTCATTACCGTGTGTTGTATACCTCGGAATACCCATGTAATGGCGCGTCATTACCGCGTGTTGTATACCTCGGAATACCCATGTCATGGCGCGTCATTACCGCGTGTTGTATACCTCGGAATACCCATGTCATGGCGCGTCATTACCGTGTGTTGTATACCTCGGAATACCCATGTCAGGGCGCGTCATTACCGTGTGTTGTATACCTCGGAATACCCATGTAATGGCGCGTCATTACCGCGTGTTGTATACCTCGGAATACCCATGTCATGGCGCGTCATTACCGCGTGTTGTATACCTCGGAATACCCATGTCATAGCACGTCATTACCTTGTGTTGTATACCTCGGAATACCCATGTTATGGCGCGTCATTACCATGTTGTATACCTCGGAATACCCATGTCAGGGCGCGTCATTACCGCGTGTTGTATACCTCGGAATACCCATGTCATGGCGCGTCATTACCGTGTGTTGTATACCTCGGAATACCCATGTAATGGCGCGTCATTACCGCGTGTTGTATACCTCGGAATACCCATGTCATGGCGCGTCATTACCGCGTGTTGTATACCTCGGAATACCCATGTCATAGCACGTCATTACCGCGTGTTGTATACCTGGGAATACCCATGTCATGGAGCGTCATTACCGCGTGTTGTATACCTCAGAATACCCATGTCATGGCGCGTCATTACCGCGTATTGTATACCTCAGAATACCCATGTCATGGCGCATCATTACCGCGTGTTGTATACCCCGGAATACCCATGTCAGGGCACGTCATTACCGCGTGTTGTATACCTGGGAATACCCATGTCATGGCGCGTCATTACCGCGTGTTGTATACCTCGGAATACCCACGTCATAGGGCGTCATTACCGCGTGTTGTATACCATGGAATACCCATGTCATGGCGCGTCATTACCGCGTGTTGTATACCTCGGAATACCCATGTCATGGCGCATCATTACCGCGTGTTGTATACCTGGGAATACCCATGTCATGGAGCGTCATTACCGCGTGTTGTATACCTCAGAATACCCATGTCATGGCGCGTCATTACCGCGTGTTGTATACCTCAGAATACCAATGTCATGGCGCGTCATTACCGCGTGTTGTATACCTCAGAATACCCATGTCATGGCGCGTCATTACCGCGTGTTGTATACCTCGGAATACCCATGTCATGGCGCGTCATTACCGCATCTTGTATACCTCGGAATACCCATGTCATGGCGCGTCATTACCGCATCTTGTATACCTCGGAATACCCACGTCATGGCGCGTCATTACCGCGTGTTGTATACCATGGAATACCCATGTCATGGCGTGTCATTACCACGTTTTCTATACCTCGGAATACCCATGTCATGGTGCATCATTACCGCGTGTTGTATACCTCGGAATACCCACGTCATGGCGCGTCATTACCGCGTGTTGTATACCATGGAATACCCATGTCATGGCGTGTCATTACGCGTGTTCTATACCTCGGAATACCCATGTCATGGCGCATCATTACCGCGTGTTGTATACCTCGGAATACCCACGTCATGGCGCGTCATTACCGCGTGTTGTATACCATGGAATACCCATGTCATGGCGTGTCATTACCGCGTGTTCTATACCTCGGAATACCCATGTCATGGCGCGTCATTACCGCGTGTTGTATACCTCTGAATACCCATGTCATAACGCGTCATTACCGCGTGTTGTATACCTCGGAATACTCATGTCATGGCGCATCATTACCGCGTGTTGTATACCTCGGAATACCCATGTCATGGCGCGTCCTTACCGCGTGTTGTATACCTCTGAATACCCATGTCATGGCGCGTCATTACCGCGTGTTGTATACCTCGGAATACCCATGTCATGGCGCGTCATTACCGCGTGTTGTATACCTGGGAATACCCATGTCATGGCGCGTCATTACCGCGTGTTGTATACCTCGGAATGCCCATGTCATGGCGTGTCATTACCGCGTGTTGAATACCTGGGAATACCCATGTCATGGCGCGTCATTACCGCGTGTTATATACCTGGGAATACCCATGTCATGGCCCGTCATTACCGCGTGTTGTATACCTCAGAATACCCATGTCATGGCGCGTCATTATCGCGTGTTGACTCATGTTTTATCGAGGTCAGAAAATGGCGTTGTAGTGTTCCGGTTTTTAAACACCTGCAAAGTGACACAGTAGCACTGTACTGTACACATTACAATTCATTCATTTCTGCCACGGAAACGCGAAGAATTGCACCTAAAGAAATCAGAATCCATGAAATTCAAACAAATCAACCGCGTGATTGGCCGCGTGGAGTACAGCAGCGCACACGAAAATGGCTCCGTGACATGTTCGAATAACGGCCGCTGCATCTGTACATCCATCAAGTTATTTATTGCAGTTCCTTTATTTTTTCTTCTCAGGATGGGGCCATGGCGCTTTCGCCCGCGTGGAGGCGTGCGGACGCTGGGAAGTGACCCGCGTGAAGGGGGTACTTTCCCTGGCCATGGTGGACGGGCCGTGGGGGGTGTGTCTAGGGGCGTCACGAAGCTGGTTCGCCCTCATTGGGCGAACCGCTCACATGACCGGCCTGTCGCGCCAAGAAATCAGTTGAAACTGATTTCTTGCGCAATGCGCACCCCCTCCTGCTTCTGCGAGCACGCTCCCGCACGACACATGAACGCGATCACTGCCTTTAGGTAGTCTGATGGCTCAGCCCGCACGGTCTGCGGTACCATGGCCACAGCCTTAGAATTGTAACCTTCTGTGTGACAAGTAAAACATTCACACTGAACCCTTGCAGGTTCCTCTCCAGTGTGCTCTGGACATGTAACTGGTGATGGACATAAGAGCAGCCAGTAACAAAGGACGTGGAAGTGGTGTGACTAAGAGGGGGAGGGGCGTGCATGACACGTGTGAGTCAGATCTGTGCAAGCCTGAATGCCTTCAGGCTCGATCGAGAGTGGCCCGGGACCAGTTTGAGTCTGGTTCATAGTGAGCCAAGAGTTTCCTGAGGGAGGGCAATACATTGTGGCGAGAAGCCAAGCGGATCCATGCAGAGAGCGCTGTCGGAGGGGACCCTCAACGGCTGCAGTCAAAGTGGTACGAAGCACCTTTGTGAAGTACAGGCCTGCAACACTTTAATGCATTAAGAGCTCCCACGCTGTGCCAGCACCATCACATAGGCCCATATACCCAGGACTGGATGGCCCATTCTCAACTGACCCTGATACTGACCCTGACCCTGACACTGACACTCCCACGCAGCGTTATTGTGAAATATTAGGCTATGTGCTGTATTACGTATGTAGTGATCCTTTGCTGAGGTTCCTAAGAATTGGTTAACAGTTATATAAAATCAGTTATACTATCACACACGCCTTGTACTTATCTTCCGCCATCTGACATGTGACATATAAAGGGCTCCCACTTTAGCACCAGGTGTCAGTCTCCGGCCTAGAATACAGTGACTAGAATCTCAAACTTAAAAACAGGGATACCCTAAAAAATTATTTAAACAACAAATTACATCACTAAAAAATAAATATTATAATATTTGTATAATAGTGTTCCCATTGATGCTGTATTATTCATTCTCCCTCTCCCCTTTCTATCTCTCCTTTCCCTCTCCTCCATTCTCCGAGGCTGCCACCACTCGGAGGTTTACTAGGTAAACCCGGAGATACATGGTCAAAACCCGTAGTCTCCGGGTCAAACCCGGAGTGGTGACAACCCTGCCTGCACAATACACAAAGACCCTAACCTGCACGCACACACGCACACACGCACACACGCACACACACAATATACACAAAGACTGACCATCACATAAACACACTGACTGAACTACACACTACAGGATCCAGCTCTAGAAGAAGGGACAGCAAGGGGGAGCAGCCATGCTCACAGGCGCCCTCTGTGGAGGAATCTGCAGCTGCATGTTTCTCACCATTATAGCAGAGCAGCTCCATTCTTGCGGATTCTTGCAGATCAAATTTGCTAAAAAAAATTAGTTCATCTCTAACTAAAAGTCAACGTTCATTGCACATCCGACAGAAATTCCCTTAATTTATCCAATTGCTTTATAATTTTGCTCTAATTTTTCTTAACGCTACAAATTGCTCACACACACAAAGACACACACATGTACCGTTTGTTTGCACACGAGTCTGGCACAAATCATGACATTTCACGGTAATGTGGCAAACAAAAGTTGCACATAAGACTATTTTCACAAATTCCTAAGCAATGGAAACTTAATGTTACAGGAAACTGCAAAAACATTTACTAAGCAAATTTGAAAACATTTGTACAACTTTACTAGTTACTGTTACAATCTGTTTTCTTGAGTTTACCAACTATCATTGTAGCTTTTTTATATTTTTTTCACACAGAAAACCTTACTTGATTCGACGTAATAGTCTCGCGGAGTATTATACGGTATGAAAGCGTTACAATGTAATGGGTTGCATGGTTATGTGTCGCTGTAAGATACAGCCCATGCAGCAAAGTGCAATGTTTCTGACAAGAAGAACATGAGCTTCAGTGTTCAGTCTGAAAACGAACTGAAGCTAATCCTACAGTAAATACATTCACAGAGCAGTGCTCATTCTCAGCTGCCACCAGGGACTGTATGTACTTGGCAAGTCTGGACGGTGAAGACATAAATGCACTTTGTGTTTTGACAGATTGACTACTTTATATGGTGGCCAGGTGTCCAGTATTGTGCCGGACTGTCCTGTATTTGGATACTCTGTCCAGTAAAAAAAAATAGAAATAATACTGGGCATGTACTGTATGTGTATACCGGTATTACCTCTCTGGGTCAGTATGTGTATACCGGTATTACCTCTCTGGGCGTGTATGTGTATACCGGTATTACCTCTCTTGGCGTGTATGTGTATACCGGTATTACCTCTCTGGACATGTATGTGTATACCGGTATTACCTCTCTGGACATGTATGTGTATACCGGTATTACTTCTCTGGGCGTGTATGTGTATACTGGTATTACCTCTCTGGACGTGTATGTGTATACCGGTATTACATCTCTGGGTATGTGTGTGTATACCGGTATTACCTCTCTGGGCGTGTATGTGTATACCGGTATTACCTCTATAGGTGTGTATGTGTATACCGGTATTACCTCTCTGGGAGTGTATGTGTATACCGGTATTACCTCTCTGGGTGTGTATGTTTACACCGGTATTATCTCTCTGGGTGTGTATGTGTATACCGGTATTATCTCTCTGGGGGTGTATGTGTATACTGGTATTACCTCTCTGGGCGTGTATGTGTATCCTAGTATTACCTCTCTGGGGGTGTATGTGTATACCGGTATTACCTCTCTGGGCGTGTATGTGTATCCTAGTATTACCTCTCTGGGCGTGTATATGTATACCGGTATTACCTCTCTTGGCGGGTATGTGTATACCGGTATTACCTCTCTGGGTGTGTGTATGTGTATAACGGTATTACCTCTCTGGGAGTGTATGTGTATACCGGTATTACCTCTCTGGGCGTGTATGTGTATACCGGTATTACCTCTGGGCGTGTATGTGTATACCGGTATTACCTCTCTGGGCGTGTATGTGTATACCGGTATTACCTCTCTGGGCGTGTATGTGTATACCGGTATTACCTCTCTGGGCGTATATGTGTATACCGGTATTACCTCTCTGGGCGTGTATGTGTATACCGGTATTACCTCTCTGGACATGTATGTGTATACCGGTATTACCTCTCTGGACATGTATGTGTATACCGGTATTACTTCTCTGGGTGTGTATGTGTATACCGGTATTACCTCTCTGGGCGTGTATGTGTATACCGGTATTACCTCTCTGGGCGTGTATGTGTATACCGGTATTACCTCTCTGGGCGTGTATGTGTATACCGGTATTACCTCTCGACATGTATGTGTATACCGGTATTACCTCTCTGGACATGTATGTGTATACCGGTATTACTTCTCTGGGCGTGTATGTGTATACTGGTATTACCTCTCTGGACGTGTATGTGTATACCGGTATTACCTCTCTGGGAGTGTATGTGTATACCGGTATTACCTCTCTGGGTGTGTATGTTTACACCGGTATTACCTCTCTGGGTGTGTATGTGTATACCGGTATTACTTCTCTGGGCGTGTATGTGTATACTGGTATTACCTCTCTGGACGTGTATGTGTATACCAGTATTACCTCTCTGGACGTGTATGTGTATACCAGTATTACCTCTCTGGGTATGTGTGTGTAAACCGGTATTACCTCTCTAGAAGTGTATGTGTATACCGGTATTACTTCTCTGGACATGTATGTGTATACCGGTATTACTTCTCTGGGCGTGTATGTGTATACTGGTATTACCTCTCTGGACGTGTATGTGTATACCGGTATTACCTCTCTGGGTATGTGTTTGTAAACCGGTATTACCTCTCTAGAAGTGTATGTGTATACCGGTATTACCTCTCTGGGTGTGTATGTGTATACCGGTATTACCTCTCTGGGCGTGTATGTGTAAACCGGTATTACCTCTCTGGGCATGTGTGTGTATACCGGTATTACCTCTCTGGGCGTGTATGTGTATACCGGTATTACCTCTATAGGTGTGTATGTGTATACCGGTATTACCTCTCTGGGAGTGTATGTGTATACCGGTATTACCTCTCTGGGTGTGTATGTTTACACCGGTATTACCTCTCTGGGTGTGTATGTTTACACCGGTATTACCTCTCTGGGTGTGTATGTGTATACCGGTATTACTTCTCTGGGCGTGTATGTGTATACTGGTATTACCTCTCTGGACGTGTATTTGTATACCGCTATTACCTCTCTGGGTATGTGTGTGTAAACCGGTATTACCTCTCTAGAAGTGTATGTGTATACCGGTATTACCTCTCTGGGTGTGTATGTGTATACCGGTATTACCTCTCTGGGCGTGTATGTGTAAACCGGTATTACCTCTCTGGGCATGTGTGTGTATACCGGTATTACCTCTCTGGGCGTGTATGTGTATACCGGTATTACCTCTATAGGTGTGTATGTGTATACCGGTATTACCTCTCTGGGTGTGTATGTTTACACCGGTATTACCTCTCTGGGTGTGTATGTGTATACCGGTATTACCTCTCTGGGGGTGTATGTGTATACCGGTATTACCTCTCTGGGCGTGTATGTGTAAACCGGTATTACCTCTCTGGGCATGTCTGTGTATACCGGTATTACCTCTCTGGGCGTGTATGTGTATACCGGTATTACCTCTCTGGGTGTGTATGTGTAAACCGGTATTACCTCTCTTGGCGGGTATGTGTATACCGGTATTACCTCTCTGGGTGTGTGTATGTGTATAACGGTATTACCTCTCTGGGAGTGTATGTGTATACCGGTATTACCTCTCTGGGTGTGTATGTTTACACCGGTATTATCTCTCTGGGTGTGTATGTGTATACCGGTATTATCTCTCTGGGGGTGTATGTGTATACTGGTATTACCTCTCTGGGCGTGTATGTGTATCCTAGTATTACCTCTCTGGGGGTGTATGTGTATACCGGTATTACCTCTCTGGGCGTGTATGTGTATCCTAGTATTACCTCTCTGGGCGTGTATATGTATACCGGTATTACCTCTCTTGGCGGGTATGTGTATACCGGTATTACCTCTCTGGGTGTGTGTATGTGTATAACGGTATTACCTCTCTGGGAGTGTATGTGTATACCGGTATTACCTCTCTGGGCGTGTATGTGTATACCGGTATTACCTCTGGGCGTGTATGTGTATACCGGTATTACCTCTCTGGGCGTGTATGTGTATACCGGTATTACCTCTCTGGGCGTGTATGTGTATACCGGTATTACCTCTCTGGGCGTATATGTGTATACCGGTATTACCTCTCTGGGCGTGTATGTGTATACCGGTATTACCTCTCTGGACATGTATGTGTATACCGGTATTACCTCTCTGGACATGTATGTGTATACCGGTATTACTTCTCTGGGTGTGTATGTGTATACCGGTATTACCTCTCTGGGCGTGTATGTGTATACCGGTATTACCTCTCTGGGCGTGTATGTGTATACCGGTATTACCTCTCTGGGCGTGTATGTGTATACCGGTATTACCTCTCGACATGTATGTGTATACCGGTATTACCTCTCTGGACATGTATGTGTATACCGGTATTACTTCTCTGGGCGTGTATGTGTATACTGGTATTACCTCTCTGGACGTGTATGTGTATACCGGTATTACCTCTCTGGGAGTGTATGTGTATACCGGTATTACCTCTCTGGGTGTGTATGTTTACACCGGTATTACCTCTCTGGGTGTGTATGTGTATACCGGTATTACTTCTCTGGGCGTGTATGTGTATACTGGTATTACCTCTCTGGACGTGTATGTGTATACCAGTATTACCTCTCTGGACGTGTATGTGTATACCAGTATTACCTCTCTGGGTATGTGTGTGTAAACCGGTATTACCTCTCTAGAAGTGTATGTGTATACCGGTATTACTTCTCTGGACATGTATGTGTATACCGGTATTACTTCTCTGGGCGTGTATGTGTATACTGGTATTACCTCTCTGGACGTGTATGTGTATACCGGTATTACCTCTCTGGGTATGTGTTTGTAAACCGGTATTACCTCTCTAGAAGTGTATGTGTATACCGGTATTACCTCTCTGGGTGTGTATGTGTATACCGGTATTACCTCTCTGGGCGTGTATGTGTAAACCGGTATTACCTCTCTGGGCATGTGTGTGTATACCTGTATTACCTCTCTGGGCGTGTATGTGTATACCGGTATTACCTCTATAGGTGTGTATGTGTATACCGGTATTACCTCTCTGGGAGTGTATGTGTATACCGGTATTACCTCTCTGGGTGTGTATGTTTACACCGGTATTACCTCTCTGGGTGTGTATGTTTACACCGGTATTACCTCTCTGGGTGTGTATGTGTATACCGGTATTACTTCTCTGGGCGTGTATGTGTATACTGGTATTACCTCTCTGGACGTGTATTTGTATACCGCTATTACCTCTCTGGGTATGTGTGTGTAAACCGGTATTACCTCTCTAGAAGTGTATGTGTATACCGGTATTACCTCTCTGGGTGTGTATGTGTATACCGGTATTACCTCTCTGGGCGTGTATGTGTAAACCGGTATTACCTCTCTGGGCATGTGTGTGTATACCGGTATTACCTCTCTGGGCGTGTATGTGTATACCGGTATTACCTCTATAGGTGTGTATGTGTATACCGGTATTACCTCTCTGGGTGTGTATGTTTACACCGGTATTACCTCTCTGGGTGTGTATGTGTATACCGGTATTACCTCTCTGGGGGTGTATGTGTATACCGGTATTACCTCTCTGGGCGTGTATGTGTAAACCGGTATTACCTCTCTGGGCATGTCTGTGTATACCGGTATTACCTCTCTGGGCGTGTATGTGTATACCGGTATTACCTCTCTGGGTGTGTATGTGTAAACCGGTATTACCTCTCTTGGCGGGTATGTGTATACCGGTATTACCTCTCTGGGTGTGTGTATGTGTATAACGGTATTACCTCTCTGGGAGTGTATGTGTATACCGGTATTACCTCTCTGGGCGTGTATGTGTATACCGGTATTACCTCTGGGTGTGTATGTGTATACCGGTATTACCTCTCTGGGTGTGTATGTTTACACCGGTATTACCTCTCTGGGTGTGTATGTGTAAACCGGTATTACCTCTCTTGGCGGGTATGTGTATACCGGTATTACCTCTCTGGGTGTGTGTATGTGTATAACGGTATTACCTCTCTGGGAGTGTATGTGTATACCGGTATTACCTCTCTGGGCGTGTATGTGTATACCGGTATTACCTCTGGGCGTGTATGTGTATACCAGTATTACCTCTCTGGGCGTGTATGTGTATACCGGTATTACCTCTCTGGGCGTGTATGTGTATACCGGTATTACCTCTCTGGGCGTGCATGTGTATACCGGTATTACCTCTCTGGGCGTGTATGTGTATCCTAGTATTACCTCTCTGGGCGTGTATGTGTATACCGGTATTACCTCTCTGGGTGTGTGTGTATACCGGTATTACCTCTCTGGGCGGGTATGTGTATACCAGTATTACCTCTCTGGGTGTGTATGTGTATACCGGTATTACCTCTCTGGGTGTGTATGTGTACACCGGTATTACCTCTCTGGGCGTGTATGTGTATACCGGTATTACCTCTCTGGGCGTGTATGTGTATACCGGTATTATCTCTCTGGGCGTGTATGTGTATACCGGTATTAACGCTCTGGCTGTGTATACCGGTATTACCTCTCTGGGCGTGTATGTGAATTCCGGTATTACCTCTCTGGGCGTGTATGTGCATGTGTATACCAGTATTACCTCTCTGGGCGTGTATGTGTATACCGGTATTACCTCTCTGGGCGTGTATGTGCATACCGGTATTACCTCTCTGGGCGTGTACGTGTATTCCGGTATTACCTCTCTGGCTGTGTATGTGTATACCGGTATTACCTCTCTGGGTGTGTATGTGTATACCGGTATTATCTCTCTGGGCGTGTATGTGTATACGGGTATTACCTCTCTGGGCGTGTATGTGTATACCGTTATTACCTCTCTGGGCGTGTATGTGTATACCGGTATTACCTCTCTTGGCGTGTATGTGTATACCGGTATTACCTCTCTAGGAGTGTATGTGTATACCGGTATTACCTCTCTGGGCGTGTATGTGTATACCGGTATTACCTCTCTGGGCGTGTATGTGTATACCGGTATTACCTCTCTGGGCGTGTATGTGTATACCGGTATTACCTCTCTGGGCGTGTATGTGTATACCGGTATTACCTCTCTGGGCGTGTATGTGTATACCGGTATTACCTCTCTGGGCGTGTATGTGTATACCGGTATTACCTCTCTGGGCGTGTATGTGTATACCGGTATTACCTCTCTGGGTGTTTATGTGTATACCGGTATTACCTCTCGGGGTGTGTATGTGTATACCGGTATTAACTCTCTGGGCGTGTATGTGTATATCGGTATTACCTCTCTGGGCATGTGTGTGTATACCAGTATTACCTCTCTGGGAGTGTATGTGTATACCGGTATTACCTCTCTGGGCGTGTATGTGTATACCGGTATTACCTCTCTGGGCGTGTATGTGTATACCGGTATTACCTCTCTGGGCGTGTATGTGTATACTGGTATTACCTCTCTGGGCGTGTATGTGTATATCGGTATTACCTCTCTGGGCGTGTATGTGTATACCGGTATTACCTCTCTGGGTGTGTATGTGTATATCGGTATTACCTCTCTGGGCGTGTATGGGTATACCGGTATTACCTCTCTGGGCGCTTGTATGTGTATACCGGTATTACCTCTCTGGGCGTGTATGTGTATACCGGTATTACCTCTCTGGGTGTGTATGTGTATACCGGTATTACCTCTCTGGTCGTGTATGTGTATACCGGTATTACCTCTCTGGGTGTGTATGTGTATACCGGTATTACCTCTCTGGGCGTGTATACCGGTATTACCTCTCTGGGCGTGTATACCGGTATTACCTCTCTGGACATAGTGACCTGACCGGCTTGAGGGGCCGCGGGATTTCCCAGAGCATGGAGAGAGAAGGGCTGTTGCTAGGGGCTTGGGCAGCTTCCTCTATCCTGATTGGCTGCTGCTGGGTAATGCAGCCAATCAGGACAAGGTGTCTGGAGCCTGAGGGTGAGGAGAGGAGGAAACAGGATGGAGTGGAGAGTGAGGAGAGAGTTGTGCATCTCTTGAGTGTGTGTGTATCTCGGGCGCCTTGCACCTCTCACTATTGTGTCCAGTATTTTTGGAGAAGCCACCTGACAATCCTAACTACGAGTATATAGGAGGGTTTGTCGATCTCCCAGCAAAGGAGCACCCAAACCCCAATATACATTATTAGGGGGCCATTGATTTTTAAAGCATTTAATGGGATACAAATGATCTGAGGATTTTCCTGGAATTTATTCAATTTAGCGCATTCAGTATGTAGTCTACGAAAGTGAACTGTACCTGCACTGTGAACCCCAATATCGGGATCATCTATACATATCATTCTGCAGTGATCACTGCGACTCACTCACCATGTCATCCACAGTTAATGGAGGCACTGTTATTTCATTTAATAGCAACTAATATAGCAGTAAAGGGGGAGATTCATTAAGGTCCATTGTGGGATAACACACCCAGTCCAGTATTAACTGGTATTGACTGAAAGGGAAGTTATGCCTGATCGGGTGTGTTATCCCAAAATTGAACCTTAGTCATTCTCCCCATATAACTGGGTTTTCTGGGTTCTGGACACACCAATGCAACCTTGATTGTATAATATCTGAAAAACATTCCAGTGGGTGACGTATCCCTGCAAATGTGGAGCAAAATTTACGCAAATGGCGTCATTTACATTTTGCGTCTCTACGCGCCTACCGCGGTCTTTGCTCCAAGTTTTGTGCGGGCGTCAGCTTGCGATTTGGGAAGTGTTAATATGAGGAGTTACATGATGTCAAATATTAAAATGATATGCATCAAACTTTGCGCCTCGTGCATCATCACTTTATCTGGTATTTGTGTAAAAAATATCCAGCAGGTCTGAGGGGCCACATTCTCTTTCTAACAATTTGCGTCTAATCTAAGAAACGCCTTCTTACATTCAACGCAAATGTAAACAGAAAATGGAGCAATGCGTCAAAACAAGCTGCTGTTCATACTTTCTTTACGTTGATTCATCTCGCCTTTGGACTTTGTTACAGTCAACACATATTCGGAGACTGACTTCTAATTCAGTGGGACGCCCTCCCGTTCAGTAATTGTTGTTACTGCTGGTAACCTGCCCCACCGGTGTGAATGATCGATCAAAGAGAAGAAGGTATACAAAATGATACTTAAGGATATAACAGTTAAAGCGGGGTTCTCAAATCCAGTCCTCAAGAACCCCTAACGGGTCAGGTTTTCAGGATATTCCTGCTTCCGCACAAGTGGCTCCATCAGTGGCTAGGCCACCTGTGCCGAAGCAGGGAATATCCTAAAAAGCAGACCTGTTGGGGGGGGGGGGGGGGGCGTCTTGAGGATTCGAGTTGAGAACACCTTATTTAAAGGTTGAATTGACTCTTATAGCAAAATATCAAATCATTACTGGCAGCGTCTCAGTTTAACCAATACAGTTTATCTTTATTTTCCGCTACGCTTACCTCTTCCTTCCTCTTGCTCTCTCATGCTTCTCCTTTTCAGAGCCCTATTCCAGGCACCTCCAAAATCTCCCGCTTTGTTTCTCTCCGGTAACTCTTTTGCTGTGGTTTTGAACCATGGCCCATACCTCCGTGCTGTACTTGGGGACTCTGGGGCCTCTTTAAACACTCTACTTAGCTGGGCAGGTCCCGTATCCGGGAGTTCTGCTGCTCCACTGGTGCCACCTACCAAGATCCTGTCATTGTACGATACAATATGTTCACCTTCAAAACCAGCATGGAGAAAAACCACACTTCCAGCCGTTAAATACAGGACTATAAATGTGAAAAAACGTATAGGCTTCCGTCGAAAATAGCGTTGGAACTTGACAATTATTTTGGCCATATCTTATACATAATCTGTTTTTTTCATTCCTTGTTATTTAATAAATCCCAAAACCACATTGTATTTCCAAATCTGAGAATATCACTTGGCACAGTCAGCAACGCTGGAAAGATATTCAAGAGCCAAACGTCCTGTTTGCTCCTAATTTTTAATGATTTTTTTTTAAGCCATTTCAAAATGATAGTTAAACAAGAAAACAGAATTATGCTGGGTATCGACTGCATTAAAATATGTTGTAATATGAAAATTCTTGTCTTGGGGAAAAAACATATTCTTCAACTAAATAGTTATGTGCTGCAAAAAGGAGAATTGTTTTTTTTATTTCAAGATGCTGTGCTGGGGTTTCCATTTCTGCTCATTTTATTCCTCTCCAATAAAAGTTCCAAAGGGGAGCCCTGGAGACGCCATTGATGGACAGATCATTTTAAGAAAATTGAGGGTTTGAAGGTGGTTTGAAAGCTGGATCAGCTGACACAGCTCTCTCTTGCTCTCTCGGCTTTCAGCTCCCGAGCACAGATTCGTGGGAGCATCTCTTTAATGGGAATGATACTGTGTCTTTTTCAGACAAGAAGAAAGGTCCCTGGCCGAGTCACTGGGTACAAAACACCTCACAGGAATCCATGCCTTTGTTCGATAAACTGTCACTTACTTCGGTCCAAGATAACAATATGGTACCTGGAAGTCAAATGGAAAACAAGTTCATTAACTTTTATGCTCTGCGGCTTTTGGGATATTTCAAGTTAGCATTCAAAGTATTTATAATATACAACCATTAGACATGAGCTCAAGGAACAGCTCCCTTCTCATTAAATGCGAAACACATCTTCAGTGCAGTCAGGCTGCTTACACCATGTTAAATCCAGTGTAGCCTTTCTCACATCAACACATTTGCTAGATTTAAAACAGAACCAAAGTTGGGCATCATTTGAAGATTTCGTCTGCCCTGTAAGGATAGAAATGGTATACAGGCATACCCTGCATTAACGTACGCAATGGGACCGGAGCATGTATGTAAAGCGAAAATGTACTTAAAGTGAAGCACTACCTTTTTTCCCCACTTATTGATGCATGTGCTGTACTGCAATCGTTATATACGTGCAAAACCGATGTAAATAACACATGTGTAACAGGCTCTATAGTCTCCCCGCTTGCGCACAGCTTCGGTACAGGTAGGGAGCCGGTATTGCTGTTCAGGACGTGCTGACAGGCGCATGCGTGAGCTGCCGTTTGCCTTTTGGGCGCTATGTCCTTACTCGCGAGTGTACTTAAAGTGAGTGTCCTTAAAGCGGGGTATGCCTGTATGTGTAAAAAAAAAATGTACATTACAAATACCGGAGAATAATAGTATTCATTCAGCTATAATTTAAATAAGGAGAACGCCGTTGGTACTAGTTGTGTTATGTTGCCTTGCAAATGGAATTGCCTCAACTCTTATATTAGCCCTTCTTCTTAATTTAGTGCACCAGTTTTCTAGCGACTACCTGTAGGTATAAAGTATTCTGTCAGTATGTGTTCTGTGACATACCCAGTGCCTAATTAGCTCAAATATATGGTTGGTACAAGAGTTAATCTGAATCACTGGCCAACATGGAAAGGTATGAGGCATGAATTCAATCTGGATGTTGACTAAGATATTAGATAGATGTTCACTGTCTCCTTCCTTAGACATTTGCGGTGTCTCTCTCTGTCAGCGAAGGATCTCATCTGGTTTGTTGTCTTACAAGCCTTGGTCCCAACTTAACCCGCCATGAATATGTAACAGCTGGTGACTGTGTTCACGTTGTCCCACCTCTTGTGTCACTCCCATTTTAAAGGGGATGTTATGAAGAGAAACACACACAGGACCGAGATCACGAAGCAACACATCTCACATTTTATCCTTATCAGTGATGTTCTGTATTAAAACGTAGAACAAGTTTCTACATTTTAATACTTTACAACTATGCGGGTGCCTTCATGGATATGTACAGTATGTAAATATTGTAATAAAATAAAAACTGCAGGAATAGCACAATTACTTACTTTCCTCTCTTTCAATGCTGGAATAATAAGGTAATATAAGGAAGAATTAGAAGATGAGAACTCAGTGCAGTGTTGGAATATGAATATACAGTGTATTTATCTATAATTGATTTTCACTGAACCATTAACATTGATAATTGCATGCTCAGCAGTAAATCTGCAGATTCCCTTTGATTTTCAATTACATTTTATAGGACAGTCACACATCTTGCTTGTCTTTGATTAGTGACTTCACTCTTCATAGATTGGCTTTCGCCAACAGGTAAGTGTCACCGGGGTCAAGGGGAGCTGTGACTACAGCTCTTACTTATAGCACCTTACTATAACACACGTTGCGTGTTAGAGAGCGGCAAGTCACACCAGAGACCAGCTGGCTGAAAACTCATAGCCAATGTGATCAGCAAAGTATTGACACACTGCTCCTGTTTAATATGCGATGAAACGGCATATTCAATATTCAATTCATATGAAAGGAGCTCCAGAGCTTCCCTTACATGGAAAAGCAGCCACAGCACACAGTATATGGAATAGGGGCCCTAGAGGCAATCACTGAGGCTCTTTCATACGGAGTAATAATGATGTGGGAATATTTATCCCAGGAAAATGCTCCTTAATGGTAATATATTCTCACTGTGCCTATAAATTGATATTTTAGTTTTCATATAACTGCTTAGCGAGAGCTTAGAATAAGTCCGCCAAGTTAAATTGGAATTAAATGGCCAAAGGAAGCATAAAATGGCTAGTCTCATGTTTCATTCATAAACACAAGGTTTGCCTCATGAATATATGTTCATACATGAGTTACTGGTCAAATAAGCACAGCACTTCATGATAAAGGAATATATCAACATTATCAATGCAACAACGACATGTTAGGTGCCCCAAATAACTATATATACCATCGGAATAGGAGGTCAACTCGGGCGGCTGTCTGAGAAATGAGTAAACAAGGAGAATTGTGTCATTGTATTCTATGTAACCCACAATTCCTCACCAACCCCCAGGACCCCTGTAGGGAAAAAAGTCAAATGTAAGTTCTCAGTATATCCCCGGCAATTATAAGGATCATTCAGCTCCAGCTTTGGCACTTATTCAATGTGCCTCTTCCATACCACACATTACCCATTTGCCTGGAAGCTCTCAGTAGCATGAATTCAAATTGTAGGCGGCATGTTTAGAACAGGCACACTGGCATAGATTATATACCCCTCTATTCCTATAGTACAGTATGTACATCAGGGGCCCCTTACACTGATGTTACACCACTGATGTAACTAGTTGTCAAGGTCAACTGATTCAAATAACTTGGGGTAGGAAGAATCACATTATAACTAGGGGTAGGAAGTATCACAATATAACTAGGGGTAGGAAGTATCACATTATAACTAGGGGTAGGAAGTATCACATTATAACTAGGGGTAGGAAGTATCACATTATAACTAGGGGTAGGAAGTATCACATTATAACTAGGGGTAGGAAGAATTACATTATAACTAGGGGTAGGAAGTATCACATAACTAGGGGAAGGAAGTATCACATTATAACTAGGGGTAGGAAGAATTACATTATAACCAAGGGAAGGAAGAATCACATTATAACTAGGGGTAGGAAGTATCACATTATAACTAATGGTAGGGAGTATCACATTATATCTAGGGGTAGGAAGAATTACATTATAACCAAGGGAAGGAAGAATTACATTATAACTAGGGGTAGGAAGTATCACATTATATCTAGGGGTAGGAAGTATCACATTATATCTAGGGGTAGGAAGTATCACATTATATCTAGGGGTAGGAAGTATCACATTATAACTAGGGGTAGGAAGTATCACATTATAAGTAGGGGTAGGAAGAATTACATTATAACTAGGGGTAGGAAGTATCACATTATAACTAGGGGTAGGGAGTATTACATTATAACTAGTGGTAGGAAGAATTACATTATAACTAGGGGTAGGGAGTATCACATTATAACTAGGGGTAGGAAGAATCACATTATAACCAAGGGAAGGAAGAATCACATTATAACTAGGGGTAGGAAGTATCACATTATAACTATCGGTAGGAAGTATCACATTAAAACTAGGGGTAGGAAGAATCACATTATAACTAGGGGTAGGAAGTATCACATTATATCTAGGGGTAGGAAGTATCACATTATATCTAGGAGTAGGAAGTATCACATTATAACTAGGGGTAGGAAGTATCACATTATAACTAGGGGTAGGAAGTATCACATTATAACTAGGAGTAGGGAGTATCACATTATAACCAGGGGTAGGAAGAATTACATTATAATCAAGGGAAGGAAGAATCACATTATAACTAGGGGTAGAAAGAATTACATTATAACTAGGGGTATGAAGAATTACATTGTATCTAGGGATAGGAAGTATCATATTATAACTAGGGGTAGGAAGTATAACATTATAACTAGGGGTAGGAAGTATCACATTATAACTAGGGGTAGGGAGTATTACATTATATCTAGGTGTAGGAAGTATCACATTATATCTAGGGGTAGGAAGTATCACATTATAACTAGGGGTAGGGAGTATCACATTATAACTAGGGGTAGGAAGTATCACATTATAACTAAGGTAGGAAGTATCACATTATAACTAGGAGTAGGGAGTATCACATTATAACTAGGGGTAGGGAGTATTACATCATAACTATGGGTAGGAAGTATCACATTATAACTAGGAGTAGGGAGTATCACATTATAACTAGGGGTAGGAAGTATCACATTTTAACTAGGGGTAGGAAGTATCACATTATAACTAGGAGTAGGGAGTATCACATTATAACTAGGGGTAGGAAGAATTACATTATAACTAGGGGTAGGAAGTATCACATTATAACTAGGGGTAGGAAGTATCACATAACTAGGGGTAGGATGTATTGCAGTATAACTAGCAGGTAGGATAGTATAACATTATAACTAGGGGTAGGAAGTATCACATTATAACTAGGGGTAGGAAGTATCACATTATAACTAGGGGTAGGACGTATCACATTATAACTAGGGGTAGGAAGTATTGCTGTATAACTAGCAGGTAGGATAGTATCACATTATGATCAGGGGGTAGGAAGTATCACATTATAACTAAGGGGTAGGAAGTTTTATATTTTCTAGACCAAAATATTACATTTGAATAATATGTTAGGACGGAGAGACCGGCTTGAAGCACATTGCATGAGACCCCAGGTGTAAAATTAGTGAGGATGCCTTCCAATTACTCACAATTACTCCAAGTAAGTGCCGATTTAAAGGGACAGTAATCATACATCAAGCTACAATGGAGTGGTCTTTACGTAACAAGTTATGGGTATTTAACCATCTGTTGAAGAGGGGTGAGTGCTCCTACGATCAAGGTGAACTAGATAAGTGGGCTGTTTAATAGGTTAAATGTAGATCACGGAGCCTTTTAAAATGTCAGACAAATATAAGTATTTATACATTACATTTTTCCACTTGTAATGTCTTCACTGTAACCAATTGCTTTGGAGGGTTTCTACCATTATTATTATTATCGTTTATGTGTGCAGTGCCAACATATTCCACGGCGCGGTACAATGGGGTACAGAGCAATGTATATTATAAAAACATAAACAGTTGCATACAGGTGAGGACGAACATGCATAAACAGATACAGAAGTTAATAAGGGCCCTGATCCCGGGAGCTTACAGTCTAGAGGGAATGAGGGACAATGATGAAACAAGAAGGTAAGGTGGCTGCATATTGTAGCATACGGTGTGGCTCGGGTCAGAATATTAGAATATGGCCCAGTCTGAAAGCTGAAGACATTAAGTTTTTGGGGGGGCGTTACATAGGCTGGGGATTGGTCCAGCCACAAAACTGGTACCAACAGGGCTGGAGGGGGAGAGGAGTTGGATGTAGACTTCCTTGAAAAGGTGATTTTTCAGGGAGTGTTTAAACAACTGAAAGCTGGGGGGGAGTCTGGTGCGTAGTAGGGAATTGTAGAGAGAGGGGGCAGCACGGGAGACGTTTTGTAGGTGGGAGTGAGAGGAGGTAATAAGGCGGGAGGAAAGACGAATATCGTGGCAGAACGTAGGGGGCGCATAGGTGTGTATTTGGGTATGCGGGCTGAGATGTAAGGTAGGGGGGAGGGGGGCGTATCGTTGAGAGCTTTGTAAGTCATTATTAGAGTTTCAGTATTATTCCAGAGGTTATGGGAAGCCAGTGTAGGGACATGTGTACTGGGTATTTACCAAAGATCCTTTGGCGTAAGATTGCTTATGCAATCTGCTATAGGCAGACACATTGTTAATCCCCCTCATTTTCCTTTGCTGATTTATGTGAACTGATTATACTGCCGTCTTTAGCCATGGATAAAGGAAAAGAACAATAATTAACACATAAGAAATATTAGGAATAAGAACACAAAGAAAATAGAAATGTAAAATGTATACCGCGGGTTGATTGAGTGTTTCTAGAGCAGAGCAGCCAACTCCAGTCCCCACGGGCCACCTACAGGTCAGGTTTTCAGGATATCCGTGCTTCAGCACAGGTGGCTCAGTCATCATGACTGAGCCACTGATTGAGCCAGCTGTGCTGAAGCAGGGATATCCTGAAAACCTGACCTATAGGTGGCCCTTGGGGACGGGAGCTGATCACCCCTGCTCTAAAGACACTCATTACATGCACAGGGTATTTCAGGGTTTGGGGTGTTTCCCTTTGTGGAGCTGCCCAGTGAAAGAAATCCTTGGTCTAGTGAGAAATAGTTCTCCTGCCCTTCCCAATATTCTTTGCTTTTGTGCAGCCACTCATTCTTATTTTGCATGTCAAGATGATGTTCTCCCCAAAGAAATGCACAATATTAGAATAAAGCTTTGCCGGTGATGAAGAATATTAAAGACTTTTGAAGCTGGCAAGGCAGAAATTCTACCACCAAACTTTTTCCTTTGATGAACAAAGACCCTCCGGATTCAAATTTCTTCTCACATTCAGCTGCTTTATTAGAAACTTTTGAGAGGACTGCCCATGGGACATAGCTGAGAAACGTATTAAGCTTGATTTCAGGTACTATTTAGTCATTAGATTTTACAACTGTAGGTAGGTTTCTGCTTCTATGCAAGATATTTGAATGCATTACATTAATATTCTTCTCAGCAAAATGGTATTGTCAGATATGTCAAAGATATCAAATAAATAACATCTCTTTAATATTAATCAATAAGAAAGATGTTTTCTGCTTCGCACTTTTCCCCAATAACTTTATTTAACATTAAGCTATCAATTGCTACTACTCAGTCAGATAATAACAATCCTTAGCAGGTCTTAAAATTAGGTAAATACAACCTCAGATGAATAACAACACATGACATATTACACCGTGCCATGATTTATTTAACAAAAATAAAGCCTAAAATCAGAAGCCATGTGTGAAAAACTAAGTATAGCTTATGATTCAATAGCTTGTAAAAAAGAGTGCAAACTCTTGTTCCACACCCAGTGACATTAGACAAAAAAGGCCAGACAGAGGACATTCAAAGTCTCAGTAATCCATGTGTAGACGGACGTTCACAGAGGTACACAATTGGAGGCTTTTATAAGGTGAAATTATAATAGGCTTTATTGTGCCTTTTCCTTTTTCATCAGGAAATCATCCAAACACAGGGGGGGGACAAAGCTTCTATTCACTTGGGAGTATTTCTAGTGAAAATACCATGCAATTAATTCACAACTCCCCAAGTCAAGCATGTCTCGCAGCACCAAAACATATAGCATGAAATAAGCAGATATAAGCAGTCTCTTAATAATGAAAGTCTTATCTTTTCCTTGGAGGGAAAATCTTCTCTGGTTCAGCTCCCTTCCCTCAGTGTGTGTCAGCATTCAGGTTAAGAAGTTTTCCCTGTGTCTTGTAAGCAGCTCTGCTGTTTCTTCTGGCAGGGCTTAAGACTGTTGTGAGAGTCAAAGACAATATCTGCTCTCTCTCCCAAGTTCAGCTCTCAGTCAGAGCTAAGGAGTTACTTCCTGTCTCAAAGGCAGGCTTTTTCTACCACCTCTAATCAGGCAGGTGGTGTTAGTTAATTTGCTACCAGTAGTTAACCACCACACTGCTGGATTAGAGGCACATTTGTGAACAGAGATAAGTCCCCTGTTACACCATGTTTACAACGTATAATAACATCCAAAAAGAATGAAAAAATACTGTAGCCCTGTAGGCAAACGCTCACAGAGGTATGCAAGGGAGACTGATGATAGTGAAATTAAATAAGCCTTTTATTGCGCCGTTTCCTTAACATCAGGAAACCATCAAAACAAGTGGTAAAAAAAGCTTCTATTCACTTGAGAGTATTTCTAGTGAAATACTATGCCGTTCACAACTCCCTTAGATAAGCATGCCTCCCAGCCCCAAACATATAGCATGAAATGAACAGATATAAAAAGTCTTGTAAATAAAAGTCTTATCTGTTCCTTGTGGTTTGGAGGAAAAATCTGCTACTTTTTCTTCAGAGTTTGTCAGCATTCAGGTTTAGAAGTTTCCCCTGTGTCTTGAAAGCAGCTCTGCTGTTTCT
The DNA here is from genome assembly GCF_040206685.1 of Ascaphus truei. Lineage (NCBI taxonomy): Eukaryota > Metazoa > Chordata > Amphibia > Anura > Ascaphidae > Ascaphus > Ascaphus truei. Next base: position 4,340,964 of record NC_134495.1, read on the forward strand.
TCTGGGAGGGCTCAAGACAAGTGTCTCCAAGTTCAGCTCAGGTGTGAGCTAAGGAGTCTCTCTTCCTGTCTCAAAAGACAGGCTTTTCTAAGCCATCTAATCAGGCAGGTGGTGTTTGTTAATTGACTACCAGCAGTTAACCACCACACTGCTGGATTAGAGGCACATTACCTGAACAGGGATAACTCCCCTGTTACAAGCCCCCTCTTTGGGGCTTCTAGTTCTGTAAAGGGGTAAATGCTTTCATTGTGAAGGATCACTCAGGGTTCGCCCCTCCTCTTTCTGCCACGTGACCAGTGATGTCACCATAGGGAGTATTGAGGCTATTTGTAGCTCCACCCTATGTTCTAGAAGCAGGTTCTTCAGAGTTTTGACAGGGATCCTCACGGTGAGTCCTTTAAATAGGTTGTTCTTGTGTGTATATTCGAGTGTATTAATAAGTGTCCTGTCACCTATTATTTTGAAGTTAGGAAACGTGCCCTGATCTAAGTAAGCGCCAGTAGTAAGAGCCCACGATTGTTCTCTTGCTCTTGACAGGAGTTCTCGGCTTAGAGACTTCGCAGCACAGGCGGGAACTCTTCAGAGAAACACTAACTGCGGACGCTCCAAAGGCTACAGACTTTTGCTTCTTTTGATTTGTTTTGGACTTTTCTTGTGCCTGTGCTTTGCTTGTAACATAAGAATGCTATATATTTGTGCTCTTTGTTTAAGAGAAGTACTACGGTTGTTTAGAACCAGGGGGAACGGGCCTGACGATGGTGGGGCCTTGCCCAAAAATGTTGCCCCCTTATATCTTTTTCTGTACAGTACATTTTCCTGTTTTTCATGAGTGACTTTCTTTCTCTTGAACCTTTGGTTATTATTCATTATTATTCTTTTTTTGATGCCGTTTTTAGCTTGTTCTTATGTCCTCGTGCTATGTTACCAGATTTTTGTATTTCTGTGTGGGCCGGATTCGGAGCCACAGACTCTTCTTCTGTTTTGATATTTTTCATTTGTGCTGTATATCACAGCTCCATTTACAAATTACTTTTTCATCCAATTGTATATATTATAATATGAGTAAAATCATACATTTCTAACATTCTGGTTCTCAGAGTATTTATTTAGTTCTTTCTCATTTTGAGTGTTGCTGATTTGAATATTTGTTTTAATTTCGCAGTATGTTTGGCCCGACCCAACCGGAAAGTTCCTGATCGACTAGGTATGGCGAACGCATGCAATACACAATCCAGGAGCCCAAAGGGTAAGCCTGAAAGGCCCATTGGACAAGTGGTGGGGCATTACTAACTGTATGTAAGAGGCTGCCAATGTATTCTTTACTATGGGTAACAAGTTTAAGTAACTCCCCAGGATAGGAGTGAGAGCTACCCGGGGATGAAGTATCGAAATATATTGTTTGCCCCAGAGTTCCTGTCAAATACCAAGCATGTCCATGTCTGTCGAGCGTTGTTGACGGCTGTCAAATTAAGCACCTTTTTGTTTCATAAAAGCTCCTGGCGTCCATCTTTTTCCTATCTGCCTATTTACGCCCAGGCTGCACCCACCCACCCAGCACCCTGCACCCACCCAGCACCCTGCACAGGCCTGAGAGACTGAGCCCAGCCTGCACCTACCCAGCACCCTGCACCCACCCAGCACCCTACACAGGCCTGAGAGACTGAGCTCAGCCTGCACCCACCCAGCACCCTGCACAGGCCTGAGAGACTGAGCCCAGCCTGCACCCACCCATCACCCTGCACAGGCCTGAGAGACTGAGCCCAGCCTGCACCTACCCAGAACCCTGCACAGGCCTGAGAGACTGAGCCCAGCCTGCACCCACCCATCACCCTGCACAGGCCTGAGAGACTGAGCCCAGCCTGCATCCACCCAGCACAGGCCTGAGAGACTGAGCTCAGCCTGCACCCACCCAGCACCCTGCACAGGCCTGAGAGACTGAGCCCAGCCTGCACCCACCCATCACCCTGCACAGGCCTGAGAGACTGAGCCCAGCCTGCATCCACCCAGCACAGGCCTGAGAGACTGAGCCCAGCCTGCACCTACCCAGCACCCTGCACCCACCCAGCACCCTGCACCTACCCAGCACCCTGCACAGGCCTGAGAGATAGGGTGACCAGATTTTGAAAATGAAAAACCGGGACACATAAAAATTATTAATACAACAAATTACATTATTAAAAAATGAATATGATATTTATCTAATAGTGTCACCATTGATGCTGTATTATTCATTCTACCTCTTCCCATTCTCTCTCTACCTTCTCCCCCCATTCCCTCTATCCATTCCCTCTATCCCTCCCCCCATCCATTTTCTCTCACCCCCACCAGTCTCTCTCCCTTCCCTCCCCCCCCAGTTTCACTCTCTTTCTCTCCCAATTCTCTCCCAATTCTCTCTCCCTTCTGTCCCCATTCTCTCCCTTCCCTACCCTCACTCTCCCCATCCCCCCATTCTCTCTCTCTTCCTCCGCTCCTCCATTTTCTCTCTCTCAATCCCCTCCTCTATTCTCTCTCCCCCGTCAATTCTCTCTCCACCCTCCTCCATTCTCTCTACCCCCCATTCTCTCTCTGACCTGCACAGACACACAGCCACTGACCTGCACAGACCCACAGCCACTGACCTGTGCAGACCCTGCACAGACCCTGACCCTGCAAACACCCTGACCAGACACTGACCCTGACCAGACACTGACCCTGACCAGGCACACACTGCACAGACATTGACCCTGCACAGACACACTGACCCTGCACAGACACACACTGACCCTGACACACTGACCCTGCACTGAGACACTGACACACTGACCCTGCACTGAGACACTGACCCTGCACTGAGACACTGACCCTGACACACTGACCCTGCACTGACACACTGACCCTGCACTGGGACACTGACCGTGTACTGAGACACTGACCCTGAGACACTGACCCTGTACTGAGACACTGACCCAACACTGACCCTGAAACACTGACCCTGTACTGAGACACTGACCCGACACTGACCCTTAGACACTGACCCTGTACTGAGACACTGACAGACTGACAGACTAACACACTGACCCTGCACTGACACACTAACCCTGCACTGAGACACTGACACTGCACTGACACACTGACCCTGCACTGAGACACTGACACACTGACCCTGCACTGAGACACTGACCCTGCACTGAGACACTGACACACTGACCGTGCACTGACACACTGACCCTGTACTGAGACACTGACACACTGACCCTGCACTGACCCTGTACTGAGACACTGACACACTGACCTTGTACTGACACACTGACCCTGTACTGACACACTGAGACACTGACCCTGCACTGACACACTGACCCTGCACTGAGACACTGACACAGTGACCCTGCACTGACACGCTAACCCTGCACTGAGAAACTGACACTGCACTGACACACTGACCCTGCACTGAGACACTGACACACTGACCCTGCACTGAGACACTGACCCTGCACTGAGACACTGACACACAGACCCTGCACTGACACACTGACCCTGCACTGACACACTGACCCTGCACTGAGACACTGACACACTGACCCTGCACTGACACACTGACCCTGCACTGAGACACTGACACACTGACCCTGCACTGACACACTGACCCTGCACTGAGACACTGACCCTGCACTGAGACACTGACACTGCACTGACCCTGCACTGACACACTGACCCTGTACTGAGACACTGACCTGACACTGACTCTGCACTGACACACTGACCCTGCACTGACACACTGACACACTGACCCTGCACTGACACACTGACCCTGCACTGAGACACTGACCTGACACTGACCCTGAGACACTGATCCTGTACTGAGACACTGACCCGACACTGACCCTGAGACACTGACCCTGTACTGGGACACTGACAGACTGACACACTGACACACTGACCCTGCACTGACACACTAACCCTGCACTGAGACACTGACACTGCACTGACACACTGACCCTCTACTGAGACACTGACCCTGCACTGAGACACTGACCCTGCACTGAGACACTGACACACTGACCCTGCACTGACACACTGACACACTGCCCCTGTACTGGGACACTGACACACTGGCCCTGCACTGACGCACTGACCCTGTACTGAGACACTGACACACTGACCCTACACTGACACACTGACCCTGCACTGGCACACTGACCCTGCACTGAGACAACTGACCCTGCACTGAGACACTGACCTTGCACTGACACACTGACCCTGCACTGAGACACTGACACACTGACCCTGCACTGAGACACTGACACACTGACCCTGCACTGACACACTGACCCTGGACTGAGACACTGACCCTGCACTGAGACACTGACACTGCACTGACCCTGCACTGACACACTGACCCTGTACTGAGACACTGACCTGACACTGACTCTGCACTGACACACTGACCCTGCACTGATACACTGACACACTGACCCTGCACTGACACACTGACCCTGCACTGAGACACTGACCCGACACTGACCCTGAGACACTGATCCTGTACTGAGACACTGACCCGACACTGACCCTGAGACACTGACCCTGTACTGGGACACTGACAGACTGACACACTGACACACTGACCCTGCACTGACACACTAACCCTGCACTGAGACACTGACACTGCACTGACACACTGACCCTGCACTGAGACACTGACACACTGACCCTGCACTGAGACACTGACCCTGCACTGAGACACTGACGCACTGATCCTGCACTGACACACTGACCCTGTACTGACACACTGCCCCTGTACTGGGACACTGACACACTGACCCTGCACTGAGACACTGACACAGTGACCCTGCACTGACACGCTAACCCTGCACTGAGAAACTGACACTGCACTGACACACTGACCCTGCACTGAGACACTGACACACTGACCCTGCACTGAGACACTGACCCTGCACTGAGACACTGACACACAGACCCTGCACTGACACACTGACCCTGCACTGACACACTGACCCTGCACTGAGACACTGACACACTGACCCTGCACTGACACACTGACCCTGCACTGAGACACTGACACACTGACCCTGCACTGACACACTGACCCTGCACTGAGACACTGACCCTGCACTGAGACACTGACACTGCACTGACCCTGCACTGACACACTGACCCTGTACTGAGACACTGACCTGACACTGACTCTGCACTGACACACTGACCCTGCACTGACACACTGACACACTGACCCTGCACTGACACACTGACCCTGCACTGAGACACTGACCTGACACTGACCCTGAGACACTGATCCTGTACTGAGACACTGACCCGACACTGACCCTGAGACACTGACCCTGTACTGGGACACTGACAGACTGACACACTGACACACTGACCCTGCACTGACACACTAACCCTGCACTGAGACACTGACACTGCACTGACACACTGACCCTCTACTGAGACACTGACCCTGCACTGAGACACTGACCCTGCACTGAGACACTGACACACTGACCCTGCACTGACACACTGACACACTGCCCCTGTACTGGGACACTGACACACTGGCCCTGCACTGACGCACTGACCCTGTACTGAGACACTGACACACTGACCCTACACTGACACACTGACCCTGCACTGACACACTGACCCTGCACTGAGACAACTGACCCTGCACTGAGACACTGACCTTGCACTGACACACTGACCCTGCACTGAGACACTGACACACTGACCCTGCACTGAGACACTGACACACTGACCCTGCACTGACACACTGACCCTGGACTGAGACACTGACCCTGCACTGAGACACTGACACTGCACTGACCCTGCACTGACACACTGACCCTGTACTGAGACACTGACCTGACACTGACTCTGCACTGACACACTGACCCTGCACTGATACACTGACACACTGACCCTGCACTGACACACTGACCCTGCACTGAGACACTGACCCGACACTGACCCTGAGACACTGACCCTGTACTGGGACACTGACAGACTGACACACTGACACACTGACCCTGCACTGACACACTAACCCTGCACTGAGACACTGACACTGCACTGACACACTGACCCTGCACTGAGACACTGACACACTGACCCTGCACTGAGACACTGACCCTGCACTGAGACACTGACGCACTGATCCTGCACTGACACACTGACCCTGTACTGACACACTGCCCCTAACTGGGACACTGACACACTGACCCTGCACTGACACACTGACCCTGTACTGAGACACTGACACACTGACCCTGCACTGACACACTGAGCCTGCACTGACACACTGACCCTGCACTGAGACAATGACACTGCACTGACACACTGACCCTGCACTGAGACACTGACACTGCACTGACACACTGACCCTGCACTGAGACACTGACCCTGCACTGAGACGCTGACACTGCACTGACACACTGACCCTGCACTGAGACACTGACCCTGTACTGAGACACTGACACACTGACCCAGTGTGTGACCCTGTACTGACACACTGAGGCTCCACTGTCACTAACTCTGCTCCCACCCTCTGAAGCTAACCCCGCCCCCACCCTCTGCAGCTAACCCCACACCCACCTCTGCAGCTAACCCGCCCCCACACTCTGCAGCAGTTGTCAGACCAGCCTCTGCTCTCCTCCCTGCATTCTTGCTCTCTGCTGCCCCCACCTTCTCTGGTCAAAGCCAGGACAGCCACAGAAAAACGGGACATTTTAAAGTATGTCAGGCAGCCGAGACAGACCTTAAAAAAACGGGACTGTCCCGGCTAAACCGGGACATCTGGTCACCCTACTGAGAGACTGAGCCCAGCCTGTACACACCCAACACCCTGCACAGGCCTGAGAGATTGAGCTCAGCCTGCACCCACCCAGCACCCTGCACCCACCCAGCAACCTGCACAGATTTGAGTTACTGGTTCAGTTAATTTGATGGGACCTCCTTTAAAACCGTGTTAAGGAGGGTTGCATACTAATGAGGTATGATTTGGGTATAAAGATATAACACCTTGAACATGTCACTGCAATTAATACGCTTTGGTCCTAAGAGGCATTGTCCATTTAAAGTGTTTGAGTAGACGCCACTGCTGCTTCAAATAGTCCAAATAGTACGTCTTTTAAAATAACTGCAAACAAAGAGCCCTTATTTCGTGAACACTTCCTAGTGCGAAGCATGAAAAGGCTGCTTAATGCAGACTAGCACAGCACTTGCAAACGGCTAAGCTCCTGAAAATCACTGTTCTCCACTTGTTATCTTGTGCAAATGTGCAGTACTTCAAGATTCCATCAGAAATATAATGATTGCAGAAATACCTCTGTTCTATTTATTTTAATGAAAGCAGAAAAAGAAGAAGAATGAGAAGCAAAACTATCATTAATTTAATTAAAAAAGAGGCAGGCACATATTACAACGTCCAGTCAGATTGGAGCTGTATCATCTGACCTGAAAATGTGATGTCACAGGCCATATATAAGGCCTTGATGTCTCATTTTACCTCAATAAACCGACGAGACAACATCATGTTTTGGGTTTACCATGGGGCTATGGATTGACAGATGAAGATAGAAGATTAAAGAAAAGATAGAAATAATTACAGAAGAAGGTGATAGAAGATAAAAGAAAGAAGAATGTTGTTACCTGTTCCGGATCTTCAAGGTGGATGGCGTTGGATTGACTTTGATGACGTCGCGGTACGAAAGCTTGCAGAAACGCCGGGATTCGGAGGGTCAACGCTTCTAACGGTAAGAAAAATATTGAATGTATGTAAATGTCTTTTTTTTTCAGGTTTTGTTATTGTATTTTTTTCTTTTTATGTTATTCAATGCCCATTGACTGATAATGTATTAATCTGTGGCAGTTTAGGGTACAGAAAAATACAGTGATAATCAATGCATTTTTTGGCAAAAGCGTTTTTTCTATTGATTGTTGTATTTTATTTTTCTGTTTATTGTTTGGCTTAAACTGTTTGTAATTTGGATAGTTGTTTTTATTTCAATTTCCGATTGATTAGCTTTTTCATTTAATTATTTATTTTGTTACTGGTTTTAATTGATTTGTTGCCTAGTGCTTTTATTTATTTAATTGATTGGTTGGCTAGTGCTTTTATGTATTTAATTGGTTGGCTAGTGCTTTTATTTCCTGAATTATGGTGTTTAGGTGCTTGTGTATATGTTTTATTATTGTGTATTTTTGGCCTTCATGCTTTTTTATTAGGGTGACCATTGACTGCTATAGTGGCTTATCATGCCCATATTATATGGGTATGATATACCACTATGCCAATCAATGGGTACATTCTGGGTATAATTGTCCCGGGGTGGGTGTTTAGGCCTCCCAGGTGGGCAGCGGGGGAGGGTGGGTTCACCCCTTAATGACTGTAGCAGTTATTAACCACTAAGGTGATTAAGGGGTTAGGGGCCATTAGATTGTTTTTTGTTCTTGTATTCTTTTTGGCAACGGCAGACATGGCCCTGCAGTATGCTGATGAGGACGCCCTTTATGATGGCAGGGGTAAGTAGAACGGTTTAATTACTTTATTTATGCTGGCTGACATAGTATTGAAGCAGGGGGTCTCCGGGGCTGAACTGCATTCATTTTAGCCCTGGAGACTCCCTGCTTCCCGAGATACAAGCCCCGGTATGGGGTGCCGGTATGTCCCTGCAGGTTTAATTCTCCAGTGTCACGTAACCGGGACATTTAACTGCACAGGAGATACCGGCACCCTATACCGGGGCCTGTAACTCAGGACGCAGGGGGTCAATGGAGCTAGTTTCTAGTGGGGTTTTAACCCCCATTACTTCTTCTATTAGGTGCTGAACCATGCCACATGATTTCCTAATTGCTGGGCATAGCCACCAAATGTGGGCCAAATCTCCAATAAAGCCACAGCCTCTCCATCATTGGTCCAAAATATTGGGAAATATTTGTTTCAATTTCTTGGGGGTAAGATACCATCTGTACGACATTTTATTAACTATTCTCTGTAGTAATTGTGCAGGTAGATGTTTTTGCTGCGTTCTCCCATATATGTTCCCATTTCTCCTGGGAGATCTCCATTTGCCGTCTAAGGATTCCTCAGCTGTAATCAGATCTGGAGACAAGGTAGTTATCAAGCCTTTTTGACATACTCCTTTTCTACACAAATCCTCAAAGCAAGAGGGATCAGCAAAGTCCTTACCCATAAATATACCGCTTATAAAATGGCTGACCTGTAGAAACCTAAACAATCCTTGGCCTGAAAAACCATATACCTTTTCCTTCCAGCTATCAAAAGAGTTAGTGCTGTATCCCAGGACCAAAGTTCGGGTTATCAAACAGGGACCAACCTGGAAGGATTCCCAATTAGCTGAAATTAGATTTAGTAATCTGCCAGATGGATAAAGTAAACTTAATAACTGACGCTTTCATTTGATGTTTATTGATGTTTTCTTTTCCTCTCCAGAGTAAGGATGGGAATTTAGCGGCTCACGAAGGGAACTTTCCAAATCAACCCACCCAAAGATCATTGGGTTTGAATGCCAAGAAATAATGTGTCTTAGATGTGTCGTTAAATAATATTTCCTAATATTCGGGACCGCGAGTCTATCTATCTCTGGGGGTTAACAGGACAGATCTATCTACTCTCGGTTTTTTCCCCCCCCCTATAAATTGCATAATACAGCTCTCAATATCCTTGGTAAATTTAAATGGGACTGTGATCGGTGATGTCTGGAAGTAGTATAGGATTCTGGGCAGAACAGTCATTTTAATTGATGTGATACAGCCCAGCCATGAAATTTGGAAATCATCCCAGGTTTGAAGATCTTTTTTTTCATCTGCTTAAACAACCCTATATAGTTGTGCTTGAATTAAGACTGGTATTCCTTGGAGAGATTTATACCCAAATATCTTAGGTGTGAATCCATCCATTAGTCAATAGACTGCCTTATATTATTCATTAAGGAGGAACCATTGCAGTCCCATTCAGTGTCTTTATATATGTATTGAATGCTAAATTTGGGTTCTTTGCTCCTTCTTTGGATCATCACTTTGATAGTTTCACTACTATCCCACTTGCACCTACATTTTACTTTCCGTACAAAATATATATTTAGGATTAATTTGGGTGAGCGGTTCTATTTTTCGTTATATGTTTGTTACTGTTATTTACTTTATAAAGAAGTGACTTCAGTTACTATCATTCGGCCATATGGAGATCATTCTTATTTACTATGAAGCTAATACATTAGGCCCATTACAGCATATTTGCATACATCCTTCATTAATACACTTCCTCATTGTGTTACATCAGGGGTTAACTCCAGTGCTCAAGACCCCCCAACAGGTCGAAGAGCCTGCTTTAGCACAAGTGTCTTCGACTGAGCCACTGATTAAGCCACCTGTGGTGAAGCAGGGATATCCTGAAAACTTGTCCTGTTGGCGGGGTCTTGGGGATGAGATGAGAACCCCTGCATTAAATAGATAATGTGTTTCCCTTATTGCTCTCAGCTCGTGAATGTCTCCAAATAAAATCTCGGTACAGATCAGTCCAACGGCACTTTCCAAGCGTCTAATAAAACACTGCAGCAGAATGTCCAAGCTCCCCGTTGAATGAAATTATATATTTGCGCTCTGTCGGATGTGCTATTTGCAGTTGTAAAAATATCAATGGGGCCTTTCAACATTGCCTCCTGCTGCTAAATCGTATCCAATGTATAAAGCATTATAACAATGAGAAACCATGATGAATTAGGCTTAAGCATTAGCTCTTAGAGCAATTATCTGCATTTCCCAGCTGGAAATGTGTTACGAGAGAGTTCTTGAGACGAAAATCAAAAAGTAGCATGGTAAACGAAGTCACGATGATAGATACATTATATCAGGGAAACTGTATTGACGTTCTGTAATATATGGAAAGTAGGTTGATTTTATAGCTTAAAAGCTAGAAGTTTGATACCACTTTGCAGATAGTTTCCGACAGAGAAGGCTTTAAACCAGTGGCTTATTATTATGATTTCTGTATAATGTGGTATGCATACTCTGTACTAATTAGTGTGATATTAAAGGTTAGCGTTAATGGTTAATGGAGGCGTGTTTTTACTCAAAAAATAAATAATGATGAGGATTGATGGATGATGGATGATGATGATGATGGATGATGATGATGGATAATTGATAGAAGATTGATGGATGGATGATAGATGATTTATGGATGATGATTGATGGATGATTGATGGATAGATGATTTATGGATCATGATTGATGGATGATGCTGATGATGATGATGACTGAGCCATGACCTTTTTTGCTAATAAAAAAGGGCCAATTTTGCATGGTTTGGGAACTCTATTAGAAACTACAAAATTATGTTTTTGTTTTTCAAATCTGATGACTGATCTAATATTGATTTTAGCCAGATTTTAGGCTGAGTATTGTTTGAAAAGTTACTAAATTATTCCCACCCTCCCCCCTCCCCCCTAAAGGTAATTATTGAAGTGGAAAGGTACTGGGGGTATAGAATACTTTCACACCCACGGTATCACTATTTTTATTTAGACATGCAAATGCACCACAAGTTGTAATTTTATTTGTTGTACTTTAATTTGCAAACACTCACATATCCACTTTCTTTTTAAAGGAAAGGGTATTTTTACAGGTCTTTCTCCTTTCCTATCTCTACAGCAAACTATTGTTACAATGTTTCTTAAATACAGTCCCCAGAGCTTTGCCCTAATGTTTAATAATCGCCAGTCACATTGCCACTACTTATATTAAGCTACCTCAACAACCATATATAGTTTGAGGACTATGAGCTCTATGTGTCAAAGGCAAAACGTAGGCACAAAGTCGCTACTTTGTTGCAACCTGAGCTGGAATATACCTGCACTAAGCAGCCTCTATGTCAGTGGTTTTTAACCTTTTTCCCTGTAACAGGGACTTATCACTGTTTGAGAGAAACTGCCTCTAAATCCAGCAGTGTGCTGGTTAATTGCACACAGGCAACCAACCAGACTCCATATGGCTGATTAGGACTCTAGGAAAAAGCCTGATGTGAGAAACAGGAGAGAGATTCCTTAGCTCACATTTGGGCTGACATAAGGAGAAAGAGGACTGCAGAGTTTTCCTGAGGTCACAATTGGGCAGACAGAAGGAGAGCAGAGAAGCATGCATACATACACTGTCTTGAGCACAAAGGCTGTGCTGAGATCAAGACACCCAGACACCCAGAGACCTATATTTCATGGGCACAGAGAACCAGGAACCTGCCAGAGACTGACATGGAGGGCCACCTGCTTAAGGTACATCCTGAGCCTTTGGGGTGATAGGCTGGTGATGGGAATATCCCTCCAGTCATGCAGATAGGGTCTGGGGAAGTAAGTTAGCCCTTACACAGGGATAGGGGTTTGTTATTTTGTTGTTTTTGTATGTTTTGCCTGGATAAAGGAACAGGCTCAATAAAGCCAAGATATAATTTCACCCTAATCGGTCTCCATTATATGAACCTCTGCACACATCTCTTACCTATCATTATATTGTGACATTCTGAGGAACCCCGATCCTCTCTAATAGCGTGTTTGAGCTCAGATGCATTGTAAGGAACCCCAACCCTCTCTAATAGCGTGTTTGAGCTCAGATGCATTGTAAGGAACCCCAACCCTCTCTAATAGCGCGTCTGAGATCAGATACATTGTAAGGAACCCCAACCCTCTCTAATAGCGCGTCTGAGATCTGATGCAGTGTAAATTCTTCTGTATTTGGTACAATTTTCAATGACATGAAAATTGCAGGGAACCCTTCAGCGATGCCCGGGGAACACAAGGCTTCATAGGAACCCTTGTTTAAAAATACTTGTCAACGTATTCATCTTAGTTGTGCTATTTTCGGGTATCTCTGTGACAAGATGAGGGATTTATGAAGCAAGTGGTAGGCGTTAGGGTGGAGTTAGTTCAAAAATAAGGGTCGCTATTGTGAAATAACTAGCAATAATGAACAGTGATTATTAAATTATATTCTGTGTAAAGGTTACCTCCGACCATAAGGTTTTATGGGTCCTTGAAGAAAATGGGTGTTCTGCAGCCGGAGTACGGGGGGGATCTCGATTCCCCTATGAACAAATTGGCAAACAGGAAAAAACTCTGGCGCATGAATCCAATTTTCTCTATCGAATGCAGAGCTTACTGTGCCAAGGAGCCTAAGGCTGAAGCATTCAAAACAAGTACATCAAGTATGAAATACACATTTATTAAAATACACAATCAACAATAAAAATATCTAGAATAAGACTTGAGATACCTGAACCTTACATGAGCTGAATGATATATAGCAATAATATGCTCTAATGCATGTCCTACTTAATATATGTCCATATATCCTCAATCCGAAAGGTTAGTGTTGTGTAGACATATAGGCAGGATCATATAGATTCCAACAGGGGATTCCGGAATCACTTCAATAGTTGGTCGAATAAAGCGCTTTATTTATAATTCAGGAAACTGAAGCAAACAGATTGTTCTCTATATCTCTGATTTAAGTTAGATTCCTCCTAGTTGGTGTGTAGCTACACAGAGTTACGTCCCTATGAACTTTCAACGGGTAGGTATATGCCCAAATCAATTTTAAATAGAATAATATCGCACAGATACTTAAACACCCCATAGATGTAATGCATAGGAAGATATACGGTATGTGCACGCAGCTTGCTGGATATTCTAACCTATGAAAATGTCCTCTTAGCACAAAGTGTCCAGGTATTTAGCTGAATTTCTATGCAGTGTGTTATCCCAGCATGCGGGTTTTCCTTCACTTAATATCTCACTGCGTCACCTGTACGGCATGTGTGCTTCGCGGCTCGCCCGATCTAACGTGGGATAGATTTGTGGGGTAGGTGCTAATGGAGGAAAATAGAGAGTCTTCAAAACTGAAGATGGTAAATTAGAAACTAGTATATTTAGGAAATCGACATCTACAAAAAGTTTGCTAGAGCAGACAGCCACCATCCTAGACATACCATTGCCAATATCCCTACGGGACAGTTTTTAAGGTTACGACGTAACTGTTCTACATTGAAAGAATATAAAGATAAAGCTAATGACACGAGTAGGAGATTTTACGAAAGGGGCTACAGTAAAAAAATCAGTGAAAAAAGGATATCACAGGCCCCTTAACATCTCAAGATCTGATCTACTTATGAAAAACACAAAGAAACAACATGATGATATAATAAGGTTCATTAACACCCATAATAGCCAATGGCTGGACGTAAAAGAAATACTGAATAAACACTAGTATATCTTGTTACAAGATGCTGACCTGAAAGAGGGTGTATGGGATGTAGACGAACCAAAGTTTATAAAAGATCGAATGGTACAGTACAGGCATACCCCGCATTAACGTACGCAATGGGACCGGAGCATGTATGTAAAGCGAAAATGTACTTAAAGTGAAGCACTACCTTTTTCCCACTTATCGATGCATGTACTGTACTGCAGTCATCATATACGTGCATAACTGATGTAAATAACGCATTTGTAACAGGCTCTATAGTCTCCCCGCTTGCGCACAGCTTCGGTACAGGTAGGGAGCTGGTTTTGCTATTCAGGACGTGCTGACCGGCGCATGCGCGAGCTGCCGTTTGTCTATTGGGCGATATGTACTTACTCGCAAGTGTACTTAAAGTGAGTGTCCTTAAACCGGGGTATGCCTGTATATAACCATCTCCAAACACCATCTACGCGTACAGTACATGGTTAGGAGAGAAACCCAAGGGCTCATACCCATGTGCAAGGTGTAAAGCCTGTAAGTTCATGGAGGGATTTGCAAACTCTACCAAAACAACTATTTATAAAGCTAAAGATTTTATAAATTGTACTACAACCAGGGTTATCTACCTAATAACATGCAAGTGCGGTAAGCTGTATCTGGGTAAAACCCAAGGCAGCTTAAAATAAGAGTCCTTGAGCACATTGGAGTTATTAGGAATGATCTCGATACCCCGGTAGTGAGACATGTGGTGCACACACACAATGGAGATAGCCATGCACTAACTTTCATGGGCATTGAACATGTCCCCTTTGGGCAGTGTAGAGGTGACTGGGACAAACATCTTCTCCAAAGCGAATGTCGTTGGATATTCCAGCTGCAAACACAAAGTCCCCTGGGATTAAATGAGGGCTTCATTTATTCCTCCTTTTTGTGAAATGACACCTAGCTATTTTACCAAACAAACTATGGTACCCTACAATTAATGTTATTTTTATTATTTATTATTTATTTATTATTTTGGGGATAATGAAGCATTGATCTCTATTGACTGCTTGGTCAGATCACCAAAAGGAAAAGGGAGATACATCTTTATAAAACCTTGCACTGGATTCTGTGCCAATCACTGGCACATAAAGAGTGAACAAACAAATAATGAAATAATAGAAATCATTACTTTCCACTGTGACTAGTGTTACTGGCATATTTAGGTGTGTTTATTTCATAAATATGTCCCATATAACTGCACATTAGGTCATCTGTGCTTTAAAATACTCTAGAAGGAGCTGTAGAGTCGTGTATGGAGGTCGCCATCCTCAGGGAGAGATCCCTTTGCCGGTGCACTACTGACCAATGTGGTTTATATATAATAAATACTCAGTACGTGACTCCTAATACTGGGGAGAAGTGGCACCATTAGAGCTATCCTTACCCCGTAACTGAAACCCAAGTGCTCCACACCTAGGACGTATATGAATAGCTTCGGTATAGCCATGACGGTACACACCTAGTGTAGTGTGTAGGTGTATCATCATAACCAACACCATTTTGGACTACCCACATGGTACATACACATATAGGGCTATACTACACCAGTGAGTGTACACTACGAAGCTTTAAGGGTGCTAGTCCCTCTACCAGAGGCACGCAGCTACATTTGTTTTTTAACATTGTATGTAATGTCTTCATATTACAATGTGTATCATTAAAGAAATTAGATTTTAGACCGTTTTCGCCGCACTTTTTTCAAGACCATTTTTATATATAAACCACATTGGTCAGTAGTGCACCGTCAAAGGGATTGCTCCCTGGGGATCATGACCTTCATACACGGCTCTTCAGCTCCTTCTATAGTCTGACTATATCCTGGGTAGATGATAAAAGGGACAAAGGGCACAACGGATTTAGAATATCCAAACTCATTTATTGAGCCAACACGTTTCGACCGTACTGGTCTTTATCAAGTGACATAGTGGTATGTCACTTAATAAAGACCAGTACGGTCGAAACGTTGTGTTGGCTCAATAAATGAGTTTGGATATTCTAAATCCGTTGTGCCCTTTGTTCCTTTAATCATCTATCCAGGACTGATCACACGCTTTCGTACAAACATTGGAGCACCGGTAACTGTATCAATTTTGTTTACAATTTAAGGAGTGCAGCATTTTTCCTATCTGTCTGGACTATATCCTGGGTAGCACACAATACCAAGAGTAGCTTTGAGCGAGGTTTCCTCACCTTTCATGTTGCTTTAAAATAGTCTTTGTAATATTGGCAATGTTTGTCTTTGCACTGTATATAGTCTCTATCAACTTGACAGATTATAGTCATTCTGTGGCCACAGGCACGCAATGTTAATTTCCTAATTGAACTACCTGTGATATTTCTCATAGGATATGACTGACTTTGTTTTGAAATCACCACGACACTAAGAGAATTTTTAATAAACTTTCTATTGTAGATACTTCAGTTGATTGTGTATATTGTAATTTTTTCTGGATGTATTAAAGTTTTGTTATTTTCTGATTTTAAAATAGCTGGCCAATTCTGATCTATAATGATTGCCAATCAGATATTATCTGAAGGATATATTAGAGTCTATTCATTATGTATAGAGTGCAATAATTGGGGTACTTTGGATCCCTTTGGATCAATTTTGTGCAATTTGTTATTTACTCCTTATGCACCTTGTGTTTCATTTAAGTTCAATCAATATTAGGATATCAATAGGTGAGCGGTGTATCTTATTTTGCATTAAATTGGAAAATAGAGAGTACCTCTGCTGTGCTGGCAGAGGCGATTCTCTCACCACGGTGTCCGCGTTACAGCGGGAGCCTAGTTCCCCAGTTCTCTCCTCCCTGGTCTGCCGCGTGATCGTGCGTCCTGGTCCGCGCACATGCGGCTTGCATGGTTCTGGGTCTGTACTCGCTCCAGGGAACAGATACTGCTATGGAAAGCCAAGGATACCTGTGCGTACAGTATGTATAGAGGACGTTCCTCCTCTGGGTTCTCCACTCCTAGGATGCTGCGATGCGATGCAGCGAGACCGCTGTTCCTCGTGTCCCAGTCAGCCTCTGTCCATTCCAGTCACTCTTCCTCCAGCTCTGCGTTCACAGCTGACATCCCGTCATGATTCAAAGTTTGGCGCCAGACAGAGGATGCGTATCTGATTAGAACTAGAGCTCAGTGGTTCAGGAGGTTCTAGATATTTTTATTGTTGATTGTGTATATTAATAAATGTGCATTTCAGGCTCTGTATTCGATAGAGATAATTGGGTTCATGCGCCAGAGATTTTTCCTGTTAGGGTGGAGTTACATTTGTAATAAGAAAAGTTCTCTTCGGTTCTCTCAGTCAACGTAAATGGGCCTTAAGTCTTGTTTTAGCGAAGAATACCAGCACAGCATGCACCAAATTCTACAGCCGTAGAAATACCCGGAACAATCTCATGTTAGAGACAAAAAATAAATCTTTCTTGATGCACAGAGCAGGAGAAATGTGCAACTCTGCCAAATTTCCGTGCATACAGATACGTCTTAGGATTACTTTTCAAAGCTTCATATTGATATGGCTTATTCTGTATTTTCCTTCTTAAATATTAGCCGCAGGTTCCGTTTATTTATATATATATATATATATATATATATATATATATATATATATATATATATGTCTTCCTTGGAGATCATAAAAAACGCCATTTCATTTACCTTCCATGAATTCTGTACTCTAAACCCAATAGCTTACCCTTTAAGCTTGTAACCATGACAATTTAGCTGAGTGGCTGCAGGATGATTCTTTTTCTTAGGCTCACAGAAGTAAAAATACCGGTATAAATTGGATTACAATACCTTATGCAGCGTTTCACTGCAATGCGTTTAATAACTGAATTGCAAACTTAGAAATAGCTAACTAGTTCCAATACTGCTGCCCACTCAGCCATCTAATGTGAATTGCAGCTGGCTAACAAACCAGCGCTGAAGTCAATACTTAATTACCCAAAATACTCATTGAGTGCAATAATGGTGATTCGTTTCAGGGGAAGATTAGGATTTCCAGGCTTAGAAGTAGTGTACAAAACAACACACAGCACATCACTTTTTCATATTGACTTGTGTTTCTGTCTAGTTTTAACTAACTGTAAGAACAAAAAGGTCCCAAAGGCTAACACTCACAAACCATATTGTTCCATATTTACCAGCAGTTATTACTCCATAACACACCTTGCGGTAAATAAGCCACCATGCTTTAATTACTGCGCTGCGCTAGAAGGAATCAGAGTAAATAATATGGCCTATAATGTTTGCAGAAGTTCGTGGGATTCTGGGTACAGAACCTGTCCTGCTCCCCTGAAGCTCTCTAATATACACTGGAGCGCTTACATAGGTAATCCCAACTAAGACAAAAGCGCAGCCGACAGACACCTGCTTAATAAACAAATCGGAGACGTATGAGAACAAGGAGGAGTATTTGAACATATTTGTTTAAACTTGTAACATTTACATGGAAAACGAATACTTTGGGATACTTTTTACAATCTTTAACCTCAACTCTTTCTGATAAGACTGGTTGTATTCTTTGTTGGTAACGCCATTTGATGCCTTCATTAGTCCAAAAGAGAAACTTCGATAAACCAACTAATATGCTTCAATTCAAAGGACCTGGAGAAAAGGAAAACATGTGTTTCCATAGGATACAAATAAGTCAAATTGTTACTTTAATGGATTAGATTTTCCAAGGAAGCCAATTACACTGATACGTTATTTCATTCATTTTCGGACTGGCGACGTGGGACTGCACCTTTAAAACTCAGTAGGGTAGTTCCTCAGCCTTTTGGGAACAGGGAAGATATGCACCATGGGTCTCAAACTCAGTCCTCAAGTTACTTTTATGTCTGAAGCACTTATTCCCATGACCTGTTATTTGTATTATTTGTTATTTATATGATTGTCGCGTGTATTACTGCTGTGAAGCGCTATGTACACTAATGGCACTATGTAAATAAAGACATACATACATACATCCTGTCCTGCCCGGTTTGTCTGTCTCTAATACAGACAAACGGTATCACATATGCTCTGTGGTTTCAGAGTACCAGAAGACTTTAGGACAGAGGTTCTCAACTCCAGTCCCCAAGACTCCCAACAGGCCGGGTGTTAGGGACATCACTGCTTCAGCTCAATCAGGGGCTTAGTCCTCAACTGAACCACCTGAGTCAGGAATATCCTGAAGACCTGAGGACTGGCGTTGGACACCCCTGCCTTAGGCTAGGTCCCCAGTGGCTGCTGCGGTGGGGCAGGCCCCTGGAAGTCTCAGCTCACCATGGTTACAAAACAAACTAACAAATAACCAGCTAACTAACTAACCTAACTAATAAGTGATACAAATGTTATAAAAATACATATACAGTATACTTAAACATACCACTGTTATTAGTACCCTTTGGTCCTAGGAAGGATTGCCCTTTTAAGGGAGTTCTGTATGTACCTATCCGTTGGGTTGCCAGGGGTCCAGTATTGAACCGGATGGTCCTGTATTTGGACCATGTCCAGTAACAAATTAGAGGTAATACTGGACATGTACAGTATGTGTCCGGTATTACCTCTCTGGACATAGTGACCTGACCGGCTTGGGGGGGGGAGGGGGAAGAAGCATAGGATTTCCCCAAGCATGGAGAGATCAGGGCTGTTGCTAGGGGTCTGGGCAGCTTCCTCCATCCTGATTGGTTGCTGCTGGGTAACGCAGCCAATCAGAAGGTGTCAGGAGCCTGAGGGTGGGCCAAGGAGATAAGGAAACTGTGTGTTGTGTGTCTCACCTTTCACCATTGTCTCCATTATTTTTGGTGAAGCCACCTGGCAACCCTACTACATTAACACTGAGACAGCTTCAGTCATTTTGCAGCTGTGTTGACTTCAATGGACCACCGCTACCAGCTGTTGGGTTGTCTTTGCTATTGCTGTCAGCTTCTTCTTCAGTCTTGCCAGTGAGTTGGCAGCCGCTGGCTTCCTGCAGATAGGAACACGGGAGCTCTGATCCGAACCTAAGCTTTATCAGAATGTATGCAGAGGAGCAGACATGGGGGCACACCGGAGCAGCACAGAGGGCGATAATGGCCTTGTGAGACTGACGCATAATGTGATGCGCCAGATAAAAAGGGAGTGGGGGACGAGAGAAATCTTTTGCTATGTGCCAATATGAGTGAGAGGTCCTATCAAGAAGTACGCTGATCCAAGATATTTATATTTCCCCTGCGGATCGCCCTTCTAGACATTGGCATCTCTTATCCTGTTGTCAATGTCCCATCAGTGACTTCCCGCAGCCCAGGTGCAATTTTTATAGTAAAGGAGAGAAGTGCGAGCCTTGTACTAACATGAATATATTCTGTCACTGCGCTTTCATACAAAGCACCATCTCATCTCCCCGGATTCCACTCTGTTATCACTGAAAAGACAGAGCTGGGTGTGTGTGAGATGGCAGGGTAATAATCACGCAGCTACACGTTTAGTTTTCTGACACACTACTAACCCATTATTCACCATTTGATCGCTAAAACAGAACACTACAAACAATACTCCCATGCTTCTGTCCTGGTGTCGCCTCCTTTTTCTATTTAGTTAAAAGGTTTTTAGGCACCAGAACTGAAAACGTGGCAGCACCAATTATTACGGTAAGAAGAAAGTGGGAAGCAGAGACGGAACTAGGGGGGGGGGAGGTGAGCAGGGTAGCTGCCCTGGGCACAGCAGGGTGTTGGGTGCAGGGGGTATGGAGAGTGGTGTTAGAGGGAGCGTGATGGTGGCAGCAGAGGGGGGCCGGGTGGCAGCAGAGGGGGCAGGGTGGAACCCACCCCAGCAGTCCAACCCAGTCATGACTTCTGGTGTCTGTCGTCAGGATTCCCCCTGCCCCCCCCCCCCTGCTCCACAGATAGGCACTTGGGGTTGAGTGAGAGAGACTTGGGGAGAGGGAGTGAGAGATGGGAGAGGGGAGTGAGACTGAGATGGAGAGGAGTGAGAGACTTGAGAAGAAGAGCGGTAGTGAGAGGTTTGTGGAGCAGAGGGAGTGAGAGAGACTTGTGGAGGGGGGTGAGAGAGACTTCAGGAAGAAAGAGGGGGAGTGATTGGGTATGAGGGGGTGGTGGCAGAGGGGGTGGAGGTGTGGGGAGGGTTTGGGGGGGGATGGTTCATGCTTATAGATCGGTGCCTCGCCCCCTTCCTGCAGCGATAATCCTCCGGTTTACCCCGGTGCTGGAAACATTAAGTTGCGCTACATCTGTAATGTCAAGTACAAAACAAAGAGTTCCAACATCAGAACAAGATAAGCAGGAAGCAGCAAGGACGGAGCCACAGGATGGACAAGCAGGAAGCAGCAGGGACGGAGCCACAGGATGGACAAGCAGGAAGCAGCAGGGACGGAGCCACAGGATGGACAAGCAGGAAGCAGCAGGGACGGAGCCACAGGACGGACAAGCAGGAAGCAGCAGGGACGGAGCCACAGGACGGACAAGCAAGAAGCAGCAGGGACGGAGCCACAGGACGGACAGGAAGGGAGCAGCAGGGACGGAGCCAGAGGACGGACAGGAAGGGAGCACCAGGGACGGAGCCACAGGACGGACAAGCAGGAAGCAGCAGGGACGGAGCCACAGGACAGACAGGAAGGGAGCAGCAGGGACGGAGCCACAGGAAGGACAGGAAGGGAGCAGCAGGGACGGAGCCACAGGACGGACAGGAAGGGAGCACCAGGGACGGAGCCACAGGACGGACAAGCAGGAAGCAGCAGGGACGGAGCCACAGGACGGACAAGCAGGAAGCAGCAGGGACAGAGCCACAGGACGGACAGGAAGGGAGCAGCAGGGACGGAGCCACAGGACGGACAGGAAGGGAGCAGCAGGGACGGAGCCACAGGATGGACAAGCAGGAAGCAGCAGGGACGGAGCCACATGACGGACACAGTTTCTGAAAGTTAATAAGATGGCAAGTCTTTTCCCGACTAACCCACAAGGAGATCGTCAAAGGAAGTAAGAACCTCCATGTGGGCGTTGGCATTCATACATATTGATTATGGAATTAGGGCGACACGTTGAAAGTATTTGCTGAGTTTAATGAGCAATTATGGAAAAAGACAAATCCATATTTAAACGTGCTGTTGTGTTCAGTGTGAATAGCTAAAGTTATTAATGTGAAGGGCAAATTAGAGGCTAACTCAGCTCCACTTGGAAATCAGATATGTTAGCGTACTGTATCTACAAGGCAAAACGCTAATTAAATATTTCATATGATATACAATGTAACATGTTTCTAAATCTGTTCTACGTCTCAAAAATGAAAAAAGCAACAGTCCCAACCATAAAGAACAGCGGTGTTCCTAATAGCTGTGTTTTTCTCATTTTCAAAATGTTTCAGATTAACAATGTATTGTTTGGCGTTAGTGGCTCCCATTGAATTGTAGTTATGCTTTTATAATCGGTACAGATCCAAAATCAGAGTTTTGGCAAAACCAAGAGTGTACATGTAATTGGCTAAAAAATATTGGGCCATATTTACAAAGGGGTGCTAAGCTATAACACCTTACGGGGGTGCCTTATGGCTCCCACTACTTAGTAGATATGGGCCATTGTGCTTAGGAGATACCCTAATATATAGTATTGGTGTCTATTAATAAGTAGAACGACTGATGCTGTTGCCCACACTTGTTACATCATTCTCCATCAAAGCAGCAATAAAACACTACTTTAATATGGGGAAGTACTTTTGTTTCAATTATTAGTATTACCATGGGGTTTTCTTTTTCTCTATCCAATTAGTACTAGGGTTGCAAGGTGTCCACTATTGAACTGGACTGTCCTGTATTTGGACACTCTGTCCAGTTAAACATTAGAGGTAGTACTGGACATGTATGTGTATACCGGTATTAACGGTCTGGGCATGTATGTGTATACAGGTACATCTCAACCCCGTTATAGCGTGACTCGCTACAACACAGATCCGCTACAACACGGATCCGCTTATAACACGGTCAAAAAGTGGCTCCCGTTTTAAAAACACCTTTAAAAATTTTTACGGGATCGCGTAAATTTTGCTGCGTGAGGACTCTCCTCTCCTTGCTCTCCCTGCCGTAGACTTTCAAGCGCAGAGGAGGGTCACATGACACACACACACACCCTACAGCATGTGGAAATTTTTTTTTTCCTTTAAGCATTCAATGCTTTATTGCTAACCGACACATACACACACCCCTACAACATGTGGGATTTGAACATGAATACATTTTATATAATACACATGCAGGAATTGAATTCAGGACCTTCCATTTGCTAGACCAATTCTTTACCTGCTACACCACAGCATTGATGGCATGTCACAGACTCTATAAATATACTTAACCTCAGTACAGGCAAGTGGACTGCACTGTGTACAATATGTTAAGTATGCTTTTAGAGCCTGTTAATATTTACTAATATAAACTAAAGCAGAAACTGGGAGGACCACAGGAGGGTCTAGAGTAACAAACAAATACTCACAGGAGTGGATGGGTTTGAAATTAGGGACAAAATGGACCCGGAGTGGGGGTACATGTATCTCCTCCCTGCCACCCCACCAACACCTTCAAGTTCACTTTGTTTTCCCTTTTATTCAGTTATATGTATTAATTGTGTTCTGGACATAATGTATTGGATGTCAGCAAATGTCATGTATTGTATGGATATTACATTGTGTTGATGCATATTGAAAATAAAATTTCAGTTACAGTACAAAAAAAGGAAAGAGGCATTTAAGAGGGGATATGATAACTACACAAATATATTCAGGGACAGTACAAGGAACTTTCAAATGAACTATTCATCCTACGGCCAGTACAAAGGGCTTAGGATCATCCCTTAAATTTGGAGGAAAGGAGATTTCACCAGCAACAAAGGAAAGGGTTCTTTACAGTAAGGGCAGTTACAGTATGGAATTCATTACCCATGAAGACTGTAATGGCAGATACAATAGATATCTCCATCTTTTTTAGAAAGGAAAGGTATACAGATATATACCACATAAGTAAACATGGGAAGGATGTTGATCCAGGGAGTAATCCAATTGACCAAATTCTTTGAGTCAGGAAGGAATTTATGTTTCCACTTATGATATATCATTGGATGATGTGTCACTGGGGTTTCTTGTTTGCTTCCTCTGGATCAATATACTGTAAGTACGGATATAGGATAAAGTATCTATCATCTAAATTTAGCATAGGTTGGACTTGATGGACATACTGTATGTCTTTTTTCAACCTCATCTACTATGTAACTATGTGAATAAATGGGTCCCATCCTGGCAAGCCAACTCCCGGCACGCTGTGAGAAATTACACACACTTCAACAAAAGGACATGAATTATTACTTTATACTTAAAATTCCCCTTTTTTGGTTAAACCTCTTATTTTCATTTATATACACATACGTGTGTGTGTTTGTTTTTGTGTGTATGTATGTGTATATATATATAGTTTTTTTTGTGCAAAATGGAAACCAGAGACAATAAAAAAGAGAGTGTTTCGGACTGCTTCACTGGAAGGCCACAAGGAACAAGGCCTTCCTTATATAATCACCCTAAGGTTTTGCACTCCGGCAAGAGAACCTAACACGGAGTCTTCCTTGTGAACTGGTGGAAGGAGGCGCAGGGCCCCCTGGTCATGCTGCTTCAGCCTCAGTGCGGCAGCTTTCTAGCATTTCATCTATGAAGACATTTTATTTGGTTCATTAACCAACAGCGTGTTTTGGTCTATACGGAAAATTCTGTGGGCATAGTGTAGGACTCGTCTTCTCCCGTGAACAAAGACCACGTTTCCACGTCAAACGTCTTAAATCTCATTATCTTCAACCTGCCAAATGGACAGAAAAATAACCACGGTCTATGAACTAAACATATCACACAGTCCACCAAAACACAAATACATCGTAACAATGATGGCAATCGGCAATTGACAGAAGCAAAGTGTTTTATTTATGCACCGAGTTATCCAGTCTAGTTATTTTACCCCCGTTATTTCCATTTACCTGCTCTCTGTTGGGAGGGTTTGCAACATATTACTTGGCAGTGGCGACTTAATTGAAATATCTTAGGTCTGGGTTTCAGCTCAGCCCTCTTGTCTGTGAAAGGTCAACGGCTCATTCCATCATACTGAGAACCTGATTGGGATAATTGCTTTATAAAATACCACAACAAAGAGAAGAAGTCTATTTTAATCTCCTAGCCGTGTTAAAGGTTTACAATTAGCATTGAGTTTCAAGGTCTCATGCACATTCTATACCGTGCATAAATTAAACTGAAATCATTAAAACTGTGCATAAATCTTTGTATGGGAGCCAACTGGAGTTTGTGTTCTGTATCTTGACACGTGGGAGGTCGGTGTTAATATTTAAACATATGGGGCTTAAATGGATACCTCCTATGATCGCTTGTTTCGGTGTAAATCCAATGCTTTGACTATTCACAGCTATCACTGCATTTTTCATTGTATTTTCGAATCACCTTGAGAGCTTATTGCAAAGCAACATATCATACTGAATTGGAAAAAGTGTTTCATCCTGAAAATGAACATGCTACACAAAAATATGATATTGAGAAGCTATACATTCTTGCAGCTTCTTACACTAGAGCTTAGATTCTTAAAGAAGTTTTAAGTAGACATGCTATGAAAAGGAACTACTGTATGTACTGCACTGTATTACTAAATGCTGCTAAGCCATTGCGCATCATACGTCCCATTAAGTTGAGACATTGTGAACCATGGCTTCCACCTTTCATTCAATGGAAGTACGTGTTTGCTGAAGATGTCCACTGTAAATCAGAATTTGGTTGAAGCTAACACAATGGTGTGTGGCGTCCACTCCTCTTGCCAGCTCTCTGTAAAGACTTGATCAGGGTTTCTTCAAATCTCACTTCTCACTCATGTAGGGTTGCTGTACGAGGTGATATAACCTGTACGATGTGATACAGTATAACCTGTACGATGTGATATAACCTGGATGAGGTGATATAACCTGTACGATGTGATATAACTTGGATGAGGTGATATAACCTGACCGAGGTGATATAACCTGTACGATGTGATATAACCTGTACGATGTGATATAACCTGTACGATGTGATATAACCTGAATACTTTTTACATTCATACCCAATTATAAAATGGATAGTACTTTCTGTCTGAATGTATTTCTCAGGAGCTTGATACATTGCCTGATGAATGGAGTTAAAATCTTTGCAAGCAAGAGGAAGATTACTTCACAGCACAGTGATAAGTTCCCTTGATACAGGGCTGTCAAACGGGCTGCATGCGGCCAAGCAACCTTCTCATGCGGCCCGGAACTCGTTATACCTGGGAGAGAGGTTGTTTGCTCGGAGTAAGAGGGTGGTTGTTTGAGCAGGAAAGAGGCTGGTTTGCCAGGAGGAAGAGTGAGTGGGGCTTCATTTTGATGAGAGGGACGTAGGTTGTTTGGGATGGAGAGACAGAGGGGAAGGGAGAGAGGGGCAAGACAGAGGGGAGAGGCGAGAGGATGGGGAGTGGGCGAGAGGATGGGGAGTGGGCGAGAGGATGGGGAGTGGGCGAGAGAATGGGGAGAGGGGGGAGACAGGATGGGAAGGGGGGTGAGATAAGATGGGCTGGGGAGGGTGAGAGACGATGGACAGGGGAGGGTGAGAGATGATGGGTGGGGAGGGCGAGATAAGATGGGCAGGGGAGGGTGACAGAAGATGGACAGGGGATGGCGAGAGAGGTTGGGCAGGGGAGGGTGAGAGAAGATGGGCAGGGGTGTGAGAGGATGGACAGGGGGGGACAAGAGGATGGGCAGAGTGGTGTGAGAGGATAGGCAGGGGTGGGTGAGAGAGGAAGGGGGGAGAGATAGAAAATGGGGTTGGGGAGAAAGAGAGAGGGGGTGGGGGAAAAGACAGGGGATGGGGAGAGGGATTGGGGGGAGAGAGGATGGGGGAGTGAGAGAGGTGATGGGGAAGAGAGAGGGGATGGGGGAAAGAGTGGGGATGGAGGAGAAGGGCGGGAAAGGATAAGGGGAAAAGGGAGAGAGGAGAGGGATGGGTGAGAGAGAGATATATACGTTTACATATTTTTCAGAAGAAAAGTGCAAGAAAAAAAGTGCCCATCTACAGTAGGTTATAGTTACTATTTGTTTCATTTTTTCCATTACGCCCCTCTGATGATGCAGCCGAGTGTTGCAGTCGAATTTAAGAATTGGCCCCCAAGCTACTCTTAAGTTTGACGGGCGTGCCTTCGTGTGTCAGTAAAACCACCAGATGATCTGGCAAAATCTGGCTACGGAACTAATATTAATTACTCTATAAGAAACTTTATAGACAATTTGATTCAGAGACTAGGGAATTCCTTAACTTTTTATTCTGCTTGATACGAAGACTCCATTATAGAATCTTATTAAATTCTTCTTTAAACATGGCCGCACAATTAAAATGAAAAACAAACTGAGTGTGTCAAATTACCAAGAGAGAAGATACTTTGATGTTGTATATTGATAAGATTGTATTCAATGTTAATTATAAATGTTACAAAACAATGTTCTAGTTTGAATATTTGTGGAAGTTTGGGTCGGATGGCCTATTATTTTAACTAACTTTTATTAAGGAAGGTTTGAAGTGCTTTGTTTAGGAAATAATTACTTTCATTCAGATCCGAATCTCCAATGCTGTGTTTCCTGTAATATCACAGCTGCTGCTATTGAGCAGGTGTCATGGAAGCTGAGCACAAGGTCGGACAAAGGGCGAAAAGAACTGCAATGGGTCCCATGTACACGCTCTGAGAAATTGGGGGAGGGCAGGGGGGGGGGGGTGATAGAGGCTCAGGAAGAAAGTTTTGTGGAAAAAAAGGGGGGGTTTAATCAAGGCAGAGTCAAAACAATCCAGGGACATTCACAGGTAAGGCAATATACTTAGGCTATGGCCCCAGTGTCAGCTGCTGCACTCGCGCCTGGCGGCATGTGCATGGGTGAAAGCCGTGACCTGCGGTCTGTGCTTGAGCTGCAGGGGGAAAAAAAGAGATTGCGACGAGGGGGGGGGGGGGGGAGGCGGGGGCGCGGCTATGACGTCACGTGGCTGGTTCGCCCTCATTGGCTGAACCGCTGCTATGATGTGGCCAGCGCTCCATCGCCACTAGCAAAGACAAAATTCTTATCTTTGCAAAAATGTGGTCGTGCATCGCGCCGGGGCGCGCAGGCAGCTACTGGGGCCAGCCCCATAGAGGGCCATACCTTCGGTGCGCCGAGCACGCCGTCCCAGCCGCAGACACTGGGGACTCAGCCTACGTTGGGCAGGAGAAAGGAAACAGAACAGACGTGCACTTAAGCTGGGAGCAGGGGTGAAACGCCATGAGGGTTGCAACTTCCTGACCTTACATAAGTCTCAAGTGGACGTGGGCGAGTCCTAGGCTGCTAGACATCTGGAAATTGTAGTTTTTTAATGTCTCGCGCCTGGTGGACATTTGTGGTAATGCATCCTGAATGCAGTTCTAGCTTCTTGCCAGGCACCGATGAACTGGTCTGACAGTATTCCCCCTCCTAGAGGTGGATCCCGACACCCGAGGGCCGAGGCAAGGGAAGCGTGGATGGCAGTTTAGTACCAACTGGTGAAAGGCGCTAACCGGTGGAGTACCAGCATCGTCATTGAGTGCAACATCTAGTTCCTGGTCAGTGTAAGCTCCTCCTTCTGTGTCTATATCTTCATAGCCAGATGAGTCTTCAATGTAAGTGGTATGCTTGGAATACTCACTACCTGATGCTGCAAGGTTTGCTCTCACCGGTGATGGCAGAACATATTGGTCAGAGGCAATAATCAGATCGATTCTCATCGGGATCGTAATGGTTTGAGTGAATTATAACCTTGGGAGATTTCCACCGAAACTTTCGAGTTTCAGTCACTCTGCAATTTGACCTTCCCTGAGGCAGTGCAACTGGTCATCATTCCTTCTGCAAATCAGTCTGTGGGCCATGGTGTACTGACCAGGGAAGCCCCCCCTGAAGATCTATTGAGGGTTCCTCAACTTTTCTTTTGTTTATTGAAAACCCACTTTTTATCATCCGGTGAAATAGTTTCTCCCGTTATGGGAAGCAAAATTTGGATTGGTGACGTCGATTCCTCTCCACAGGTGTTACCGGGCTCCGGGATATTTAGATCTGCATGGGTTCAGGTGTTTCTTCCTAGGACAAATCGAGGTTTGTACATGAGAATATTCTTGAGGAGTCTCTGCTAGTCCATCTGTGTTCAGCTCGCCGTTCGAATAGCTGGTGGTCTATTTGCAAAGATAAATATATGAGACTGGTTAAAGTGGGAGGACGTGCAAACCGAGGCATCCTTCATCCTTTAATTCTTCTTTTAGTTCCTGACAAAATAATGCAGATAAACTACCATCTGTCCAATCAGTATTGGCTGCAAGATTACCAAACTTGGCAATATAAGTGATGAGATTCCCAAAACCTTGCTTCATGTCTAACAAGGCATTCTCTCTGCTTTGAGGTTGGGTCTTTCCTTCAAATATCCCCCTTACTTATTCTTCAAAGTCTCTTTAATAGGGACAGTTTGTGAATAACATTGGTGAAGCCCAGAGCATGGCATCTCCTGTAAGTATTCCAATAATAAAGGCAATTTTAGCCCTATTGGTAGCATAAGTAAAAGCCTTCAATAGAAATTGTACCTGGCACTGCGTAAAAAAACAAAAAACTTTTTAGTGTTCCAGTTGAATCGTTCAGGTAAGGGTAGATGCATGGTGTCTTCAGCCGATGCCACGGCAGCGACTGGAGCTGGGTTAACTGGTTGCAGAGAAGCCGGTAGATCTGCACGGGTATTGGCGTTCTCAGTACCCAGGGCATCAACGTCTGTTTGTACGACTTGTACTGCATCTGCCAGTTCCTGAAGATAATCTGTAATTTTTTGATGACCCATTTTCCTTCGGGAGCAAAAACTGGCGTTGCAAGCTCTGAGAATACTGGGGGTGACTGAGGCTCAGGAAGGAAGATTGATGGAAAAGGGGCTTTAATCAGAGCAGAGTCAAAACAATCCAAGGTCATTCACAGGTAAGGTAGTTTGAGGGGTTAGGCAAAAGCAAAGTCCAGTACAATCCAAGGTCATTTACAGGTAAGGTAGTTTGAGGGGTTAGGCAAAAGCAAAGTCCAGTACAATCCAAGGTCATTTACAGGTAAGGCAATATACTTAGCTGGGCAGCAGACAGGAAACAGGGAGGTGCACTTAAGCTGGGAGCAATGCCATGAGGGTTGCCACTTCCTGACCTAACATAGGCCTCAGAGCAGGAAGTGGGCGAGTTCTAGGCTGCAAGATATCTGGGAGTTGTAGTCTTTTAATGTCTCCAGTCTGGTGTACATTCGTGGTCATGCATCGTGAATGCATATTCAAGAGAACAGATCTAGCTTCCTGTCAGGTGCCGATGAACAGAGGTCACCAAGTTGCTGCACTGGATGGCAGTGTTGGGCAGCTCACAGCATCAACTGCTGTTTGCCGCTCAATATCGCTCCTATCAATCGCCATTACTACAGCTACAGATCCGGAGGATTGTAGGCGGGAACATGCTGTCACTTACTTTATTGTACATTTAAATATATATCTATATGTTTAATACAAGCTTTATTACTCGTGTCTTTGCGCTTTGTCCTTTTTTTGATTGTTTGTTTTGCTGAAGCTTCTGGGAGAAGATCGTCCTACTTTAGACGAGCTACAGTACAAGCGGGACTTTATACATGAGAATGGTGTTTCAAGAGGGGAAGAGCAACTTGGCACTGAGGTCTCTTTGAACTTGCAAGTGGTAAATGTTTGCTGTTCTGCAAGGTGTTCTAGATGAGAGAGTTTTTTCATGGAAGGCTGTTGAACAGACAATGAATTTATTGTGTGTGTAACACCCTTATCCCCCCCCTAAAGGAGATCTATAGTTACATGCTGTTACTGTGGTGCTATGTAGGTCACCTGTAGGTCTCCAGGAGGTCTGAGTCTCTGCAGATGCTATAGGGAGTAGGCAACAGGACAGGCTTTTGGTTCGTTGGTGCAGCGCCTCCATCCTGCAGAGCTCTGCCAGGTGCAAAGGGTACAGGAACCCTTCAATTAACTCACTCTCCAGGCAAGGAAACAGTTCAGCCATGTATTGGCACGCAAGTCTTATCGCTCCATCTCATGCACGAGATGTACTATCACACTGCAATAGGAATGGAATCATTCCCTCACAGCTTGCATGGGGATCACTCCTTGACTAGGCCCCCAGGAGCTTGAGGCCCCTGGGCTAGTCTCAACCCCCCTACCCCCTGCTGGGGAAGGGTATAAATATTACACACTCCCTGTGGAGCAGGCTAAACGGGAACTCACTGACTTTGATAGGGAGCCATCTTTTATACCAGGGGAGGGTCCCACTCTTAAGCTCCGGTAAAATGGGCAGCACTCCTCCAGTGAGGACCCCCCCCCCCCCCTACATGCTCAAACGGTTTCCGGACTGCACCTGGAATCCGATACAAATTAACACCTTGCATGCCGGCCCATGTGAGAGGGAATTAACCCTAACACTGCCTGCTCCTTACCAGGACTTACAGTGCTAGGGCCTGGAAACACACAGCCAGGAGCACTGGGCTACATATGTTTCACTAGTAGGGAGCTAAAAAGACTTGTGTAAAGGCACAGAGTGCTGGCTTTGGGTCTCCGTATGATGTTACCCACCTCAGATACAAATTTACACGGCCGACAATCTGCATTACTTGTACATTAATCCAGAGGTGAATAATCGTGCTGTCACACTTGTACAGTTATATGACATATGACAGAATCTGTTCATATAACATATTTCATTAATCACATACTACAGTGTTTTTTTAAAATATATCAGTAAAGTTACTGAGCCATAACATTGAACAGAACTAAAACATACCTCAAAACTGGGGAGCCTATGAAGTTTGATTGACTGTAGGACGTACAGTACAATCTGCTCTCCAAGCACATTGCCAAAATGTTAGCTCTCTTGCCAAAAGCTACATCCCCTGCCCTTGCTCTGTGCAGTTATGCATGGACACAAAATTTTTTGTAAATCACAAGAGTCTTATGGACCTTGTTCTTGACATTGTGAATGAGACTGTCCAGAATGGTTTGAACTATAAATACATATTAAACTCCAATGTCCTCCAGTACCTGCAATATCCTTCTGCTATAAATCTCATAAAACAGTGTCACATAATCCCACAAATGTAACACAGCTAGAAATATATGTTTGATATGAATATGCATTACAGATTGAATCAAAACCAGAGGCAAGTAATTCTCCTGGGAAGCTTGTGCTTAGGAAGATGTAGAGAATATGTAAGAGGCTATTTCACACATTTCCGAACTTACTTTCACATTATATTGGGAAAATACTATTTTTTGCCTGCCATGACTACAAGGAAGTTTACAATCTGCATCATTTGAATCAAGTCTGGAAGTCTATATGAAACACTAGTAAATATTTTAAATCATATAGTCAATGCACATTCAACTTTCTAGCAGAAGGAACGGGTTGCTAGAATTAGCTGACTGACAAATGGAGGGAAAGGGGCGTTTATAAGTCTCTGAAAACAAGGGGGAAATTAGCAGCAGATTCATGCAATAAATATCTCATTGAAAAATCTGGTGCTGTCTGTTATCACTACTGTTGCCCTAGTTTTGTTGCTATTTTGACAAACCATGAAAATTAACCTTTGTTAAATCAGCAATAATTCCAGTAATTAACGCAAAGCAGTATTGATAAATTGTTTGTCAAAGTTATGTCTTTAATCGATAACATTGATATATTCGGGGGGAAAAATAGCCATTACCAATTAAAAATAAGGAAAACCCATCACAATTAATTTCAGGCAGC
Organism: Ascaphus truei; assembly: GCF_040206685.1. Taxonomy (NCBI): domain Eukaryota; kingdom Metazoa; phylum Chordata; class Amphibia; order Anura; family Ascaphidae; genus Ascaphus; species Ascaphus truei. Next base: position 4,374,085 of record NC_134495.1, read on the forward strand.
TCACTACTGCGGCCCATTTCTATTCTACTAATGCCTGTACAGTAGAATCATATTTGCTTTCTCCCAGAAAGGTCCCTGATCGTCTCTTCCTTAAATCCCTCTCCTGGCTTCCCATCAAGTTTTGGATCGCCGACAAAGTCCTCCTCCTTACCTTTAAGGCTTTCCCCTCATCTGCTCCTCCCTACATATCAGCTCTGATCTCTCGTTATGCCACTGCTCGCTTCCTGCGCTCTGCCCATACCTGTCTCCTCTCCACCCCTTTCACCTCTACTGCTCTCTCACCTTAAACTGTTCTTTCTCTCACCGCCCCTTACTTGAGGAACTCCCTCGTACGCAAATTACGCTAAGCACCTTCTCTCCCCACCTTTAAGTCAAACTTAAAAACACTGGATACGTCAAAAGGGCTTTTGGCGTGCCATGTGTGTGATTGGGGTAATGTAAAGAGTAATAGCCCCACTGGCTGTGAAACTGTTATATTCAGACCTGCATGTCACTGTATCTGCATTGCAACACTTACAATGCAGGGAACGTTAAATTAATTCAGACTGCATGTCAGCTATATTAAAATTATAGTGACATATTTTTCCTCTCGGTATATGCAACTGTCTGTGTGATGTATGTATACACATATAAGCAGTTACAAAAAACTAAGCTTATAAATAATTCAATTAGAGATGCATAGTTACATTTGCAGAACAGGTACAAAGAGTGATGTGACAAATATGAAACAGCTGCCTTTAGAAAGGAACCACGGTGACAGAAATATATGGAGACGCTGATTTGGAGAAGTAGAAGGCTGCAGTGATTAAGATTGTAAATCAGGTATTGGAAAGTAGATGTTGAGCTAAGGGCAGCTACATCCCTGGCACATGGAGCCAAGTGATGTGCATGTCTCAGGGAAGCAGAGCAGGGAGAATGTGTCACATGATGTACGCAGGCGCAGGTCTTGCGTTAAGGTCAGCACTAGGATAGTTACGATTCAATTAAAAATATAATGGTCTTGATAAGGTCCCGGGGGGGAGTGAAACGTTGCTATGACAAAGGCATAATAAATATCACTGGATTTTGCAGTTGAAGGGATGTGCTGACAGTTTGTTGTTTTGTGGATACAGGCAGTCCTCGGTTCTCCGACACAATGCGTTACTCAAAATGGCGTTGGATAGCGAAACGTCTTAAAGCGAAACACGTTTTCCCATAGGAACACTGTTTAAATGAAAGGTTCTGTTCCTGAAGGCATTTTTAACACTAAAATACACCAAATATTTTATGCAGGCAATAAGATATGCAGCACACACACAAATTATATAGTGTATATACTGTATTATATATATAATATAACATAATATATTATACTGTCGCGGCCGAGTTTATTCTAACACTTACCCGGTCTCGGCCACGACAGATACCGGGCGCGCGCCGAGGAGTCCCGAGCGCGCGCCGGAGCCTCGGAGGATCGGTTCCCCCTCCCCTCTCCGGGTCCCCCGGAGCCCCCCACCGCCATCCCCCACATTACAGCAACCCAGGGCTCCCTCGGGGAGCCCTGGGCATGAGCGCCATGCGCGCACGCTCCCGATGAAGCGTGACCGCCGAGGGAAAAAAACGAGCAAGCCGGGAAATCTCCCGGCTTGCGGCACCAGCCAAGTTAGAATAAAGTGTGCCGCCTCTGTATAATATAATAATATAATATATTATATAGTATAATATTATATAATATATATATATATGTAGACATAAACAACTTTGCAAAGCGTCGTCAAAGCGTTGGATAAGCCGTTTTGGCGTTGTAAAAATGAACATAGGTATGCATTGCAAAGCGTTGGATAAGCCATTCGTTGTAAAACGAGGACTGCCTGTATACACAACTTCCAAAACAGCTGTGTTCTGTGATAGCTCCTAATTCCTTTCCTTTTCCGTCGCCTTTATTTTGGGTTATATTATTATCATTATAGATTTGTTGTTGGTTTCGACAACTTTTTGATTCCTTTTAATGAACCAATGAGTCCTTCCTAGATAGAATGATACTGTATAGCTATTGAAACGTCAGAGAAAAGATCCGTGTGATCTTCCCCACAGAACTTTGCATCTTTGGTTCTCTTCTGCTGCACTGACAGCCATTTAGTGAGCCCCCGAGCTGAAATTTGTGATTTAGCTACTTTAGCTAATTACTTATCATTGTGTGGATTGTATTGATGCACATATTAAAGGGGAGGGGGGAAAAAACAGCAGCTTGGATGGCTTCTTTAAAAAGTATTACAGCCTATGCCAGATCTCCAGGACAGAAGCAGCAACTATGATTAGAAAAATAAATGGCAATAAGGAAAAGAAATGCCAGAGAAAGGAGCTTAGTTAAAAAAGCAAAATAGAAGAGACACATTCCAATTTTATCAGAAATACCATTATAGAATGTCATGTCAATCAATATAGTAACAATATCTCGCTTTTTCTGCTATTTTATACAATTGTAATTAGTGCGTAGGTAAGATAAAAGGAAACTGCGGGGAATATTATTTACTTTCTTTACTATTGAACAAATGTTTTACTAAATCCACTTGAAACTCCTCCTTTCAATAACTTGAGGAAATATAGATTTTTTCCCGTCCAGCAATATGAGTTCTTTCTGTACTGGTCATTTTCCCCACTTTCCTTTTGTGTTCGATATTGTGTCATCTGCAATGTAGTAATGTCTGTGTGACGCATCCATTGATGAATATCTCTCTTTCAAACCTAATCCGCAGACCACATGAAAAATCAACATCTGTATTTTTCGCTGCGTACAATTTCCTTAATCCTCCCAGAAATATCTGGCTCGGTGTGTTTGCTTTTGCATTAGTTTTTCATTAAAGGGTTCTATCAATCACCAAAATTAGCTTATGACTATGAGCGCTGAAGCAGGCATTGCCATTATTCATGAAGAAATGAAGACTATCTAAGCAAAAACAAGAAAAGTGTTCTATTTGACAGACATTTGGGGTAATTTAGATGAACAACGTAATAATTAACTAATGCCCTCATATTGAAGTTAGACATTTGTTGCAATTATGCATGATGCTCAATTGAAAGTCAGTACATATGAAAAGTGACCTGGTATTTAAACCTCCTATGTCTGGTGGGCCAATAAGAAGCCGCAATGGATGATGTTGCGTCTTCCTATTGGCCCACATAACCGCCATTTTGTTTTCCCTGGAGGGGACGGAAACAAGCTACTTTTACCAGTAAGTATCTCGGAACTGGAGCTGAAATTAGCTCTGCTCCCCCAAAGAAAATGATTTTAGGAACTGCTGCTCTAAAGCAGTGATTATTTTACTAAACTGACCCTGTTGCTCTACTTCATCCACGGATTCAATGGAGACCACGTGAGGGAAAGGGAAATAATTATACCTCCTGTGCTAACTGGACGGAAGCAATCGCTCGGGGATAGTTTTGTAACATTAGACGGTTACAAGCATAAAAAATCCACAGGATAGAGGGAAAAGGTGATTTATAAGTGACTGTAATTGTCAACTACTTTGGTGTATATTGTGTGAATAAATATACAATACAACCCTGTGTTAGGAAAACGCAGCTCTGAGAATGAGATGTTTCCCAACATCTGATAGAGGACATGACAAGGTCTGATTGTATAACATTGTTTCTCTTTGGCCTGCCAAAATTGTAACTCCAAACAGCTGAATGCGCGGATTCACTGCTTTTTTTTGCCATTTTGCATTGTTGTATATGCTACCTGTGCATTTAATATACAGTCATGTGAAAAAGAAAGTACACCCTCTTTGAATTTCCATGGTTTTACATATCAGGACATAATAACAATCATCTGTTCCTCAGCAGGTCCAAAAATTAGGTCAATACAACCTCAGATGAACAACAACACATGACATATTACACCGTGTGTGTGTGTGTGTGTGAGTGTGTGTGTGTGTGTGTACACATGACATCTTACACCGTGTCATGATTTATTTAACAAAAATAAAGCCAAAATGGAGAAGCTATGTGTGAAAAACTAAGTACACCCTTACTGCTTCCATAGGGATTAAGATGCTAAGTAGCAGACAGGTGCTGCTAATCAAATGCCCTTGATTAATTGATCATCAGCAAGTGTGACCACCTCTATAAAAGCCGAAGTTTTAGCAGTTTGCTGGGCTGGAGCATTCAGGTGTGTGTTAACACAATGATACTGGGATTTGGTTCTTTATTTTTTATTTCTTCATATTAGGTGGTGTCTGCCTTTTCTGGGTCTTCTGTAGGAGCTTTGGTCATAGGTTTTGCTTCTTTTTCTCATCTAATTATTAGTCTAGGCCCTGGTTAATATACCCAGTCATATTAGATGTTTATTTTCCTATGTATGCTGGCGGAGGGTCTTGCACATGCGCAGGACTCTCCCGTGTGTGGAGCTTAGTCGGCGCATGCGCAGACCTCCGTTTAGGCACTGGCAATTCCTCTTGATGTATTCTGGCTGCCAGCAAGGTCTTACTATCTCAGAGAGTGGGACCTATGATCGGAGCTAAAGGGGTGTGGCTGGGGAGCCTGTGGCAGCGTGACGAGCTGCCCTCTCGGAGGCTGCACTTACATGCCGACGGCACCATAGTTACTGTGGTTTTTGCTGCGCATGCGCAGTATATAGTCGCGGCTGTGACGTCATGGCTGCCTCGGCCTTCGCGCCATTCCTCACCTGTGGGGACTTAGAGAGGTAAGTAGGAGGGTATTAAAGTGTTTAGTGGTGTTTCTTTTATCAGCTCTCACCTTGACAAAGACTGCTTATACGCAGTCGAAACGTTGGATTTCATGCTGGATTAAATTTATCTTCTTTTGCAAAGACCGAGTGCCTGGACTTTCTTACCTATGTGACTTCTTGGGGACCTTGCAGGACGATCCCCCTTGGTCCGTGGGCACCGGCAGGTGATACCTATCATTGTACTATTGAGTGTGTGCCAGATCACCCTTCTCTATTGTGTGTTAACACAATGCCAAGGAGGAAAGACATCAGCAATGATCTTAGAGAAGCAATTGTTGCTGCCCATCAATCTGGGAAGGGTTATAAGGCCATTTCCAAACAATTTAAAGTCCATCATTCTACAGTGAGAAAGATAATTCAAAACTGGAAAACATTCAAGACAGTTGCCAGTCTTCCCAGTAGTGGACGTCCCAGCAAATTCACCCCAAAGTCAGACCGTGCAATGCTCAGAGAAATTGCAAAAAACACAAGAGTTACATCTCAGACTCTACAGCCCTCAGTTAGCATGTTAAATTACATAGTTACATAGTAGATGAGGTTGAAAAAAGACGTACGTCCATCAAGTTAAACCTATGCTAAATTTAGACAACAGATACTTTATTCTATATCTATACTTACTTATTGATCCAGAGGAAGGCAAACAAAAAACCCCTTTAAGGGGAAAAATTAATTCCTTCCTGACTCCAAGAATTGGCAATCGGATTAATCCCTGGATCAACATCCTTCCCATGTATACTTATTTGGTATATCCCTGTATACCTTTCCCATCTAAAAAGTTGTCCAACCTTTTTTTGAACAAATCTATTGTATCTGCCATCACAGTCTCCATGGGTAATGAATTCCACATTTTAACTGCCCTTACTGTAAAGAAACCTTTCCTTTGTTGCTGGTGAAATTTCCTTTCCTCCAACTTTAAGGGATGGCCCCGAGTCCTTTGTACTGCCCGTGGGATGAATAGTTCTGTTGAAAGCTCTTTGTATTGTCCCTGAATATATTTGTATATAGTTATCATATCCCCTCTTAGACGCCTCTTTTCTAATGTACATAAATCTAATTTAGCTAGCCTCTCCTCATAAGTTAGACTGCCCATCCCCTTTATTAATTTGGTGGCTCTTCTCTGCACTCTCTCTAGTTCCATAATGTCTTTTCTTAGGATTGGTGCCCAAAATTGTACTCCATATTCAAGGTGTGGTCTTACTAATGCTTTGTAAAGGGGCATAATTACAGTATGTTTACTTCCCTTCCATCCATTGCCCGTTTGATGCAAGATAAGATCTTGTTTGCCTTTGCCGCTACTGCATGACATTGGGCACTATTGCTAAGCCTGCTGTCTACAAGCACTCCTAAATCCTTCTCCATCAAGGTTTCCCCCAATATATCTCCAGTTAATTTGTAAGTCGCCTTTTTATTCTTGCATCCCAAATGCATAACCTTACATTTATCTGTATTAAACCTCATTTGCCATTTACCTGCCCACGTTTCCAGTCTCTCCAAGTCCTTCTGAAGAGAAATTACATCCTGCTCTGATTCTATTACCTTACACAATTTAGTATCATCAGCAAAGATGGAGACTTTGCTCTCGATCCCAACCTCAAGGTCATTAATAAACAAGTTAAAAAGCAGGGGTCCCAGTACCATTCCTTGAGGTACTCCATTCACGACTTTAGCCCAACCTGAAAAAGTTCCATTTATGACAACCCTCTGTTGTCTGTCCTTTAACCAGTTTTCAATCCAGGTGCATATATTATTACTGAGTCCAATTTTCTTTATTTTGTACACCAACCTCTTGTGTGAAACCGTATCAAAAGCCTTTGCAAAATCTAAGTAGACCACATCAACTGCATTACCCTGGTCTAAATTCCTACTTACCTCCTCATAGAAACAAATAAGGTTAGTTTGGCAAGATCTATCCTTCATAAATCCATGCTGACTATTACTAATAATTTTGTTTTCCATTAGGTATTCCTGAATATTATCCCGTATTAAACCTTCAAGTAGTTTCCCTACTATTGAAGTCAGGCTTACAGGTCTGTAATTCCCCGTGTGTGATCTAGCTCCCTTTTTAAATATAGGCACCACATCTGCTTTACGCCAATCTTGTGGTACTGAGCCTGTGGAAATGGAGTCCTTGAATATTAAATATAATGGTTTTGCTATTACTGAGCTTAACTCCTTGAGAACTCTTGGATGTATGCCATCGGGGCCAGGTGCCTTATTTACTTTAATTTTTTCAAGTCGCTTATGAACTTCTTCCTCAGTTAACCAATTGTTCATTAATATGGAGGTTGTGGCTTCCTCCTGCGGCACTACTATTGAACTTGATTCTTCCCTGGTAAACACAGAGGCAAAGAATTTGTTTAATACCTCTGCTTTTTCCTTATCTCCAATAATCTGCCTACCCATCTCACATTGAAAGGGTCCTATATTTTCTTTTCTCATTTTTTTGTTATTAAGGTACTTAAAGAACTTTTTAGGGTTGACCTTACTTTCTATTGTAATCCTTTTTTCATTATCCATTTTTGCTAATTTAATTGCCCTTTTGCAATTTTTGTTACATTCCTTATAATTCTGATATGATGTCTCTGTCCCTTCTGACTTAAAGAATCTAAACGCCTTCCTCTTCTTGTCCATTTCCTCCCCTACCTGTTTATTTAGCCACATTGGTTTTGACTTATTTCTTTTATACTTATTACCCAAGGGTATACACTGATAAGTGTGATTTTCTAACAATGTTTTAAAGACTGCCCATTTAGCTTCTACATTTTTCCCTGCAAAAACATCATCCCATTGTATTACTAATGGATTAGACCTCAGTTTATTAAAATCTGCCTTTCTAAAGTTTAAAGTCTTTGTTGAACCCAAGAAATCTGTTTTTTGATAATTTATTTCAAATGAGACCATGTTATGATCACTGTTACCCAAATGTTCCAGGACTTGAATATTTGTTATTACTTCTACATTGTTTGATATGACCAAATCCAGAACTGCCCCTCTCCTGGTTGGTTCCTCAATAATTTGGGTCATATAATTATCTTTAAGCACCCCCAAAAACCTGTTTCCTTTTGTTGTAACGCTAATCTAATTTCCCCAGTCTATGTCTGGATAATTAAAATCCCCCATTATGCAAACATGACCCAGTTTTGATGCCTTCTCCATTTGCAAATGTATTTTAGTTTCCTCAATCTCACAGATATTTGGTGCTTTATAGCATATTCCCACAAACATTTTCTTTATACTTTTACCTCCACTGCTAATTTCTATCCACAAGGTCTCTACATTTTCATCATTCCCTTCATAGACATCATCCCTTATAATAGGTTTTAAATCTGGTTTAACATATAGACATACTCCACCTCCCCTTCTATTTGTTCGATCCTTCCGAAAAAGAGAATACCCCTTTAAATTAACTGTCCAGTCATGAGTTTCATCCCAACATGTTTCAGTAATGCCTATGATATCATACTGCTCCCTTGTAGCTATTAATTCAAGCTCCCCCATTTTATCTGTCAGGCTTCTTGCATTAGCAAGCATGCATTTAAGTTTTTTTTCAGCCTGCTGTACTATTATCTTATCTGCTCCTTCCTTTCTGCTCCCACTTGGTTTAGTCTTTAGAAGTTTTCTAGTACTATCTCTATTTACTATGGGTATCTCACTGCTTGTCAAACTTGCACTTGCCCCCATTCTACCTCCATACCACCTTGTATCCTCATCTATTCCATTTAGTTCATTATCTGTTTCATTCCCCTCCCCCTCCATCCTAGTTTAAAATCTCCTCCAACCTTTTTAGCATTCTCCCCCCTAGCACAGAAGATCCCTCTTCATTGAGGTGCAATCTGTCCCTAGAATATAGATGGCACCTCTCAGAAAAGGAGTCCCAGTGTTCTAAAACCCCAAACCCTCCTTCCTACACCACTTTCTTAGCTATGCATTAACCTCCCTAATCTCTGACTGTCTCCCTGCGGTAGCGCATGGCACTGGTAGTATTTCAGAAAATACTACCTTGGAGGTCTTTGCCTTAAGCACATGGCTTCTCAATTTGGGCTTTATTTTTTGTTAAATAAATCATGACACGGTGTAATATGTCATGTGTTGTTGTTCATCTGAGGTTGTATTTACCTAATTTTGAGACCTGCTAAGGAACAGATGATTGTTATTATATCCTGATATGTAAAACCATAGAATTCAAAGAGGGTGTACTTTCTTTTTCCCACCACTGTATATATATATATATATATACATTATTATCATTTATCTCTTTGATCACTTTTTAATTTTTTTTTAGTAAACGTTATATTACGACATAAGATACGTATATATATATATATATTATTGTGCTTTAGGTTCTTTTACTGAGTCGCAATGGACAAGCTGCCATTTCTTAGTCGTCGCATCAATAAGTTCAATCAAATGAGAATCAACCATTTTCAGTATTTTAAAGTGCATTTCTGTCACTTGTGATCCCTTAAGAATAGCTCTAAGATGGGAAAGTACATCAATTAAAAGAACTGTCAATCAGGAAATCATTATACAGTGTGTGCTTAGTTATATTTATAGCATTCCATTATGTTCCCTTTTATTCTCAGGCAGTAGTAGGTGCCATTGCTCTATACTGTATGTATATGTATTTCTGCAGCACGCAATCCTATGCATAATGATACATGATAATAGTGGGAAAACATACATTTAAAATTGAAAGTTATCATTCATTTAATAACTGGCCTTTAGATTGCCCAGAAATGCTGCATCTGAGCGTCATCTAAATCTTCCATACAAAAAAAGAAATATCATGTTCTGTGGCATCCAGAGGGCGAGGTCTCCAGGCAGGTAAAACATATAGTGCTGGGAAAGATAAGACAAGATAAGACAAAAACAAGAACAAAGTGAGATCTGTGGGGGAATCAGGGATAACCCCCCCACACCCCCTCCATTGAAGTAACTCAGGAGATGACTTTTAGGCAATAGTCTGGAATGGAACAACAACCAGAGGGTGAAGAGGGGATGAAACTTCTTGCATGTGGTACATTACCATCTGAAAGTTTATGGAGGTTCCTATCAAGGCAGTTTTGACACCACATACAAGAAGTGTCATCCCCTCTTCACCCTCTGGTTGTTGTTCCATTCCAGACTATTGCCTAAAAGAAGAACCATCTCGTAAGTTCCTTCAACGGAGGGGGTTATCCCCGATTCCCCCAAAGATCTCACTATGTTCTGTCTTTTCTTTCCCAGCGCTATAGTTTCAACCTTCCTGGATTCTTTGTTTTCTGCCTGGGTGAGAGAGTGAACCTGAGCTGCAGAGACAGATAAGGATTTGTTTATTTATTGTTGTCTTGTTTTCACTTGTTATATTCTAATCAGTGATCTGTCGCGCAGTTTTATATATTTTTTTATCCAGAGGTCGAGGTACGATGGAACTAGGGGCTTACAGAGCACCAACGTTTTTTTGTTCAATTTACAAACCTATGGTACCACTAGTTCTTCAATTACAAACTTACAGGTGCACTCTCTTCTTATGGAAATACAGACATCGGCAGACCATCTGGTTGTGCTGCCGGGGTAAGCCATGGAATCCTAACCATTGCCTCATCCGGATTCGGGACATCTCTCCATGAGGATAGAATGGACCCCCCCACCGGCAGCCGAGGCTTTCACTGTCCCAGGAGTAGCAGAGTTGTGTCTGTGGACAGTGAGTCTGGCTACATCTGAATATGTGTTAAAATCCCCTCTCCCTTTCTACTCATGCGGCAAGTATTGTATAAACCTTTCCTTCGATGCTTAACAGATTGAGTTTAATGAAATTACCTACATTGCCATTACTTTCATAATACATGTAGGTTGTGTATCTATGCAAAAGTGTGCTATACAGGCATACCCCGGTTTAAGGACACTCACTTTAAGTACACTCGCGAGTAAGGACATATCACACAATGGCAAACGTCAGCTCGCGCATGCGCCTGTCAGCACGTCCTGAACAGCAATACCGGCTCCCTACCTGTACCGAAGCTGTGCGCAAGCGGGGAGACTATAGAGCCTGTTACACATGCGTTATTTACATCAGTTTTGCACGTATATGACGATTGCAGTACAGTACATGCATCGATAAGTGGGGAAAGGTAGTGCTTCACTTTAAGTACATTTTCGCTTTACATACATGCTCCGGTCCCATTGCGTACGTTAATGCGGGATATGCCTGTGTTACATAGTTACATACATGCTCCGGTCCCATTGCGTACGTTAATGCGGGATATGCTTGTGTTACATAGTTACATACATGCTCCGTTCCCATTGCGTACGTTAATGCGGAGTATGCCTATAATTAGAATACTGTACCATTTTCTGCTGTGATTGTATCAAATGTAAGAAAGTTGTTAATGAATTTAATACGGAGTCTTACTGTAAATTACCGATGGCGCACTCCCAGGGGTGTGGTACCCTCACTCCCTTCTTATGCGCGGCTGATGCAGCGAGCCACAAGTTGCAATAACATTGGCTACTGTAATCTGGGACTTAATGTTCATTTCTATATACTGGTGCACATTATAATGGTGTATATAATTATAATGTGGACTGGTATAACAACGGAAGATGCAGCATGTCATATTGTTCTGCCAGATACTAAAATATATCACATAACTCACAATATCACAGCTTTCATTAGGCAGAATAGCAATGTTGGAGTTGAATATAACGATATACAGAGTCCTTCTATCTACGACCAGAGGGAACAATGACGCCTGTATCCTGATTACATTGGCAGGGAATGGTTTAGAGAAGTCATCATCTGCATAGAATGGACTTCCAAAGATTTTTAGCATACAGTATGATTTGTGTCTCAGTTACAACACTGCTTTTCTCTACAATTTACTGAACTCGCACTTACTGTGTGAATAATACAGAGAGCTCGGAGCTATGGGATGTTACTGCAAAGTAAAGTCAAATTGATTTTAAGATCAGGCTTTGTCTGCATCTACAGAATTGTATATGTTCAGATGCCCTATGGTTGAAATACTATACAGTACTTTTATTTCTGCAAAGTTTTCAATCAAAGCTCTTCAATCACGACTAACTGAATCATTTTTTGACCATAATGGTTTATGGGTATCGATAGAATGTATTGCCTAATGGCAAAATAGAACAATTAGACTAATAATTGGCCATTTCTGTTACCATCAGACAAAAGAGCATTAAAAGGATAGATATGTAAGAAGGAGAAGACACGGTAAGAGGACATGAGTCAATTAAAAGCTTTGGAGTTCTTTATTCCATCATAATAGGATTTTAGAGAGCTACATAAGGCAGGAAAAGCCATGTGATTTTACAGGAGCGCATCATTCCAGGAGGTGAAAACAAAGATTACTGGAATGGTACTGGGCAGATCAGCAGGGTATATGTACCTCTACTTGAAGCTTATCAACAGTATTGAAATCTCATATGGCATCTAGTGTATGTATGATGTTTATGATTGTGAGAATTGTGTTTGGTGAGATTCTTGAAATGCCAGACCTTGCAGTGTTAGACGGGGGTAACAGATTGCAGGGGCCAAGTATAGAACTTGTACTCAACATTTAATCCTTAAACAAGTTAGATATGCATTCTCTTATGCATACATACATATATACACACATACAAGCATGCACTTATTGATACAGGCATATCCCGCTTTAAGTACACTCACTTTAAGTACACTCGCGAGTAAGTACATATCGCCCAATAGGCAAACGGCAGCTCACGCATGCGCCTGTCATCACGTCCTGAACAGCAATACCGGCTCCCTACCTGTACCGAAGCTGTGCGCAAGCAGGGAGACTATAGAGCCTGTTACAAATGCGTTATTTACATCAGTTATGCACGTATAAAACGATTTCAGTACAGTACAAGCATCAATAAGTGGGAAAAAGGGAGTGCTTCACTTTAAGTACATTTTCGCTTTACATACATGCTCCGGTCCCATTGCGTACGTTAATGCGGGGTATGCCTGTATATTGTATAAACTCATACATACATACACACACACACAATGAAAGATACAAAGCAAACTTTACTCCGTTTTACACATTCATTCACTGATGACACAGAGCAGGCTGACTATGTCTGCAGCCGCACCCACACACACACCCTGTGCCATGGGAGATCCGCACTCACACACACACCCTGTGCCATGGGAGATCCGCACTCACACACACACACCCGGTGCCATGGGAGAGCCGCACTCACACACACACACCCTGTGCCATGGGAGATCCGCACTCACACACACACACCCTGTGCCATGGGAGATCCGCACTCACAACCACACTCACCCCGTGCCATGGGAGATCCGTACTCACACACACACACACACACACACCCTGTGCCATGGGAGATCCGCACTCACACACACACACCCGGTGCCATGGGAGAGCCGCACTCACACACACACACCCTGTGCCATGGGAGATCCGCACTCACACACACACACCCTGTGCCATGGGAGATCCGCACTCACACCCACACTCACCCCGTGCCATGGGAGATCCGTACTCACACACACACACACACCCTGTGCCATGGGAGATCCGCACTCACACACACACACACACCCGGTGCCATGGGAGATCCGCACTCACACACACACACACCCCGTGCCATGGGAGATCCGTACTCACACACACACACACACCCGGTGCCATGGGAGATCCGCACTCACACACACACACACACACCCCGTGCCATGGGAGATCCGCACTCACACCCACACACACACCCTGTGCCATGGGAGATCCGCACTCACACCCACACTCACCCCGTGCCATGGGAGATCCGTACTCACACACACACACACACCCTGTGCCATGGGAGATCCGCACTCACACACACACACACACCCGGTGCCATGGGAGATCCGCACTCACACACACACACACCCCGTGCCATGGGAGATCCGTACTCACACACACACACACACCCGGTGCCATGGGAGATCCGCACTCACACACACACACACACCCCGTGCCATGGGAGATCCGCACTCACACCCACACACACACCCTGTGCCATGGGAGATCCGCACTCACACCCACACTCACCCCGTGCCATGGGAGATCCGTACTCACACACACACACACACCCTGTGCCATGGGAGATCCGCACTCACACACACACACACACCCGGTGCCATGGGAGATCCGCACTCACACACACACACACCCCGTGCCATGGGAGATCCGTACTCACACACACACACACACCCGGTGCCATGGGAGATCCGCACTCACACACACACACACACCCCGTGCCATGGGAGATCCGCACTCACACCCACACACACACCCTGTGCCATGGGAGATCCGCACTCACACCCACACTCACCCCGTGCCATGGGAGATCCGTACTCACACACACACACACACACCCTGTGCCATGGGAGATCCGCACTCACACACACACACACACCCGGTGCCATGGGAGATCCGCACTCACACACACACACACCCGGTGCCATGGGAGATCCGTACTCACACACACACACACACCCGGTGCCATGGGAGATCCGCACTCACACACACACACACACCCGGTGCCATGGGAGATCCGCACTCACACCCACACACACACCCTGTGCCATGGGAGATCCGCACTCACACCCACACTCACCCCGTGCCATGGGAGATCCGTACTCACACACACACACACACCCTGTGCCATGGGAGATCCGCACTCACACCCACACTCACCCCGTGCCATGGGAGATCCGTACTCACACACACACACCCGGTGCCATGGGAGATCCGCACTCACACCCACACACACACCCTGTGCCATGGGAGATCCGCACTCACACCCACACTCACCCCGTGCCATGGGAGATCCGTACTCACACACACACACACACCCTGTGCCATGGGAGATCCGCACTCACACACACACACACACCCGGTGCCATGGGAGATCCGCACTCACACACACACACACCCCGTGCCATGGGAGATCCGTACTCACACACACACACACCCGGTGCCATGGGAGATCCGCACTCACACACACACACACACCCCGTGCCATGGGAGATCCGCACTCACACCCACACACACACCCTGTGCCATGGGAGATCCGCACTCACACCCACACTCACCCCGTGCCATGGGAGATCCGTACTCACACACACACACACACACCCTGTGCCATGGGAGATCCGCACTCACACCCACACTCACCCCGTGCCATGGGAGATCCGTACTCACACACACACACACACCCTGTGCCATGGGAGATCCGCACTCACACCCACACACACACCCTGTGCCATGGGAGATCCGCACTCACACCCACACTCACCCCGTGCCATGGGAGATCCGTACTCACACACACACACACACACCCTGTGCCATGGGAGATCCGCACTCACACCCACACTCACCCCGTGCCATGGGAGATCCGTACTCACACACACACACACACCCGGTGCCATGGGAGATCCGCACTCACACACACACACACCCCGTGCCATGGGAGATCCGTACTCACACACACACACACACCCGGTGCCATGGGAGATCCGCACTCACACACACACACACACCCCGTGCCATGGGAGATCCGCACTCACACCCACACACACACCCTGTGCCATGGGAGATCCGCACTCACACCCACACTCACCCCGTGCCATGGGAGATCCGTACTCACACACACACACCCTGTGCCATGGGAGATCCGCACTCACACCCACACTCACCCCGTGCCATGGGAGATCCGTACTCACACACACACACCCGGTGCCATGGGAGATCCGCACTCACACACACACACACCCCGTGCCATGGGAGATCCGTACTCACACACACACACACACACCCGGTGCCATGGGAGATCCGCACTCACATACACCCCATGCCATGGGAGATCCGCACTCACACACACACCCTGTGCCATGGGAGATCCGCACTCACACACACACACACACACACCCTGTGCCATGGGAGATCCGCACTCACACACACCCTGTGCCATGGGAGATCCGCACTCACACACACACCCTGTGCCATGGGAGATCCGCACTCACACACACACCCCGTGCCATGGGAGATCCGCACTCATACACACTCACCCCGTGCCATGGGAGATCCGCACTCACACACACACACACACCCCCCGTGCCATGGGAGACCCGCACTCACACACACATACACCCCGTGCCATGGGAGATCCGCACTCACACACACACCCCGTGCTATGGGAGATCCGCACTCATACACACTCACCCCGTGCCATGGGAGATCCGCACTCACACCCACACTCACCACGTGCCATGGGAGACCCGCACTCACACACACATACACCCCGTGCCATGGGAGAGCCGCACTCACACACACACACCCCGTGCCATGGGAGAGCCGCACTCACACACACACACTCCGTGCCATGGGAGAGCCGCACTCACACACATACACACCCCGTGCCATGGGAGATCCGCACTCACACACACACACCCCGTGCCATGGGAGATCCACACTCACACACACACACCCTGTGCCATGGGAGAGCCGCACTCACACACACACACCCCGTGCCATGGGAGATCCGCACTCACACACACCCCGTGCCATGGGAGATCCGCACTCACACACATACACACCCCGTGCCATGGGAGATCCGCACTCACACACACACACCCCGTGCCATGGGAGATCCGCACTCATACACACACACACCCCGTGCCATGGGAGAGCCGCACTCACACACACACACCCCGTGCCATGGGAGAGCCGCACTCACACACACACACCCCGTGCCATGGGAGATCCGCACTCACACACACACACCCCGTGCCATGGGAGAGCCGCACTCACACACACACACCCCGTGCCATGGGAGAGCCGCACTCACACACACACACCCCGTGCCATGGGAGAGCCGCACTCACACACACACACCCCGTGCCATGGGAGATCCGCACTCACACACATACACACCCCGTGCCATGGGAGATCCACACTCACACACACACACACCCCGTGCCATGGGAGAGCCGCACTCACACACACACACCCCGTGCCATGGGAGAGCCGCACTCAAACACACACACCCCATGCCATGGGAGATCCGCACTCATACACAGACACTCCCCGTGCCATGGGAGAGCCGCATTCACACACACACACACCCTGTGCCATGGGAGAGCCGCACTCACACACACACACACCCTGTGCCATGGGAGAGCCGCACTCACACACACACACCCCATGTCATGGGAGAGCCGCACTCACACACACACACCCCGTGCCATGGGAGATCCGCACTCACACACACACACCCCATGCCATGGGAGATCCGCACTCACACACACACACCCCATGCCATGGGAGATCCGCACTCATACACACACACACCCCGTGCCATGGGAGATCCGCACTCACACACATACACACCCCGTGCCATGGGAGAGCCGCACTCACACACACACACACCCTGTGCCATGGGAGATCCACACTCACACACACACACCCTGTGCCATGGGAGAGCCGCACTCACACACACACACCCCGTGCCATGGGAGATCCGCACTCACACACACACCCCGTGCCATGGGAGATCCGCACTCACACACACACACCCCGTGCCATGGGAGATCTGCACTCATAAACACACACCCCGTGCCATGGGAGATCCGCACTCACACACACACCCCGTGCCATGGGAGATCCGCACTCACACACACACACCCCGTGCCATGGGAGATCCGCACTCACACACACACACCCCGTGTCATGGGAGATCTGCACTCACACACACACACCCCGTGCCATGGGAGATCCGCACTCACACACACACCCCGTGCCATGGGAGAGCCGCACTCACACACACACACACACACACACACACACCCCGTGCCATGGGAGATCCACACTCACACACACACAAACCCCGTGCCATGGGAGAGCCGCACTCACACACACACACCCCGTGCCAGGGGATAGCCGCACTCACACACTCACACCCTGTGCCATGGGAGATCCACACTCACACACACACACCCCGTGCCATGGGAGATCCACACTCACACACACACACCCCGTGCCATGGGAGAGCCGCACTCACACACACACACCCCGTGCCATGGGAGATCCACACTCACACACACACACCCCGTGCCATGGGAGATCCACACTCACACACACACACACCCCGTGCCATGGGAGAGCCGCACTCACACACACACACCTCGTGCCATGGGAGATCTGCACTCACACACACACACCCCGTGCCATGGGAGATCCGCAGTCACACACACACCCCGTGCCATGGGAGATCCGCACTCACACACACACACCCTGTGCCATGGGAGATCCGCACTCACACACACACACCGCATGCCATGGGAGATCCTCACTCACACACACACACCCCGTGCCATGGCAGATCCACACTCACATACACACACCCCTTGCCATTGGAGATCCGCACTCACACACACACCCCTGGCCATGAGAGATCCGCACTCACACACACACACACCCCGTGCCATGAGAGATCCGCACTCACACACACACACCCCGTGCCATTGGAGATCCGCACTCACACACACACCCCGTGCCATGGGAGATCCGCACTCACACACACCCCGTGCCATTGGAGATCCGCACTCACACACACACCCCGTGCCATGAGAGATCCGCACTCACACACACACACCCCGTGCCATGAGAGATCCGCACTCACACACACACACCCCGTGCCATGGGAGATCCGCACTCACACACACTCACCCCGTGCCATGGGAGATCCACATTCACACACACACACACACTCCGTGCCATGGGAGATCCGCACTCACACACACACCCCGTGCCAGGGGAGATCCACACTCACACACCCCGTGCCATGGGAGATCCGCACTCACACACACACACACACACACACTCCGTGCCATGGGAGATCCGCACTCATAAACAGACACTCCGTGCCATGGGAGATCCAGACTCATACACACACCCCCTGTGCCATGGGAGATCCACGCTCATACACAGACACTCCGTGCCATGGGAGATCCACACTCATACACACACACCCCGTGTCATGGGATATCCGCACTCACACACACACACACCCCGTGCCATGGGAGATCCACACTCACACACACACACCCCATGCCATGGGAGATCCGCACTCACACACTCACACCCCGTGCCATGGGAGATCCACACTCACACACACACCCTGTGCCATGGGAGATCCACACTCACACACACACCCCGTGCCATTGGAGATCCACACTCACACCCCGTGCCATGGGAGATCCACACTCACACACACCCCGTGCCATGGGAAATCCGCACTCACACACTCACACCCCGTGCCATGGGAGATTCGCACTCACACACACACACCCCGTGCCATGGGAGATCCGCACTCACACACTCACACCGCAGCCTACACCTTGAGAAAGGCAGTATTACTGCCGAAACGTTGGATTCCTTGGCATATTAAACCCCTTTTCATTTGATGATTAAGACCGTGTGCCTGATTCTTCTTTTTCACTGGATCTATTTGGGACATCAGGAGCTCCCCAGAACCAGCGCACCGGCGGTTAAGTACCCCACTTCCTCCCTTTTTGTTTGACTGCGTGCACAACCTTAATCCACAGATCCACACTCATACACAGACACTCCGTGTCATGGGAGATCCGCACTCACACACACACCCCGTGCCATGGGAGATCCGCACTCATACACAGACACTCCGTGCCATGGGAGTTCCGCACTCACACACACACACCCCGTGCCATGGGAGATCCACACTCACACACTCACCCCGTGCCATGGGAGATCCGCACTCATACACAGACACTCCGTGCCATGGGAGATCCGCACTCACACACACACACCCCGTGCCATGGGAGATCCACACTCACACACTCACCCCGTGCCATGGGAGATCCACACTCACACACACACACACACACCCCATGCAATGGGAGATCCGCACTCATATTCAGACACTCAGTGCTATGGGAGATCCGTATTCATAGATCTCAGACGCGCTATTAGAGAGGGTTGGGCTTCCTCACAATGCATCTGATCTCAGACGAGCTATTAGAGAGGATTAGGGTTCCTTACAATGCATCTGATCTCAGACGCGCTATTAGAGAGGGTTGGGGTTCCTTACAATGCATCTGATCTCAGACGCGCTATTAGAGAGGGTTAGGGTTCCTTACAATGCATCTGATCTCAGACGCGCTATTAGAGAGGGTTGGGGTTCCTTACAATGCATCTGATCTCAGGCGCGCTATTAGAGAGGGTCGGGGTTCCTTACAATGCATCTGATCTCAGACGCGCTATTAGAGAGGATTAGGGTTCCTTACAATGCATCTGATCTCAGACGCGCTATTAGAGAGGGTTGGGGTTCCTTACAATGCATCTGATCTCAGACGCGCTATTAGAGAGGGTTGGGGTTCCTTACAATGCATCTGATCTCAGACGCGCTATTAGAGAGGATTAGGGTTCCTTACAATGCATCTGATCTCAGACGCGTTATTAGAGAGGGTTGGGGTTCCTTACAATGCATCTGATCTCAGACGCGCTATTAGAGGGGGTTGGGGTTCCTTACAATGCATCTGATCTCAGACGCGCTATTAGAGAGAATTAGGGTTCCTTACAATGCATCTGATGTTAGACGCGCTATTAGAGAGGGTTGGGGTTCCTTACAATGCATCTGATCTCAGACGCGCTATTAGAGAGGGTTGGGGTTCCTTACAATGCATCTGATCTCAGACGCGCTATTAGAGAGGGTTGGGGTTCCTTACAATGCATCTGATCTCAGACGCGCTATTAGAGAGGGTTGGGGTTCCTTACAATGCATCTGATCTCAGACGCGCTATTAGAGAGAATTAGGGTTCCTTACAATGCATCTGATGTTAGACGTGCTATTAGAGAGGGTTGGGGTTCCTTACAATGCATCTGATCTCAGACGCGCTATTAGAGAGGGTTGGGGTTCCTTACAATGCATCTGATCTCAGACGCGCTATTAGAGAGGGTTGGGTTCCTTACAATGCATCTGATCTCAGACGCGCTATTAGAGAGGGTTGGGGTTCCTTACAATGCATCTGATCTCAGACACGCTATTAGAGAGGGTTGGGGTTCCTTACAATGCATCTGATCTCAGACGCGCTATTAGAGAGGGTTGGGATTCCTTAGAATTTCACTTAGGGTTCCTTAACCCAGCTGTGTGCAAACTCCCTCCTCGGTCGCGCCCCCCCCTCATCTAATGATGCATCAAATAACGCTGCGGGGGTCATGTGATGTAATGTCACATGACCCGTGGCGTCATTTGACGCATGTGATGTCACATGGCCCCGCAGCATCATTTGATGCGTTGCCATGGCTGAAACAAGGTAAGTGGAGTGTTGCAGGGGCCTTACGCGATCCCCCGGCATTAAACTAAATGCTTGGGGGAAGAGCGCGGGGCCTCTGCAACCGCCCGTGCCCCTCAGAAGAATCTCCCGCCCCCCAATTTGCGCACCGCTGCCTTAACCAAAAAAAGGTTGGAAACTGCTGTCCTACACTTTCTATGTACAGCCCACATAATCAAAACAAAAATTCCCCTAATATTTGTTTCTTATATAGGGTACACAGTGCTGTATATAGAATGTTGCAGGAACAATGAGTCACCGACCTGTAGAGCTTACAATCTAATTTGTTGTGTGTCTGAGGCACAGGGAGATGTGATTTACCGAAGGTCACAAGGTCGAAGGGACACTGGTAATCAAACCAGGTTTATTGGCTTCAAAGGCGAGAAGAAGCTACAGTACCTCTGCCTGTGACACACGGGAACCTGGTTTAAATACCACGGTCACATATTCTTCCCTTAGGTTTTATTGTCCATGTATTAAATCTTCTTCTGTTTTTAAAATGATCACGTATATCCTGAGAACATGGCTTACACCATAAAAAAAACAAAAACAACAAATGATCTATAGTAATGTTTACAGTATATAGAAATGTGTAATATTTTCCGTAGTACAGTATGATCATGAAACCTACAGTAATGATGAATGGGTAAGAAGTGAGGGAAGCATCAATCATAATGACATTCTGACAACTGTCAGTTAATAGCATATTGTAATGATTGTATGGGTTTGATCTTCAAAGATTCAGTACTATTCTCCTGCTATCATCTCCTCTGCCTAATGAAGGACCCCGAATGGCCCTGACATGTTTAACTCTTTAGACAGTAATGGTATTCTCTGTGTCTTTTCCCCAATACATGTATGTTTTCTTTTTGGTTAACATTGTAATAAATTACTCTCTACTTGTATACAGCCAGCACAAACATGATGTATATTACCTAGTAACATAGTAGGTGGGGTTGACAAGAGACATATGTCCATTGAGGTTAACCTACAGTATGTTCAAATTTAGTTGAGAAATCTTATTAGCCTTTGCAGCTATTGCCTGACATTAGGCATTATTAGTAACCTGTGTCTACAAGCTTTCCTAAATCTGTCTCCTTCAAGGATTGACTTAATGTTGTCCCATTTAGTTTTACACGTAGCATAGTACCTCTGCTTCCTAAATGCACAGAATCACATTTATTTGTATTAAACCATATCTGCCATTTACCTTCCCCAGCGTCCGGCCTATCCAAGTCCTTCTGTAGAGAAAAGATATCCTGCTGATTTATACTACAGTACCTTACATAATTTAGAGTCATCAGCAAAGATGCAGATTGGGTTCTCTATGCCAACCTCAAGTTCGTTAATTAATAAGTTAAAAAGCAGGGGTCCCCGTCCTGAAGCTTAAATTGCTGTACTCCAGCTTTAGCCCAATCTGAAAAGCCTCCATTTATGAGAAGTCTCTGCTGTCGATCCATCAATCACTTTTCAATCCAGGTGCAAATATTTTCACATGGGCCAATTATACTTATTTTGTACACTAACCTCGTATGACACCGTATCAAAATCCTTTGCAAAATCTAAGTAGACCAAATCAATCAATCTAAGTAGACCAACCATTACTCTGGCCTACTATATCTACTTACCTCCTCAAAGAAACTAATAAGGTTAGTTTAACATCACCTATCCCTCAGAAATCCATGCTGACTATTACTAATAATGTTATCCAAAAGGTACTCATCAATATTATCCGTTAATAAACCTTCAAGTAGCTTCTATTGATGTCAGGCTTACAGGTCTGTAATGTCCTGGTTGTGATCTAGCTCCCTTTTTAAATATAGGCACCATGTCCACTTTACAGCAATCTTGTGGTAATGCGCATGTGAACATGGAGTGCTTGAATAATAAATATAAGGGTTTGGCTATCACTGAACTCAGCTCCTTAAGAACCCTTGGGTGCATGCCAACAGGGCCGCTTGCTTTATTTACCTTCATTTTATCAAGCCACTGTTGCACTTTTCCCTGTGTTAACCAAACGTTAGTAATGTTGAGGTTCTTGCTTCCTCTTGTAATACTTTTTTTTGCTATTGTCTCGTCTTTGGTATGTACAGTACAGAGACAAAGAAAGTGTTCAATACTTCTGCCTTCTCCTTACACACAATTATTTGCCTGTGCAGCTCACACTGAAAGGGTGTAACAGTGTATTCTCTATTCAAATTGTTTTGTTATTAATGTACTTTAATAACTTTTTAGAGTTGATCTTACCTTCCATTGCAATTTTTTTTCCTTTTCAGTTTCTGTTAATATGATTTCCCCTTTGTTGTAGCTTTTGTTACATTCCTTATAATTCTGATATGATGCCAATGTCACTTCTGATGCCAACAATCAAAATACGGCCTCTTCCTTTCTATATTGTCCCCTACCTTCTTATTTACTCACATTGGTTTGGATTTGTTTCTTTTATATTTATAATCCAAGGGTAATAAACACTGATAAGTGTATTTATCTTACAATGTTTTAAAGATTGTCCAGGTATCTTCCATATTTGTGGCTGCAAGAATACCATCCCAATTCAGTTTTTGGAGATTCTTCCATGGTTGAATGAAGTCTGGCTTGTTGTATATCCCATATAATACTGTTTTTGATCAATTATTAAAAATAAGACCATGTTATGGTGACTTTTTCCCAAATGTTCCCTCGCTTGTATATTTGTATTACTTCAACGTTGTTTGATATTACCAGGTCCAATAATGTACCTTTCCTAATTAGCTCAATAATTTGGGTCATGTCTTTGTCTTTTAGCAGACCAGTTTCCCTTAGTTGTATTGCTAATTTTATTACTCCAGTTGTTGTTCGGATAATTAAAATCTCCCTTAATTTCACCGTGACCTAGTTTTGCTGCCTATTCCATTTGCAAAAGTATTTTGTCTTCATCAATGTCACAAATATTTGGGGATTTATAGCAAATCCCAACCAAAATGTTCTTTGTACTTTTTTCTCCCACTGCAAATTTCAACCCACAGTCTCTACATTTTCACCAATCCTTTCATAAAGCTTTCCCCTTATAATAGGTTTAAACTCTTGTTTTTCGTATAAAGATTCTCCATCTCCTCTTCTATTTTCCTGATCCCTTAAAATAGAGAAAACCCTTCAAAATGAACTTCCCAGTCAAAGAGTTTAATTCCACCATGTTTTAATAATGCATATGATATCATTTTGCTCTATATGGCTATTATTTCAAGCTCCCCCATTCTATCTGCCAGGTGCCTTGCATTAGCCACCATGCACTTACGGTTAATGCCAGTCGGTGCTATTTTGCATTAAATGTATTGATTTCTTTAAAAACAAAGCAGTTATCAAACTGGTAAGAAGAATAAAGTCTACCGACAAAAGTTGATTACCGTGCATAGCCATGAGCAGAACTCTAACATTTACTGGCATTATTGCAAAAATACTCCAATATTAAGGATCTATAGAATATCATATTATAGAAAATAATACATAATCCATGTCATATTAGAATAATAATCCCTTTAGTTTCCAACGTACCAGTGCAGCTAACTAGCATTCTGGCTGTGCTACACAGTATACACAGGTAAATTGAATACATGTTAACCTCCTTCAGTAGTGAAGTGGTTAGATCTGGAAGTTGTGATCCGCCATATGCCAGGTTAGTATCTCCATCGTGAAGTTTTCTGTACATTAGCAGAAGCTGTGACAGTTATTGCTTCTCATATTCTATTACAGAAAGAATTCCACATACCACTGTGCTGGGAGGGAAACAATTCTTTCATCTGACTGTACAGTATGTGCCCAGAAAGAAACCTGTGTCATGCAGTTTGCAATGTTGGGCTACTGTATAATATTGACTTAAAAGCACCTACAGTATCAGCATCTAGCTAAAGACTACTCATTATATTCATTAACTAACCAGAGGCACAAATTCTATCTAGAATCGTGCAAATGCGATCACTGTGAATATACAGTATGTTAAGCATTTTCAATTTCTCCTTATGTGATTTTTCTGTATGTACACTTTGTATCTCAGAGTTGGCTGTAGATCTTTGTGCAACACACACATATATGAATACATTACAGTATATAAGAACAAACCACTGGATCTTTATATATTGCCTTTATTGGGGTGCTATATTTTTCTATTACAAAATGATTTACTGGAGTTTTACAGAAATGTTACACTAAGGCAATACATACATTGGCTACTTAATTGTTATTTAATACAAATAATATATACAGTACAAACCAGGTTGCTGTTCATTGAATAGCAAATGAAGCTTAGAGCACGACTGTTCAAATTAGAGTAGCAGCAGAAGGACTCCAGAAATGAGTCTGCCAGGCAGTATGTCCATATGACACTGTTCTTGTTTTGACCAAATTTCTTTGCAAGATGAAACCAGCTAGAAGCAGGGTCCACACTGTATGGAAATCAGTGGTGCATTAAGGATCAATCTGTACATGGGCTGCTGGAGTGTGTGAGACAGGCTCGTGTTATAGTAGGGACTTTACCAGCTTTCAATGCCTTCTCTACAATACCCACCTGTCAACCACACATCTTTAGTTCAGTGAGATTATCACAGTTGTTATGCAGAACAGCACTGAAACTTGTGTCACACACTTACTCATCTCTCATACTTCTCTGGTGTAAGTACCACCACATTTCACTAAGACATACCCAAACTCTTTTTTACATATTGAACATATTCTTTGGCATATGCTTAGTTGGATACATAACCCAGCTACTTCTGCTGTCCCCCTGCTAGCATGCTGTGACTAACAGGATCCCAGGGTGCTTTATTTTTCCTGATTTCTATCTGCTTTAGGTGTAAAATACAAAAGGGATTTATTCTCCTTCTATCAGAAGTATGAAAACCTGTGGCAGTATACAGTACATGCTGCAAATGTTATTCTCAAGAGCCACTATTAATATAGCTCATCTTTGTGGGAATGCCTTGTGGATATGTGTAACACCGACAGCTCCCTCTTTTCCCATCCATAGACTGTGAACTAAAAATAAAAGGCAATAAATCATTTATAAACCACCAATATATAGTGGTCACATTTGTGGAATGAAAACATGATTAATTACTTCGACAATAAAAGTTTGCCAGTAAGCTGAGCTGTCTGTGTTACTTCTAATCCTTTTATTTCCCATTAAACCTGGCAATAATAGCACTAACACTCTGAAGTCCCCTCTTTCTTCCCATTGATTTCTATGTTGATTAATCATTAAGCAGCTTTAATTAGCAGTGTATGCAAAGTATCATTATCGTTACCTGTGAAGTACTCCTTCCCAACTCCATCCAGACTGGTCCCCAACTAGCAGTTTCCTTGTTAGTAGTTCCAATTGCATCCATCTACCTTTGTGCAGTGAATTGCTGCTGCATTACCTTCTAGGTGGATGTCAAGGACTGTCCAATTCTTTCTCCCCCCCCTGCTGTATGTCTTGTTCAGGAGGAAGTACCTTTTAAATCCCTTAAAGGAGTAAGATGAGAAAGTCTGCTTATCCAGGAAAAAAAATGCAGCAGCCTGTGTGTGTTTGTGCTTCAGAGTAAGTCACAGCTCACAGAATGATGGCAGTGTGCAAGCAGCAAGTCTGCAGAAACCTCTCCTAGAAATCACATTTGGGATTTCAGAGCATCAGTTTCCATTCTGCTTTGCTGAAATGATGAGCTCACCTACGTAGCAGAGTCCACGAATAAAGAAGATGGGTTAAAAGTCTTCTTCAGTGGCTGGAATTGCAGCCAGTGAGGTGCTCTGGCAGTGCAGTAAGGCTTTCTGCTCTCCTTGCTGCAGCTCCACTCAGCTGCACTATATTCAAAGGCCCACAGCACTGCCTACTGCTTAACTCATTAACTACCTACCATTTGTGGCTGTGAGGATGCTAACACTGCTGGATTTCTTCTTCATTTGCAGACTCGTCCTGAGACAATTTATTATGCTCCTGAACAGGACTAATATGAAATATAAATTATAGATGTTTATAGATTTTAAAGCTGCCTCAGACATTTATTAAATGAAATGCTTCTGACGGGTGCTTAGCAAGCCAGAAAAATATCAGACATTGTAAACATAATGGTCACACTGTAATGTACTTACAATAAGTAGAGATCTGTGTTTATATATAAAATAATTATTATGTATTTAATATATCATCTGGTATAGAGAAGAGACATTTTTTCATATTATCACAATTTTTTACCTATTTACTTCTTGTGACAGTAGTTTTTTTGGCAGAAAGCCCCTAGTAACAAATGCATTACATTCTTGGCAGATCCGATTGGTTCTGTAACTGTGTATTCAACAATAAGACCTGGTGCTGTCATAAAAAGAACTGTATTTATTTAAAGCAGTGCCCCCACTAATTAAAAAAAAATGTAAAGATATTTTGACAGTATTGGATTTGGGGGAATCCTCAGGCTCAAAACTGTGATTTTTTTCCTCCTCCGGTTCCTGAGATAATTACTTTTTTTTATGTGTTTCTGATCCCTTTTGGAAAATCAATATGGCCACCATCCAAGCATCACTTCCACTGGCCAGTAGGAAGTTGCCATGTCACCAGAGCGTGACATGGCAGCGTTCTATTGGATGACCCCAGCACCCATCTCTTATTTTTCTTACATTCTAAAAATGGGGGGGTGGGGGGGGGGAGGAGGGGGGAGATTGCTGCTTTAAGAGTACCCTCCGTTGGAGTAAAACACCCCTTCCCTCGGGGCCAAAGGCTTAAAGGAGTGTAAGCTCTTCAGATTTGGAATTCATTTGACATGTATTGTTCTAATAACACTTGTAGGAGCCTTAGAAAAAAAATATATACAATGTAGTGTGGCCCACAGCGCTCATAGAAAAGAATGTATTGCTCAACAGGAGATATGCAGAGAATCAATCTCTTATTCCATCAGGTGTAGTATCACAACATTGAAATATAATACAGTGTCTCAATATTCCCCATGGACTTCTAAGTAATGTTAGCACAGGGATACGTACAGGGACAGGAGGACACTATGGAACATATACAATCTAATACCAGAAACTAGCAACCCCAGACTCTTTATTTATAACATGTGTTACCAGGAAGTAATACAGTGAGAGTTACCGCTCGTTTTCATGCAAGCCCCGGGCACAGAGTTATGATGACAGATACATGGTTACATTAAGTGAGCAGGGTGTAGGCGGACGCTCACAGAGGTATGCAAGGGAGTCTGGTTATAGTGAAATTAAATAAGGCTTTTATTGCGCCTGTTTCCTTAACATCAGGAAACCATCCAAACAAGGGGTAAACAAAGCTTCTATTCACTTTGGGAGTATTTCTAGTGAAATACTACTGTATGCAGTCCACACTCCCTTTAGATAAGCATGTCTCCCAGCCCCAAACATATAGCATGAAATAAGCAGATATATAAAGTCTCATAAATGAAGGTCTTATCTGTTCCTTGTGGTTTGGAGGGAAAATCTTCTCTGTTCCTGCGTTGCTACCTTTCCTCAGGTTTTGTCAGCATTCAGGTTTAGAAGTTTCTCATGTGTCTTGAAAGTAGCTCTGCTGATTCTTCTGGCAGGGCTCAAGACAAGTTGTGAGAGTCAAGGACAATCTCTGCTCTGTCTCCAGGTTCAGCTCAGGTGTGAGCTAAGGAGTCTCTCTTCCTGTCTCAAAAGACAGGCTTTTTTAAGCAATCTAATCAGGCAGGTGGTGTTTGTTAATTGACTACCAGCAGTTAACCACCACACTGCTGGATTAGAGGCACATTACCTGAACAGGGATAACTCCCCTGTTACACAGGGTTATACATTATATATAAATACATTGCATGCACAGTAAGAGATAATATATGTTATAGGTTAATATATGTCTCCTGTTTACAGACCAGATTAAAATGTGTGACCGCCTTAGTTTGGAAAGACTTTGGGGGATAGAGCTGATACAGATACCACCATCAAACACTATAGATCAGTGGTTCCCAACCCCAGTCCTCAAGGACCAGTAACAGAGCAAGTTTTAAGGATACCCCGGCTTGAGCACAGGTGGTTCAGTCACAATGATTGGGCCACCTGTGCTAATGAGAGGATTGCCTTAAAACCTGCACTGTTAGTGGTCCTTGAGGACTGGAGTTGGGAGCCACTGCTATAGATCTAAAGTGCCGGAGGCACAATGATAATATAAAATCGCCAGAATAAATGAGACTAGAATATACTAAATATGCGGTTTGGGGGGAGGGGGGCGGTTTGCGGTTTCCAGCACTTTAGGCTTTTCTCCAAGCCCATTCCCACATCTTTGTGGTCAGGAACGTCCGCAGGTGGTAAGCAAGTAAGGCAACGCCTAGGGGCAGCCATGTCTCTGGGAGTGATGGGAGGAGAGGAGGACCACAGGAGTGGAGCAGCTGCGCAGGGTGGTGGCAGAGGAGGACCACAGTGGGAGAAGAGGATGGAGGACCGCCAGAGCAATGAGCGGAGCAGGGCGGCAGAGGAGTTGGGCATCACGGCGGAAGTGGGGCGGCAGAGGAGGATGGCCGGGAGGACACCACAGCGGTCCCGTCCAAAAGTCTTCACTGGCTTCAGATGTCTGCCACTGCTACAGCGTTCTTCTCCCCGGCTGTCCTTCTAGCTCTGACTGCCGCCCTGCACCTCTCCTGCCATCCAAAACCTCTGCCGCCCTGCTGCGCTAACCGCTCTGGTGATCCCTCATCTGTCACTTCCCTGCTCTACTCCCGGTCACGGTCCTTCTCCACTGAAGCCAGGTAGGCAGTACCGCAGTTGCATTAAGGGGGTGACAGGAGGAGATGAGGGGAGGGGTGTGAGAGGAGGAGGAGGGGGGTGAGACAGCAGGAGGAGAGGGTGAGAGGAGGAGGAGGAGGTTAGAGAGGATGAAGAGGGTTTGAGAAAGCAGACGGAGGGGTGAGAGGAGGAGGGGGTTAGAGAGGATGAGGAGGGGGCTAGAGGAAGAGGAGGGGGTGAGAGCAGTGAGGGGATGAGAGCAGGAGGGGGTGAGAGAGGGTGAGGAGGAGGTGAGGGAGGATGAGATGGGGGGTGAGAGCGAGTATGAGGAGGGGGGGAGAAAGGAGATGAGGAGGGTGAGAGAGAAGATTAGGAGGGTGGGGGTGAGAGGATGAGGAGGGTGGGGGTGAGAGGATGAGGAGGGTGGGGGTGAGAGGATGAGGAGGGCGGAGGTGAGAAAACAGATGGAGGGGGTGAGGAGGGGGTGAGAGCAGTAAGAGGGGGTGAGTGGAGGAGAGAGGGAGAGAGGATGAGGAGGAGGTGAAAGAGGATGAGGAGGGGGGTGAGGGAGGATGAGGAGGGGGGTGAGAGAGAAGATTAGGAAGGTGGGGTGAGAGGATGAGGAGGGTGGGGGTGAGAGCGGATGATGAGGATGAGAGAGGATGAATAGGGTGGGGGGGAGAGGATGAGGAGGGTGGGGGTGAGAGGATTAGGAGGGTGGGGGTGAGAGCGGATGATGAGGATGAGAGAGGATGAATAGGGTTGGGGTGAGAGGATGTGGAGGGTGGGGGTGAGAGGATTAGGAGGGTGGGGGTGAGAGAGAGGATGAAGAGGGTGGGGGTGAGAATATAGGGAGGATGGGGGTGAGAGCGGATGATGAGGGTGAGAGAGAGGATGAATATGGTGAGGGTGAGAGGATGAGGAGGGTGGGGGTGAGAGAATGAGGAGGGTGGGGTGAGAGAGGATGATGAGGGTGAGAGAGGATGAATAGGGTGGGGGTGAGAGGATGAGGCGGGTGGGGTGAGAGTGGATGATGATGGTGATAGAGAGGTTGAATAGGGTGAGGGTGAGAGGATGAGGAGGGTGGGGGTGAGAGGATGAGGAGGGTGGGGGTGAGAGAGGATGAGGAGGGTGAGAGAGGATGAATAGGGTGGGGGTGAGAGGATGAGGAGGGTGGGGTGAGAGCGGATGATGAGGGTGAGAGAGAGGTTGAATAGGGTGAGGGTGAGGGTGAGAGGATGAGGAGGGTGGGGGAGAGAGGATGAGGAGGGTGGGGGTGAGAGCGGATGATGAGGATGAGAGAGAGGTTGAATAGGGTGAGGGTGAGAGGATGAGGAGGGTGGGGGAGAGAGGATGAGGAGGGTGGGGGTGAGAGAGGATGATGAGGGTGAGAGAGGATTAATAGGGTGGGGGTGAGAGAATGAGGAGGAAGGGGGTTAGAGGATGAGGAGGGTGGGGGTGAGAGAGAGGATGAAGAGGGTGGGGGTGATAATATGAGGAGGGTGGGGGTTAGAGGATGAGGAGGGTCGGGGTAAGAGAATGAGGAGGGTGGGGAAGAGAGAATGAGGAGGGTGGGGGTGACCGGATGGGGAGGGTGGGTGAGAGAGAGGATGTTATCAAATAATATATTGCATGCATATCTTAGAAGTTGAAATGGGCCAATTGGAAGCTATGACATCATCCCTTGGCTGCGGCTTCCTATTGGCCCGCATGACTGGTTCCTCAGCATGACATACTGTACCTGCAACCCCTATAGAGGTATCGCAGGAACCAGACAGTCCCCAGAGTCCACAGAATGAATGCAGTTCAGCTTTGGTGACCCCCCCTTGCCTCCTACCTAGGGGGAAGTAAAGCTCAATCAGTTCCTGCTTCAGCACAGGTGGCTCAATCAGTTCCTGCTTCAACACAGGTGGCTCAATCAGTTCCTGCTTCAGCACAGGTGGCTCAATCAGAGGCTCAGTTTTCGATTTCGACTGAGCCTCTGATTGCGCCACCTGTGCTGAAGCAGGGATAACCTGACAACCTGACCTGTTGGGGAGGCTTGAGGACTGCAGTTCAGCACCCCTGGGCTAGACGTTAGGATACACTTGATTGAGAAGAACTCCATCATTCAGACTCCTTGACAAAGCACCAAAGGGTGAAAAACACGCAGAAGGTCTCGCACCGAAGGTTGAGAAACGCGTCAGAGGTCCCGCACCAATGGGTGAGAAATGCATCCGAGGTCCCCGCACCAAAGAGGTCCCCGCACCAAAGGGTGAGAAACACATCAGTGGTCCCGCACCAAAGGACGAGAAACACGTCAGAGGTCCTGCATCGAAAGGGTGAGAAACGCATCAGAGGTCCCACATTGAAGGGTGAGAAACGCGTCAGAGGTCCCGCATCGAAAAGTGAGAAACGCGTCAGAGGTCCCGCATCGAAGGTTGAGAAACGCATCAGAGATCCGGCACTGAAGGCTGATAACCGTGTCAGAGGTCCCACACTGGAGGGTGAGAAATGCGTCAGAGGTCCCGCACCAGAGGTCTCTATGGTTGACGTGTTGTTGTTCTAATAAATTATAACTTTTTACTGAATCTGGTCCTCTGAAGTTTCAGGACTCCATTGAAGCACTATCCCAGTGGGAAACTGCTATTTGCGTTGTTCATTTTGCGAGGAGCTGATGAAAATATATTAGATTTTTAAAGCAGCAATCCACACTGCTCAGCATTTTTCTTCTTTACCTTAACAGGGTTTAAAAAAAACAAAAAAAAAACTATTGTTCTTAAAGCCACATTCTCACTTAAAATGTGAGGTGTTTTTTTGTATTTTTTAAACATATCTGAATTTTCCCTTTCTATGAGTGTCCCTGCTGCCATGTTTGTAGTACTGGTGGACATATTTGTAGTTTTTTGGGGAGTCGAGATTGGCACAAACAAAATATAAATATTTTGGGAACGAAGGGTGTCCAGACATCGGACATGACCAGCTCTGAAGAATTTTTTTATTTTATTTTTAAACTTAGTTCATGCTGCAGGATTGCTGTTTGAAGAACAATAGTTACATCAGTGAATGAGGTTGAAAAAAGACATATGTCCTTAAATACCATAGTTATCTTCCTCTGATTCAAATTGTACATTGTTGTACATGAAACAGTGGGAGAGAAATCTGTACGAGGAGCTTGACCCTGAGGATTGGGAAGCTCTATCTGTATCCCTGTCAAATTCATACAAAGTTACATAGTTACAAAGTTACATAGTAGATAAGGTTATATAGTTACATAGTAGATAAGGTTATATAGTTACATAATAGATGAGGTTGAAAAAAGACGTACGTCCATCAAGTTCAAACTATGCTACATTTAGACGAGAGATTTTGATCCGGAGGAAGACAAATAAAAAACCCAGTGGCACATTATCCAATCATGTTTACTACATGGAAAATTAATTCCTTCCTGACCCCACATAATGGCAGATTACTCCCTGGATCAACATCCTTCCCATGTTTAGTTATTTGGTATATCCCTGTATACCTTTCCAAAAAGACGTCCAACCTTTTTTTGAACAAATCTATTGTATCTGCCATCACAGTCTCCATGGGAAATGAATCCCACACTGTAACTGCACTTACTGTAAAGAACCCTTTCCTTTGTTGCTGGTGAAATCTCCTTTTCCTCCAGCCTTACAGTCCTTTGTACTGCCCGTGGGATGAATAGTTCTTTTGAAAGCTCCTTGTATTGTCCCCGAATATATTTGTATATAGTTATCATATCCCCTCTTAGGCTGAGACTATATTCAGCGCGCGCGACAGAGCCCGTGCATGTGGCGCACGCCTGCCGATTGCGCGAACGTGAACTGTGATCAGGCGATGTTCAGGTGGTGGAGAGGCGTGGCCGTGACATCACATGAGCGGTTTGTCCTCATTGGCTGAACCGCGCACGTAACCCGGCCGTCGCGCAGCAAAGACAAATTCATTTGTCTGGCCAAGAATCGCACGCGCAGTCGCGCGCACTATGTGCGCCTTCATTGGTAGTCCATTATCTTTTTCAGGCATCGCGCGCATGCGCGCCGCCAGTATAGTCACGGCCTTAGACGCCTCTTTTCTAATGTAAACAAATTAATTTAGCTAGCCTCTCCTCATAAATCAGATTTCACATCCCCTTTATTAATTTGGGGGCTCTTCTCTGCACTTTCCCTAGTTCCATAATGTCATTTTTATGGTGTGGTGCCCAAACTGTTCTCCATATTCAAGGTGTGGTTTTAGTTAGCAAAAAAAAACGTGGTGTCTGATTTTTGTAAACACAAAAATGAAACAATGTAAATCACCGATATTTCACTCCTTAAGCATGACACTTCCATTGGTTCCATTGGTCCTAGGAGAGTCTGCTCCCTAAACATTGTTTCCATTTATATACAGTGTTAGTACATACAGCAGTATTTACCTTTTTAACAAATGTGCATTACATTTTGTGCTACGATCAATGCGGTAAAATAATAAAGAATAATATTGACAATAATATATTTATAGTTAGACAATAAAAACTCCATGGCTAAATTCTCTGCGTTGTAGAAACATGGTGCAGGGAAAGCCTACATGTACATTCCATGTTACTCTTTCAGCCCCATTTTACTTCCCAGAATTACCTGGCACTGTGACTATGCATCAGTAGCATCTGTTAATGTGCCCCTGTGCCAGATCCTCCAGCGGTAAAACCGTACACTTCCCTGCAATATTACCTCTAAAGGTTACTCGCAGATTTCAAAGTATGTTCCTCCCGAGTACAGTTATCTCAAATACCCAACAAGAAACCAATTTGTGTTCATTGTAAAGTCCAGAATGGGAATTTAACACTAGCATTTTATTTTGATCCTTACAAAAAGAACAAATTGTTTCGACAAATATCCATGGAGAATGCAATCTAGGGAAGATACACAGCAACACTAGTTCGAATCAGCGTGCCTTCCATAAATCGCATCCGGCCAGAGAGGTTTGAGAAGCATGTTGCTAAAGATTCATTTGGGATGTTACCATCGCAGGCGGCCTCCTAAAGACAGGACAACGTACAAGTCTATGTCCTGTGTGAAAGCTGCAGACCAAGCAATATCCTACAGAACGTGTGTTTCTTAAATAAATCATTTCTGTACTCTGAGAAAATACTTGTAGAATTTTTTTTAAACAACTCTTAAAAAATGTCATTTATGTATTATAATGTAACAAGCATTTTTGTTTCTATAGCAACTATTTCTCTTCTGAAACAGGCTCTGGCACACCCCTTTTTGAGCCCTGCCCTCTCTCTAGCAGTGCACTCACGGTCATTTAGTGAAACCTCAAGCCGAATCTTCACCAATCAATCACAGGAGAACGGATCAATCAGCAACTTAGCTAATTACTTATCATTGTACAGATTGTATTAAATGTAATTAATATGCACATATTAAAGGAAATGTTTTATTTTTTTAAATGGCAGCTTGGACTGCTGCAGAAATGGCGCGAAGGCCGCGATTATAACAAAAATCGCTGGCGGCGTCGCACGAAAAAATAAATTGCTGTAATCAAATTAAAGAAAACTGTAAGACCCCGAGGAACACCTCTCGCCAAGAGGGTTCCCCCCAGGCCCCAACTCACCCGGCGCCCTCCGGCTCCTGCTCCACAGGATCTCCGCCGCGAGCGGGCCTCTCCTTCCTCTTCCCTGGCTCCTGCGGCTGCCACTAGAAGAGCGCATGCGCGCGCACGTTCGCGCACCTTTATCTCCTCCAGCGAGAGGGACTCCCAGCCCCAGTTTAGGCCGTGTGCACCTCCCCCGCACGGGGCACATGCCTGATGCGCGTGCACCGCTCACAAGCCGCGTGTCAAGCAAATCAGCTGGGGCAGTAATTCCACCTATCCCTGTTTCCCATGGGTCCGGGCCTCCGTTCCTCCCCCTCTTCCCATTGGTCTCTCTCCTTACATATACCCTGCTCAGCCATTCCTTCGTTGGCTGAACATAGTTTTGTATGACCTGTGTTAACCACGGTCGTGTCTGCCTTAGCTCCTGTCTCTTAGTCTTTCCTAGTGATCTTTTGTGTACCGAACCGGCTTGGCTGTGGATCCGCTCTGGACTTCGACCTTTGGCTTGTATCCTGACCTCCTGAACTCTCCGACCTCTTACCTCGGCTTACGGATTCCGATCTACCTCCCGGCTCTGGACCCCAGGCTCTCGGTAACAACTATCCTTCTGGAACCTCCCTTCTCGTCCGGCGAGTATCTTATTTTATCTTATACTCCCGTACGGTTCCAGACGCCAATTTTCCACTTTCCAGGCGTGTCTCCGTAGCTGTGGGTGCTGGTGTTACTCTTCTCACCTCAGTTTCGGGGTCCTTCCTTGTCCGTGGTGAGCACAGCGTGACAAAAACATACTTTGCGCGCCGCGGATACTGCAAAGCGTCAGCCGCATGAAGAGACTTCCAAAATAGTTTTCTTGAGGCGACGGTCGAGTCACGTGAGCGATCAGCCAACGCGGGTGAATCGCTCACAGCCACGCCTCCGCCACGCCTCCCTGTCTCCTCTTCTCTCCTGTCTCCCCTGTATGTTGAAGATGCTGCTCGGCGGCAGCATGAGGGCGACGTCACCGGATCACGCTGCGTCTCAGCGGACTCTGGTATAATCAAGATGCCGCTCGGTGGCAGCACAGGCCGACGACACCGGATCACGCTGCCGCTCAGCGGACTCTGGTATAATCAAGATGCTGCTCGGCGGCAGCACAGGGCGACGTCACCGGATCACGCTGCCGCTCAGCGGACTCTGGTATAATCAAGATGCCGCTCGGCGGCAGCACAGGGCGACGTCACCGGATCACGCTGCCGCTCATTGGATTCTGGTATAATGAAGATGCCGCTCGGCGGCAGCACAGGGTGACATCACCGGGTCACGCTGCCACTCAGCGGACTCTGGTATAATCAAGATGCCGCCCGGCGGCAGCGTGAGGACGACGTCACCGGATCACGCTGCCGCTCAGCGGACTCTGGTATAATCAAGATGCCGCTCGGCGGCAGCACAGGGCGACGTCACCGGGTCACGCTGCCACTCAGCAGACTCTGGTATAATCAAGATGCCGCCTGGTGGCAGCGTGAGGGCGACGTCACCGGATCACGCTGCCGCTCAGTGGACTCTGGTATAATCAAGATGCCGCTCGGCGGCAGCACAGGGCGACGTCACCGGATCACGCTGCCGCTCAGTGGACTCTGGTATAATCAAGATGCCGCTCGGCGGCAGCACAGGGCGACGTCACCAGATCACGCTGCCGCTCAGTGGACTCTGGTATAATCAAGATGCCGCTCGGCGCCAGCGTGAGGGCGACGTCACCGGATCAGGGCGACGTCACCGGATCACGCTGCCGCTCAGCGGACTCTGGTATAATCAAGATGCCGCTCGGCGGCAGCACAGGGCGACGTCACCGGATCACGCTGCCGCTCAGCGGACTCTGGTATAATCAAGATGCCAGCACTGGTATAATCAAGATGCCAGCACTGGTATAATCAACGCCTAAATTGGAGCAAAACGCAGCACTAGATTTATTCACGGAATCCCAGCGGAGGTAAGGGTACCTTTGTGAGATCAATTCAGTTTACCTTTTGGAAGCAGAAGCAATAACTAAAATTGATGTGGACCTGTCTATTCAGTATTCTGTCTGGTTGATGGATCCTAAATATTTCTAGATGGTGTTGGTACCCCAAATTAATGGCACAAGATGCTTGACATTACAGAATTTCTCGTTTAGGTCAAAGTGCTGCCTAAAAAGAGTTGTGATCGCGAATGGAAACTACAGTGCCCAACAAATGTGAACACTTTATATTGTGTATGTGTTGCTGTGACCCCTAAACAATTTGCTGGGGAAATGTCCTCTCTGCGCTGGAGAAGCATTTAGTCCCATTAAAGGAAAGTTGAACTATTTTCCAGCATGGGAAAGATGTCTTCACCGCATATTGAATACAGATGAAAAGAGAAATCATTAGGAGCCTGTAAAAGAAATAAAATAACTCTGCAGTGTAATTCCCTTTCTCACACCGACTCCATCACCCTCAAAGTAACAGTTTGTATTTGTATCGTGTGAACAATGAATGTTTTTCTTTAGTCCAGCTCGCTGATTTCATGCTAATCAGCTACTTATGTGTGTTTGACCAGTGATGGTTTGATCATTACTTTACAAACAAAGAGCAAAAGAGAAAAACACTGTATACCAGTAGCTTTGAGTTTTATCAACAAGAGATATGATAAAGTTTGTAAAATCTCTCCCAAGTATATACCATGGAAACATAAACAGTTACAAAAGTATTTAAAAATACTTCTACATTTTGGATTTTTAAAAAAAAGTGTTAATCACATATTATATGCACCTGTCATTAGCTCACTTAGGAAGCGAACACGATTTAATGCAATAAGCATTGCTACCTCCTGCATAGACAATCATTATGCAGTACAGAAGACTGCATTCATTTGTGACCACGTGTGTCCAGGTTTTCCCCATCCACATGGAGGTTGTTGTAGCGATCTCAGTTCCCATTGGCCATTGAAATTTGCTTGGAAGTCCAGTGCTGGAGAAGAGATCAGGACCTTTGCTTGGGGTACACAATCTAATTTGGGTGTCTGAGAGCGGGTATATGGAGATAAAGTGCCCTAGATCAGGGGTGTGCAACCTGGGGGGCGCGAGCAGGGGGGGAGAGCAGGCAGGGGGGCACAGCGGGCAAAGTTTGCTCACTCCTGCCCTAGATCACAAGGAGTCAATGCTGGGATTTGAACCCGGGACTGTTGTTGCCTTTACTCGCTGGGCCACTCCTTCAGCCCTCCCATAACACACCTTCCTGCGCTGGAGGACACCTCAGAACCCAGTCCAGTCAACATGCGGTAAGGTCTCTTGTAGCAGAGGAAGGTGTCCTAGGGCAGAAGACTGCTTAGTAAATTTGGCCCAGATATACAGCTGTAGCAAGATTCACCGTCCCCGACGCCATGGTCAAAGAAGCAAAGTCTGCGGCGGCGGAGACCGTGTCTGCCGCGATCACGCTGCGATGGGGCAACGCTTCCAAATGGGACCTCCCGCCGCGTTAATCCTCCGGAGCCGTCACCCCCGAGGTCGCACAGCGCCACAGGAGACGGTAAGATTTCGTACATCTGTATTCAAATGAATGGGACTCAAACCTTCTCCAGCACTGGGAAGCGGCTTTACAGTGTATTCTATATGGGTGATTGTATAGGGGAAATCAAGTATGCAAAAAAAAGAATGAAATAAATAAAAACCCTGCGCTTTTATATCAGCGCCGCTAGTAAATAATCCACGTTGGTTTCTTATAATCTTCCGATCTGTAACATGGAAAGAAGAAAAAGACGGAAGCTAATTAAACCTGACCCAGTGCAATAAATATTTAAATAACGGAGTAGATTTGTTGAACATTTGCTCGTTGCGGAAAATAATTAACCCCGTAGCGCGGATCGTGTTTGTGTTACCGGGTCTTTAAGATGAGTTGATATTATAAAGCTAGAGAAAGAGCTCCTAATCGGAATAAATGCCAGTGAATTCCAACTGGGTATTTATGGACTTCAAATGAAAACTAGGGATGGGGGAGCGGATGGGGGAGCGGATGGGGGAGCGGATGGGGGAGCTGTGAGAGCAAAGACGGGTACAAAGATTTGCATTGCGTGTTTATGTCCATGGACGTGTAGCTACAGAGGGGGAGGGGAGGGGGTTTCCATTGGTGTATATTGCTTCTAAAATTAGATAACTCCAATTCTACACCATGTGCTTATGCCATTCCCTAATGCAGGGGGTCTCAGCTCCACTCCTCAAGACCCCCCAACAGGTCAGGATTTGCAGATATCTCTGCTTCAGCGTAGGTGGCTCAATCAGTGCCAGCTACAGCACAGGTAGCTCAATCAGTGACTCAGTCTTCGTTTGAGCAGCTGATTGAGCCACCTGGGCTGAAGCAGGGTCATTGACTGAGCCACGGATTGAGCTACCTGTGCTGAAGCAGGGTCATTGACTGAGCCACGGATTGAGCTACCTGTGCTGAAGCAGGGATATCCTTAAAACCTGACCTCTTGGGGTTTTTTTGAGGATTGAAGTTGAGACCCCGTCCCAATGATTTGTATTCCATAGGCCACTGTGTGGGTGGACAACGGCAGAAACAAACCTGGGATTGCATGGTCAGAGAGAGGAAGAGAGAGTGGCAGAAGGATGCTATTACCAAATTAGATTTTATTGAGCTTAAACAAACAAGAATACACTCAGCGGCAATTGAAAGCTTGGAACAACATCTTTATTAAAGCAGAAATCCTCTTGAAAAAAAAATGAGAATATGAAAGAAAAATGGAGAGCATTAGATTGTCAAGATTGGTCTTCAAGGGGTTCAAAGTCTCCCATCTTCAAAGTCTCTCACCCTCAAATCTCCCATCTTCAAAGTCTCCCATCCTCAAGTCTCCCGCCTTCAAAATCTCCCCCCCTCAAAGTCTCCCACCCTCAAATCTCCCATCTTCAAAGTCTCCCATCCTCAAGTCTCCCGCCTTCAAAGTCTCCCACCCTCAAATCTCCCATCTTCAAAGTCTCCCATCCTCAAGTCTCCCGCCTTCAAAGTCTCCCACCCTCAAATCTCCCATCTTCAAAGTCTCCCTTCCTCAAATCTCCTGCCTTCAAAACCTCCCCACCTCAAAGTCTCCCTTCCTCAAATCTCCTGCCTTCAAAATCTCCCCCCCTCAAAGTCTCCCGCCCTCAAAGTCTCCCGCCTACAAATCCCACCAAAGAAAGAAATCTCATGGATTTCCATTGTGTTTTTTTTAGTTTAAATCCTGTGCTGTTCTGCAGCAGGGAGGTTTCTCTGACTCCCCGTGTGACGGCTCCAGGGAGCGACGCTACATTTCAAATACTAACCCAAAGTCTTTATTATTTATTTTACTATTCACCAACCAGCAGATTTTTATTTTTAATTTAAAAATATAAATGTTCAAAAGCTCACGTATTCCCGCCCATTACCACTCGTTTATTTTAATAATAACATATTTTATGTAACAATGTCTAGCATAGAATTTGGTAGAATAATGTCTGAGGCAGAGGGACGTGACCAAAGTCACAAGGACCTTACACCAAGATTCAAACCACTTTCACCCACTCCAAAGGCAGGACCGTGATATTACCACGGAGCTGCTCCGCCGTCAGGTTTAAAGAAACTTCCACCACTGCTGTTTATGCCACGCTGAGTTCAAACCTATTCTATTCCTGTGAAAAAAGCTATGAATATCGTCTTATCTTTTGCATTTTGATAGAACAGGTTTTGTAGCTGAAAGATCCAATTTGATACATATTTCCCCTGGTGTGCCTTAGCCGTTCAGGTGCATCCAATTGCCTAATGTAATTACCATCATCTGTGACTCATTGCGAACTATCCTACTTTCTGTTCTGGAATGGCTGGGAAGGGCACTAAGGATTAGCATTGTGATCTATCCTTAGGTGATAACTATACCATGAGAGGTTTTCTGTTTCTCTCTTATAACCCTTTCATCCCTGCCATGTCAAAGAAGATGGGTTAAAATGACATTCACATTCACACGTGTAAAACCCTGGTTGTACTTACTGTACATGCCATTGCAGTACCAGAGAGGCAGTATTGCCAACCTACCTCCATGTCATCAACTCAGGGGGATTTGTAAGTGTCTATTATCAAGAGACACAGCTATTATGACCAGAATGCACTGGGACTACCAGTAGAAAACAGCGACCGGACCAAAGTCTCATGATTAAATGGAGGCAGGCTGACCTTACTAAAGGACTCCACATCACAAGAGTAAGTGAATACTCTGCTTAGGTTCCCAGCTCGGCCTAGGCTGTCAGAGCAGGTAATGCAGTCTAGCTTGTTGGTTCTCTTTCTTTGGTTGGACAGGAGGGGAAGCGAATTCCAGGGTGCTCTGAGCAAGACATAAAAAAGACAGAACTGTCTCACTTCATGGGTCCATCTGACATGCCTAATTAGGGTTCAGTTATGCGTTTCAATCTTTCCAAGCTCTTTCGTTTAGGAATTCTGGGATTTGTAGGCATTTTGACGGCGGGCAGTCCGCGGAACAGAGGGAGCAAGAGCGGCGGTGGGAGCGAGGGAAACATAACCCCTGGAAACGGAAAGAGGTAAGCGGGGAGCGCGCCGATCCTTACACAGTAAGTCCGTGTGCATAGACTTCTAGCTCACAGTCCTCAGTTAGCAACCATACGCGTTTCGTCGCATCAATGTTGGCGACTTCATCAGGGGAAGTCATAGACAGGGGCGGATAGCCCTTACATAATCCATTGCTTGATCTTACAACTAGCATTTGTCCAGTAGATATTTAAACCCACTATGGATATGAATGAGTGGTAATTAATTAAAAGGGACTACTTGTAATGAACAACAAACAATGTATTGACTAATGCAAAATACAAATTACAAAAAACAATTGTAAACAATAATAATACTTTGCAGAGAGAGACAGAGTGGCCTGATTTTATCTTGTTGTGATTAAACCTTATTTTATTGTGTTACGCTATGGGGCCCGCGCGTTCCTTTTTTGTTTTAATCCTTTTTTCGGTGGTA
Organism: Ascaphus truei; assembly: GCF_040206685.1. Taxonomy (NCBI): domain Eukaryota; kingdom Metazoa; phylum Chordata; class Amphibia; order Anura; family Ascaphidae; genus Ascaphus; species Ascaphus truei. The sequence continues at coordinate 4,416,458 of NC_134495.1, forward strand.
TGGAGATTGCGCAAAGGTTCAGCACCCCCAATAAATCATTTCCACGGGATTAGCGCAGCAAAAGGTATACGACGATGAAGACATTTTGGAGTAGATGATTTAAATTGTGCACAAGGCCCTTAATAGTTTTAAATCTTTAAATATAGTGCTGAAAAATACACAATCCATAAAGAGCAGAATATCAATGGAAAAAAAACAAATAACATTTTGTACAGAGTGTCTTTTCCAATTTTGGCATTCACGGTCATAAGATCGCTCTGTCGCTGACAGCGGAACAGAAGGATTCGTCCCCTTCTGCTCCATTTCCTGGCCAGATCGGAGTGCAGAACGCGTTGTCCACTACAAACACGAGCACTAAGATGGTGACGTAACTACTGGAGGGCCACAACCCACAATGTACTAGCTACGACTATAGGGCACCCAAAGGGTTAATTTACAGATTTAATGTTTCTACTGCCAGGGGGAACCTGCATGTAAGGAATCCGCTCCGCGGATTACTGTTTGCCTTACCTTGCAGACCGGTGCAGTTCTGGAACTCTTCACCTGATATTACTGCAGCCTGGATTCACTCACCAAAGCTATACTGCCACACGCCCCTCTGGTATCTACTGCAGCTGTGCAATCTATCACTGCAATCCAGCCTTGTATTCACTTATTGGAGCAGTACCTTCACACCCCCCTCCGGGGATTGGCCCGTTGGCCTTTAAGTGCTGCTTTCCCACAATGCTCCCCGCTGAGCATAGTCCTTTCCGGATGTCACTTACTGTTCTGCCCCAAGCCCTCGCTTGTTCTCCTATGCTGATACGGAGGTCTCCCCTGCGTCCTTCAGCTTCCTTCTCCTATACTGATACGGAGGTTTCCCCTGCGTCCTTCAGCTTCCGTTCTCCTATGCTGAAGCAAAGGTATCCCCTACGTCTTCAGCTTCCTGGTTTCCTGCACTGAAGCAAAGGTATCCCCTACGTCTTCAGCTTCCTGGTTTCCTGCTCTGAAGCAAAGGTATCCCCTACGTCTTCAGTTTCCTGCTTTCCTGCACTAGCGGAGGTTTCCCTGTGTTTCTTCAGCTTCCTGGTTCCTGGGGTCTACTCTTTCCCTAATCTAGAGAGGCTGTGTCCTGGTTCCTGCGCTGAAACGGAGGATTCCCTAGCCCGCTCAGGACTCTTGCGCTGTAGCACTGGTTTACCCGTGCAGCTAGGCGGTGTGTAAATCTGGTCTGTCTTCCACCTCCTGAGACCAGTACCATGGGCCATGGTCGCCGCACGCGCAGAGGCCACCCCTGCGCTCCTAAGCTGAAGCGGGGCTTTCCTGACTACCTGTTGCCGAACTCCTGCTTGGACAATGTTTATCCTGACGTCTCCTGTCCTGACCCTGGCTTGTACAACGACGATGCTGTCTTCTCCTATCCTGATCCTGCTACGTATGACTACGAACTGCGCAATCCGGATCAGCCTGCGCGGTCTAAGGTCGGTGCTTTTACAACCCCACCTCAGCCACGCGGTCCGACCCAGGTTTGTGGCAAGCACAACCGTGACACTGCAGAATCGTGACTCGGGCGTCCCCTGGCAGTGGGAAATCTTTCCGTGGGGGTGGGGGGGGTGTGTTATCCTATCCGGAAGACCCCCCCCCCTACAGGCAACCACGGCTTTTATCGTCTCTGAAGCCACCATGTTTCGCTTTTCTTCCCGCGGCTCCAGGAATGGTAAAGTAGAATATTACATTATAACGCGGAATATCACTGTGTTTCCATTGGATTCGATGGGAAGCGATTATGCCGAATACTCGCCCGTAACGAGCCGGCCGGCGCAGTAACCCCCGGCTGCATCTGCATACCTCCACCATCTAGCATACCTCCACCATCTAGCATACCTCCACCATCTAGCATACCTCCACCATCTATTTCAAACAGTTGTATAATATATTTGAAAGAAATGAAAACTGAATGCAGGAAAACGGCCAGGCAATAAATGTAAGAATGGAAGGAGTTAAACACATGACATGCATCTGGCACGGAAGGAGTTAAACACATGACATGCATCTGGCACGGAAGGAGTTAAACACATGACATGCATCTGGCACGGAAGGAGTTAAACACATGACATGCATCTGGCACGGAAGGAGTTAAACACATGACATGCATTTGGCACGGAAGGAGTTAAACACATGACATGCATTTGGCGCGGAAGGAGTTAAACACATGACATGCATTTGGCGCGGGCCGTATGGATATTTATTTTGCGTCTCCATAAAAAAAAAAAAAACTTATTTGACGGGCCGTAAAAAGGAAGGACGTCCTCCAATCTTCTGATAAACCTGCGCTGCTGCTTTTTAATCATGTTCTGCAGTAAACGCTTTGTCCTTACAGGCTTGTTAGGGTAATATAAAAATTGGAAAGGAAAAAAACAGCGGGCATGGAAACCTAATGAGTTTGTTTTGGCCGGGCTCTGTTTGATTTACATTTTGTATTGTTTGATCGTTGACGAGGAGAAAGGGAAGGTAATCAGAAATGGAGGAACTTGATCTTCCTTTCCACAGAAACTAATTAATTAAAAATTTGGAACAGTGCAGTCAAGGGCATCCAATCAGTTATCAATGCTTCTACATATGAACCGTCATTGAATTACACTTGCTTTTCATGTTCCCTTGGCTTGCTTATTTTGTTATAGATTTCTTTACCGTATGATTCTCAGTGCCCTAGTTTTTCCTGCTTAACTATGCATTGCATCTGTATAACATGGGCCCAAAACAGAAATGAACATGGCTGCCAAACCACTCCCACTTTGTGACAAAACTGGGGTCCACAGGGCCGCGTCAGAGGAACTCAGGATAGGACAGCACCTGCGTTGGGTCCGTTTGCATGGAAAGCAGCCCTGTGATTCTGCTGCATGCTTTTGGTCTTTTAATGACAAAAACACCAGGGAAAAAATAAAGAAGCTAATCTGCTTTGAAGGGCAGGGAGCACCGGAGCAGGGATCGCTCATTGCATGCGCTATACAAGACATTGTGATAGTGAGCTCAACGTACTATCTCTTAAAATAAGTCACTTTGGGTGGGACTGCAATTGTAATAGTGCAATCCCTCCTGCAATATGTTGCATGCCCCTGGCAGCAAAAAGGTTAACCATACAGTGCCCTTGTGACGTACCTGAAACAGCACGGCCTGCCATGCCAGGGTCCCTTAAAACGTACCAGGGAAGCCAAGGGCACTTACTCGGTTTCTAAGGTTACATTGAGCTGACTGGCGTGGCCAACTCAATCAGATAGAAGAGGAGCTTCCTCCAGGAGCAATCACATGATACGGAGGCCCGGTGACATGCATGTGACACGCGTGTGACACCCGCACTGTGTAATGATTATTAAGAACAGAGACACAGCCTTCCTGGTTCTGTAGCTTGTCTTCAGGAACATATAAATCAGTTACATCTGTACGGTATGTTATCACATTATACAGCTGTACCCTGTTATAACGCGGTGCTCGGGGGCCACAGAATGAGACCGCGTTATAACCAAGATCGCGGTTTTAAAAAAATGTCCGTCGCGATCAGGGATTCCGCATGGGGGTGGAGGAGAGCTGAGATAACTCTCCCAGCTCTCCCTGAGCCCGGCATCGCAGCGACACCCCCCATGCAGCGCTACCCGGAATCTGCAGCAGCAGCTGATCTGTGTGCTGTGCAGAGAAGCTGTGAGTCTGCGAGAGGGGGGGGGGATCTCACAGAGTCAAGAGAAGCCAGGCAGGAACCAGCACCCTTCTCTCCTCCTCCCCAGCTTAGGTACAGGGAGGGAGGGAAGGAGGGAGAGGTATGTGTGTGTGTATATGTGTGCGTAACAGTGACAGACTGAGAGGGCAGTGTGTGTGTGTGTGCATGTGTATGTGTGCGTGTGTGTAACAGTGACAGACTGAGGGGACAGTGTGTGTGTGTGTATGTATATATGTGTGTGTATGTATATATGTGTGCGTGTGTAACAGTGACGGACATTCCTCTCGGCAAATCCTGGCTGTTTGCCCTTACCCCCAAAACTCCCCCCCCCCCCCCCCCCCCCCACAATTTTTTTTTTTTTTAAACGGGAGCCATTCTTACACCGTGTTATAAGCGGCTCCGCGTTGTAGCGGATCACGCAATAATGGGGTTGCGCTGTACGATGTAAAGAGCTATAGCTAATAAATACTAAGATGCAAACTTTGGGAATGCCTTTATGTTACAATATTACAATTCAACAGTATGATGGCAGGGAACTGTCTCAACCCACTCAATGGCACATTTTAGCTTAATTTACGGTGAATTTGACCTGCAATGCAGATAGTGGTTGAGATTCTTTATCCTTCAATCTTCTACTTATCTAGGGATTGAATATATATATATATATGTTTATGACCTACCCTTTTGATCTTCTAACTATGTCGTGCTTATTTGCACTTACTGTACTGTATATTGAGCCTAATTTGTACATTTTGGTATGTCCTGTATGGCCATTATTATTGTATTTATTAATTTATTTTAAACTAGTTATTTGTATAAATGTGAAGGTATATTACTAGCATAGACTTAATTACATTTTAGTTTTGATTTTAAAAAAAAACCGTGTGTACATGTAAAATTGAGAGCATTTCTGCATGGAAAGGGTTTTTGTCCAGCAGAAAACATTGTTGTTAATAGTTTTCACGTTTTAGCCTACAGTTATTGTAACATGCAAAACACAATAAATACAGGTTCAACAATGATTTCAGTGCCCTGCTCGTGTGTAAGTGAGGAACAAAGAGATTGACAGAAGGGTTTAGCATAAGAATTTCTTCTTAAAAGCTTCTGTTTATTGTCATCCCTTTATAAATAGCAAAGTAGACATCTGTCTTCTAGCACCTTGACAGCTCATATAGCTCCACTCTTTAGCACTTTATCACAAAGGATTCGCTGGCCCCTAAAGCATTCAAGGGGTTAAAACAAAAGCATAAGAATTACAGTAGACTTAAAGGTGCTGTATGATCTGCTTACTACCTGGAAAATCCCATTCAGCAGCTGGGACCCCCGCTGTGTTAATCCTGATGGACACTTCCCCCCTGCTATACACAGGTCTGAACACGCCACGTTGGGTCCGTGGTTCCCCAGCACGTGTGTTGCGGAAGGTTGTAGATGAAGGATGAAGCTGGCCACGTCTGTAAGTGGTCACAGCTGCCACTACGGTAAGAGGGTCAAAAAGTGGGTAATATTGTGCCACAGACATTCTGGGTCAATCCAGTGGGGTCAAGAGAATTTCCGGTAGAATCCCTCTGCTGAGAAGGGGCATTCTCTAAGGCAGGGGTGCCGAACCCCCCTCCCCCCAACCCCGTCTGCTCTCCTCCTGGGTCGCGCCCCCCCCCTCGCTTCTAATGTGGAGTCAAATGACGCTGCAGGGTCATGTGACCCGCATCGTCCTTTGACATCATGTCTCCATGGCAATGGCCGTCATGTGACGCCGCGTTGCCATGGAGACGCGTGACTGAAACCAGGTAAGTAAATTTACAGAGGCCTCGTGCTCTCAGCGTGGGGCCTCTGGAACCATTGCATCCCCCCCAAAAAGTCTTGCGCCCCCCAGTTTGCGTACACTCCCACTTACTGCTTCCCCAACATCAACTCCTTCACACATTACCTGCTCCCACATCTCTACCTCCGCACAGTCCCACTTACTGCTTCCCCAACACCAACTCCCTCACACATTACGTGCTCTCACAGCTCTACCTCCGCACACTCCCACTTACTGCTTCCCCAACACCAACTCCCTCACACATTACCTGCTCTCACAGCTCTACCTCCGCACACTCCCACTTACTGCTTCCCCAACTCCCTCACACATTACCTGCTCTCACAGCTCTACCTCTGCACACTCCCACTTACTGCTTCCCCAACTCCCTCACACATTACCTGCTCTCACAGCTCTACCTCCCCACACTCCCACTTACTGCTTCCCCAACTCCCTCACACATTACCTGCTCTCACAGCTCTACCTCCGCACAATCCCACTTACTGCTTCCCCAACACCAACTCCCTCACACATTACCTGCTCTCACTGCTCTACCTCCGCACACTCCCACTTACTGCTTCCCCAACTCCGTCACACATTACCTGCTCTCACAGCTCTACCTCCGCACACTCCCACTTACTGCTTCCCCAACACCAACTCCCTCACACATTACCTGCTCTCACAGCTCTACCTCTGCACACTCCCACTTACTGCTTCCCCAACTCCCTCACACATTACCTGCTCTCACAGCTCTACCTCCGCACTCTCCCACTTACTGCTTCCCCAACTCCCTCACACATTACCTGCTCTCACAGCTCTACCTCCGCACTCTCCCACTTACTGCTTCCCCAACTCCCTCACACATTACCTGCTCTCACAGCTCTACCTCCCCCCACTCCCACTTACTGCTTCCCCAACTCCCTCACACATTACCTGCTCTCACAGCTCTACCGCTGCACACTCCCACTTACTGCTTCCCCAACACCAACTCCCTCACACATTACCTGCTTTCACAGCTCTACCTCCGCACACTCCCACTTACTGATTCCCCAACACCAACTCCCTCACACATTACCTGCTCTCACAGCTCTACCTCTGCACACTCCCAATTACTGCTTCCCCAACTCCGTCACACATTACCTGCTCTCACAGCTCTACCTCCGCACAGTCCCACTTACTGCTTCCCCAACACCAACTCCCTCACACATTACCTGCTCTCACAGCTCTACCTCCGCACACTCCCACTTACTGCTTCCCCAACACCAACTCCCTCACACATTACCTGCTCTCACAGCTCTACCTCTGCACACTCCAACTTACTGCTTCCCCAACTCCCTCACACATTACCTGCTCTCACAGCTCTACCCTTGCACACTCCCACTTACTGATTCCCCAAACTCCTCACATTTTACCTGCTCTCACAGCTCTACCTCCGCACACTCCCACTTACTGATTCCCAACACCAACTTCCTCACACATTACCTGCTCTCACAGCTCTACCTCCGCACACTCCCACTTACTGCTTCCCCAACTCCCTCACACATTACCTGCTCTCACAGCTCTACCTCTGCACACTCCCACTTACTGCTTCCCCAACTCCCTCACACATTACCTGCTCTCACAGCTCTACCTCCGCACACTCCCACTTACTGCTTCCCCAACACCAACTCCCTCACACATTACCTGCTCTCACAGCTCTACCTCCGCACACTCTCACTTACTGCTTCCCCAACTCCTTCACACATTACCTGCTCTCACAGCTCTACCTCCTCCCACTCCCACTTACTGCTTCCCCAAATCCCTCACACATTACCTGCTCTCACAGCTCTACCTCTGCACACTCCCACTTACTGCTTCCCCAACACCAACTCCCTCACACATTACCTGCTCTCACAGCTCTACCTCCGCACACTCACTTACTGCATCCCCAACTCCCTCACACATTACCTGCTCTCACAGCTCTACCTCCGCACACTCCCACTTACTGCTTCCCCAACTCCCTCACACATTACCTGCTCTCACAGCTCTACCTCCGCACTCTCCCACTTACTGCTTCCCCAACTCCCTCACACATTACCTGCTCTCACAGCTCTACCGCTGCACACTCCCACTTACTGCTTCCCCAACACCAACTCCCTCACACATTACCTGCTTTCACAGCTCTACCTCCGCACACTGCCACTTACTGCTTCCCCAACACCAACTCCCTCACACATTACCTGCTCTCACAGCTCTACCTCTGCACACTCCCAATTACTGCTTCCCCAACTCCATCACACATTACCTGCTCTCACAGCTCTACCTCCGCACAGTCCCACTTCCTGCTTCCCCAACACCAACTCCCTCACACATTACCTGCTCTCACAGCTCTACCTCTGCACACTCCAACTTACTGCTTCCCCAACTCCCTCACACATTACCTGCTCTCACAGCTCTACCTCCGCACACTCCCACTTACTGATTCCCCAAACTCCTCACATTTTACCTGCTCTCACAGCTCTACCTCCGCACACTCCCACTTACTGATTCCCAACACCAACTTCCTCACACATTACCTGCTCTCACAGCTCTACCTCTGCACACTCCCACTTACTGCTTCCCCAACTCCCTCACACATTACCTGCTCTCACAGCTCTACCTCCGCACACTCCCACTTACTGCTTCCCCAACACCAACTCCCTCACACATTACCTGCTCTCACAGCTCTACCTCCGCACACTCTCACTTACTGCTTCCCCAACTCCCTCACACATTACCTGCTCTCACAGCTCTACCTCCTCCCACTCCCACTTACTGCTTCCCCAAATCCCTCACACATTACCTGCTCTCACAGCTCTACCTCTGCACACTCCCACTTACTGCTTCCCCAACACCAACTCCCTCACACATTACCTGCTCTCACAGCTCTACCTCCGCACACTCACTTACTGCATCCCCAACTCCCTCACACATTACCTGCTCTCACAGCTCTACCTCCGCACACTCTCACTTACTGCTTCCCCAACTCCCTCACACATTACCTATTCTCATAGCTCTACCTCCACACATTCCCACTTACTGCTTCCCCAACACCAACTCCCTCACCCATTACCTGCTCTCACAGCTCTACCTCCGCACACTCCCACTTACTGCTTCCCCAACTCCCTCACACATTACCTGCTCTCACAGCTCTACCTCCGCACACTCCCACTTACTGCTTCCCCAACTCCCTCACACATTACCTGCTCTCACAGCTCTACCTCCGCACACTCTCACTTACTGCTTCCCCAAATCCCTCACACATTACCTGCTCTCACAGCTCTACCTCTGCACACTCCCACTTACTGCTTCCCCAACACCAACTCCCTCACACATTACCTGCTCTCACAGCTCTACCTCCGCACACTCTCACTTACTGCTTCCCCAACTCCCTCACACATTACCTGTTCTCATAGCTCTACCTCCACACATTCCCACTTACTGCTTCCCCAACACCAACTCCCTCACCCATTACCTGCTCTCACAGCTCTACCTCCGCACACTCCCACTTACTGCTTCCCCAACTCCCTCACACATTACCTGCTCTCACAGCTCTACCTCCGCACACTCTCACTTACTGCTTCCCCAACTCCCTCACACATTACCTGTTCTCATAGCTCTACCTCCACACATTCCCACTTACTGCTTCCCCAACACCAACTCCCTCACCCATTACCTGCTTTCACAGCTCTACCTCCGCACACTCCCACTTACTGCTTCCCCAACTCCCTCACACATTACCTGCTCTCACAGCTCTACCTCTGCACACTCTCACTTACTGCTTCCCCAACTCCCTCACACATTACCTGCTCTCACAGCTCTACCTCTGCACACTCCCACTTACTGCTTCCCCAACACCAACTCCCTCACACATTACGTGCTCTCACAGCTCTACCTCCGCACACTCCCACTTACTGCTTCCCCAACACCAACTCCCTCACACATTACCTGCTCTCACAGCTCTACCTCCGCACACTCCCACTTACTGCTTCCCCAACTCCCTCACACATTACCTGCTCTCACAGCTCTACCTCCCCACACTCCCACTTACTGCTTCCCCAACTCCCTCACACATTACCTGCTCTCACAGCTCTACCTCCGCACAATCCCACTTACTGCTTCCCCAACACCAACTCCCTCACACATTACCTGCTCTCACTGCTCTACCTCCGCACACTCCCACTTACTGCTTCCCCAACTCCGTCACACATTACCTGCTCTCACAGCTCTACCTCCGCACACTCCCACTTACTGCTTCCCCAACACCAACTCCCTCACACATTACCTGCTCTCACAGCTCTACCTCTGCACACTCCCACTTACTGCTTCCCCAACTCCCTCACACATTACCTGCTCTCACAGCTCTACCTCCGCACTCTCCCACTTACTGCTTCCCCAACTCCCTCACACATTACCTGCTCTCACAGCTCTACCGCTGCACACTCCCACTTACTGCTTCCCCAACACCAACTCCCTCACACATTACCTGCTCTCACAGCTCTACCTCTGCACACTCCAACTTACTGCTTCCCCAACTCCCTCACACATTACCTGCTCTCACAGCTCTACCTCCGCACACTCCCACTTACTGATTCCCCAAACTCCTCACATTTTACCTGCTCTCACAGCTCTACCTCCGCACACTCCCACTTACTGATTCCCAACACCAACTTCCTCACACATTACCTGCTCTCACAGCTCTACCTCTGCACACTCCCACTTACTGCTTCCCCAACTCCCTCACACATTACCTGCTCTCACAGCTCTACCTCCGCACACTCCCACTTACTGCTTCCCCAACACCAACTCCCTCACACATTACCTGCTCTCACAGCTCTACCTCCGCACACTCTCACTTACTGCTTCCCCAACTCCCTCACACATTACCTGCTCTCACAGCTCTACCTCCTCCCACTCCCACTTACTGCTTCCCCAAATCCCTCACACATTACCTGCTCTCACAGCTCTACCTCTGCACACTCCCACTTACTGCTTCCCCAACACCAACTCCCTCACACATTACCTGCTCTCACAGCTCTACCTCCGCACACTCACTTACTGCATCCCCAACTCCCTCACACATTACCTGCTCTCACAGCTCTACCTCCGCACACTCTCACTTACTGCTTCCCCAACTCCCTCACACATTACCTATTCTCATAGCTCTACCTCCACACATTCCCACTTACTGCTTCCCCAACACCAACTCCCTCACCCATTACCTGCTCTCACAGCTCTACCTCCGCACACTCCCACTTACTGCTTCCCCAACTCCCTCACACATTACCTGCTCTCACAGCTCTACCTCCGCACACTCCCACTTACTGCTTCCCCAACTCCCTCACACATTACCTGCTCTCACAGCTCTACCTCCGCACACTCTCACTTACTGCTTCCCCAAATCCCTCACACATTACCTGCTCTCACAGCTCTACCTCTGCACACTCCCACTTACTGCTTCCCCAACACCAACTCCCTCACACATTACCTGCTCTCACAGCTCTACCTCCGCACACTCTCACTTACTGCTTCCCCAACTCCCTCACACATTACCTGTTCTCATAGCTCTACCTCCACACATTCCCACTTACTGCTTCCCCAACACCAACTCCCTCACCCATTACCTGCTCTCACAGCTCTACCTCCGCACACTCCCACTTACTGCTTCCCCAACTCCCTCACACATTACCTGCTCTCACAGCTCTACCTCCGCACACTCTCACTTACTGCTTCCCCAACTCCCTCACACATTACCTGTTCTCATAGCTCTACCTCCACACATTCCCACTTACTGCTTCCCCAACACCAACTCCCTCACCCATTACCTGCTTTCACAGCTCTACCTCCGCACACTCCCACTTACTGCTTCCCCAACTCCCTCACACATTACCTGCTCTCACAGCTCTACCTCTGCACACTCTCACTTACTGCTTCCCCAACTCCCTCACACATTACCTGCTCTCACAGCTCTACCTCTGCACACTCCCACTTACTGCTTCCCCAACACCAACTCCCTCACACATTACGTGCTCTCACAGCTCTACCTCCGCACACTCCCACTTACTGCTTCCCCAACACCAACTCCCTCACACATTACCTGCTCTCACAGCTCTACCTCCGCACACTCCCACTTACTGCTTCCCCAACTCCCTCACACATTACCTGCTCTCACAGCTCTACCTCCCCACACTCCCACTTACTGCTTCCCCAACTCCCTCACACATTACCTGCTCTCACAGCTCTACCTCCGCACAATCCCACTTACTGCTTCCCCAACACCAACTCCCTCACACATTACCTGCTCTCACTGCTCTACCTCCGCACACTCCCACTTACTGCTTCCCCAACTCCGTCACACATTACCTGCTCTCACAGCTCTACCTCCGCACACTCCCACTTACTGCTTCCCCAACACCAACTCCCTCACACATTACCTGCTCTCACAGCTCTACCTCTGCACACTCCCACTTACTGCTTCCCCAACTCCCTCACACATTACCTGCTCTCACAGCTCTACCTCCGCACTCTCCCACTTACTGCTTCCCCAACTCCCTCACACATTACCTGCTCTCACAGCTCTACCGCTGCACACTCCCACTTACTGCTTCCCCAACACCAACTCCCTCACACATTACCTGCTTTCACAGCTCTACCTCCGCACACTCCCACTTACTGCTTCCCCAACACCAACTCCCTCACACATTACCTGCTCTCACAGCTCTACCTCTGCACACTCCCAATTACTGCTTCCCCAACTCCGTCACACATTACCTGCTCTCACAGCTCTACCTCCGCACAGTCCCACTTACTGCTTCCCCAACACCAACTCCCTCACACATTACCTGCTCTCACAGCTCTACCTCCGCACACTCCCACTTACTGCTTCCCCAACACCAACTCCCTCACACATTACCTGCTCTCACAGCTCTACCTCTGCACACTCCAACTTACTGCTTCCCCAACTCCCTCACACATTACCTGCTCTCACAGCTCTACCTCCGCACACTCCCACTTACTGATTCCCCAAACTCCTCACATTTTACCTGCTCTCACAGCTCTACCTCCGCACACTCCCACTTACTGATTCCCAACACCAACTTCCTCACACATTACCTGCTCTCACAGCTCTACCTCCGCACACTCCCACTTACTGCTTCCCCAACTCCCTCACACATTACCTGCTCTCACAGCTCTACCTCTGCACACTCCCACTTACTGCTTCCCCAACTCCCTCACACATTACCTGCTCTCACAGCTCTACCTCCGCACACTCCCACTTACTGCTTCCCCAACACCAACTCCCTCACACATTACCTGCTCTCACAGCTCTACCTCCGCACACTCTCACTTACTGCTTCCCCAACTCCCTCACACATTACCTGCTCTCACAGCTCTACCTCCTCCCACTCCCACTTACTGCTTCCCCAAATCCCTCACACATTACCTGCTCTCACAGCTCTACCTCTGCACACTCCCACTTACTGCTTCCCCAACACCAACTCCCTCACACATTACCTGCTCTCACAGCTCTACCTCCGCACACTCACTTACTGCATCCCCAACTCCCTCACACATTACCTGCTCTCACAGCTCTACCTCCGCACACTCTCACTTACTGCTTCCCCAACTCCCTCACACATTACCTGTTCTCATAGCTCTACCTCCACACATTCCCACTTACTGCTTCCCCAACACCAACTCCCTCACCCATTACCTGCTCTCACAGCTCTACCTCCGCACACTCCCACTTACTGCTTCCCCAACTCCCTCACATATTACCTGCTCTCACAGCTCTACCTCCGCACACTCCCACTTACTGCTTCCCCAACTCCCTCACACATTACCTGCTCTCACAGCTCTACCTCCGCACACTCTCACTTACTGCTTCCCCAAATCCCTCACACATTACCTGCTCTCACAGCTCTACCTCTGCACACTCCCACTTACTGCTTCCCCAACACCAACTCCCTCACACATTACCTGCTCTCACAGCTCTACCTCCGCACACTCACTTACTGCATCCCCAACTCCCTCACACATTACCTGCTCTCACAGCTCTACCTCCGCACACTCTCACTTACTGCTTCCCCAACTCCCTCACACATTACCTGTTCTCATAGCTCTACCTCCACACATTCCCACTTACTGCTTCCCCAACACCAACTCCCTCACCCATTACCTGCTTTCACAGCTCTACCTCCGCACACTCCCACTTACTGCTTCCCCAACTCCCTCACACATTACCTGCTCTCACAGCTCTACCTCTGCACACTCTCACTTACTGCTTCCCCAACTCCCTCACACATTACCTGTTCTCATAGCTCTACCTCCACACATTCCCACTTACTGCTTCCCCAACACCAACTCCCTCACCCATTACCTGCTCTCACAGCTCTACCTCTGCACACTCCCACTTACTGCTTCCCGAACACCAACTCCCTCACACATTACCTGCTCTCACAGCTCTACCTCCGCACACACCCACTTACTGCTTCCCCAACACCAACTCCCTCACACATTACATGCTCTCATAGCTTTACCTCCGCACTCCCACTTACTGCTTCCCCAACTCCCTCATACATTACCTGCTCTCACAGCTCTACCTCCTCACACTCCCACTTACTGCTTCCCCAACACCAACTCCCTCACACATTACATGCTCTCATAGCTTTACCTCCGCACTCCCACTTACTGCTTCCCCAACTCCCTCACACATTACCTGCTCTCACAGCTCTACCTCCTCACACTCCCACTTACTGCTTCCCCAACACCAACTCCCTCACACATTACCTGCTCTGACAGCTCTACCTCCGCACACTCCCACTTACTGCTTCCCCAACTCCCTCACACATTACCTGCTCTCACAGCTCTACCTCCACACACTCCCACTTACTGCTTCCCCAACTCCCTCACACATTACCTGCTCTCACAGCTCTACCTCCGCACAATCCCACTTACTGCTTCACCAACTCCGACGCCCTCACACATTACCTGCTCTCACAGCTCTATCTCCGCACACTCCCACTTACTGCTCCCCTAACACCCTCACACATTACCTGCTCTCACAGCTCTACCTCCGCACACTCCCACTTACTGCTTCCCCAACACCAACTCCCTCACACATTACCTGCTCTCACAGCTCTACCTCTGCACACTCCAACTTACTGCTTCCCCAACTCCCTCACACATTACCTGCTCCCACATCTCTACCTCCTCACACTCCCACTTACTGCTTCCCCAACACCAACTCCCTCACACATTACCTGCTCTCACAGCTCTACCTCTGCACACTCCCACTTACTGCTTCCCCAACTCCCTCACACATTACCTGCTCTCACAGCTCTACCTCCGCACACTCCCACTTACTGATTCCCCAACTCCCTCACACATTACCTGCTCTCACAGCTCTACCTCTGCACACTCCCACTTACTGCTTCCCCAACTCCCTCACACATTACCTGCTCTCACAGCTCTACCTCCGCACACTCCCACTTACTGATTCCCCAACTCCCTCACACATTACCTGCTCTCACAGCTCTACCTCCGCACACTCCCACTTACTGCTTCCCAACACCAACTTCCTCACACATTACCTGCTCTCACAGCTCTACCTCCGCACACTCCCACTTACTGCTTCCCCAACTCCCTCACACATTACCTGCTCTCACAGCTCTACCTCTGCACACTCCCACTTACTGCTTCCCCAACTCCCTCACACATTATCTGCTCTCACAGCTCTACCTCCGCACACTCCCATTTACTGCTTCCCCAACACCAACTCCCTCACACATTACCTGCTCTCACAGCTCTACCTCCGCACACTCTCACTTACTGCTTCCCCAACTCCCTCACACATTACCTGCTCTCACAGCTCTACCTCCACACACTCTCACTTACTGCTTCCCCAACTCCCTCACACATTACCTGCTCTCACAGCTCTACCTCTGCACACTCCCACTTACTGCTTCCCCAACTCCCTCACACATTACCTGCTCTCACAGCTCTACCTCCTCACACTCCCACTTACTGCTTCCCCAACTCCCTCACACATTACCTGCTCTCACAGCTCTACCTCTGCACACTC
This sequence comes from Ascaphus truei, assembly GCF_040206685.1. Classification (NCBI taxonomy): domain Eukaryota; kingdom Metazoa; phylum Chordata; class Amphibia; order Anura; family Ascaphidae; genus Ascaphus; species Ascaphus truei. Next base: position 4,432,046 of record NC_134495.1, read on the forward strand.
CCACTTACTGCTTCCCCAACACCAACTCCCTCACACATTACCTGCTCTCACAGCTCTACCTCCGCACACTCTCACTTACTGCATCCCCAACTCCCTCACACATTACCTGCTCTCACAGCTCTACCTCCGCACACTCCCACTTACTGCTTCACCAACACCAACGCCCTCACACATTACCTGCTCTCACAGCTCTATCTCCGCACACTCCCACTTACTGCTTCCCCAACACCAACTCCTCACACATTACCTGCTCTCACAGCTCTACCTCTGCACACTCCAACTTACTGCTTCCCCAACTCCCTCACACATTACCTGCTCTCACAGCTCTACCTCCGCACACTCCCACTTACTGCTTCCCCAACTCCCTCACACATTACCTGCTCTCACAGCTCTACCTCTGCACACTCCCACTTACTGCTTCCCCAACACCAACTCCCTCACACATTACCTGCTCTCACAGCTCTACCTCTGCACACTCCCAATTACTGCTTCCCCAACTCCCTCACACATTACCTGCTCTCACAGCTCTACCTCCGCACACTCCCACTTACTGCTTCCCCAACACCAACTCCCTCACACATTACCTGCTCTCACAGCTCTACCTCTGCACACTCCCAATTACTGCTTCCCCAACTCCCTCACACATTACCTGCTCTCACAGCTCTACCTCCGCACACTCCCACTTCCTGCTTCCCCAACACCAACTCCCTCACACATTACCTGCTCTCACAGCTCTACCTCTGCACACTCCAACTTACTGCTTCCCCAACTCCCTCACACATTACCTGCTCTCACAGCTCTACCTCCGCACACTCCCACTTACTGATTCCCCAAACTCCTCACATTTTACCTGCTCTCACAGCTCTACCTCCGCACACTCCCACTTACTGATTCCCAACACCAACTTCCTCACACATTACCTGCTCTCACAGCTCTACCTCCGCACACTCCCACTTACTGCTTCCCCAACTCCCTCACACATTACCTGCTCTCACAGCTCTACCTCTGCACACTCCCACTTACTGCTTCCCCAACTCCCTCACACATTACCTGCTCTCACAGCTCTACCTCCGCACACTCCCACTTACTGCTTCCCCAACACCAACTCCCTCACACATTACCTGCTCTCACAGCTCTACCTCCGCACACTCTCACTTACTGCTTCCCCAACTCCCTCACACATTACCTGCTCTCACAGCTCTACCTCCTCCCACTCCCACTTACTGCTTCCCCAAATCCCTCACACATTACCTGCTCTCACAGCTCTACCTCTGCACACTCCCACTTACTGCTTCCCCAACACCAACTCCCTCACACATTACCTGCTCTCACAGCTCTACCTCCGCACACTCACTTACTGCATCCCCAACTCCCTCACACATTACCTGCTCTCACAGCTCTACCTCCGCACACTCTCACTTACTGCTTCCCCAACTCCCTCACACATTACCTGTTCTCATAGCTCTACCTCCACACATTCCCACTTACTGCTTCCCCAACACCAACTCCCTCACCCATTACCTGCTCTCACAGCTCTACCTCCGCACACTCCCACTTACTGCTTCCCCAACTCCCTCACACATTACCTGCTCTCACAGCTCTACCTCCGCACACTCCCACTTACTGCTTCCCCAACTCCCTCACACATTACCTGCTCTCACAGCTCTACCTCCGCACACTCTCACTTACTGCTTCCCCAAATCCCTCACACATTACCTGCTCTCACAGCTCTACCTCTGCACACTCCCACTTACTGCTTCCCCAACACCAACTCCCTCACACATTACCTGCTCTCACAGCTCTACCTCCGCACACTCTCACTTACTGCTTCCCCAACTCCCTCACACATTACCTGTTCTCATAGCTCTACCTCCACACATTCCCACTTACTGCTTCCCCAACACCAACTCCCTCACCCATTACCTGCTCTCACAGCTCTACCTCCGCACACTCCCACTTACTGCTTCCCCAACTCCCTCACACATTACCTGCTCTCACAGCTCTACCTCCGCACACTCTCACTTACTGCTTCCCCAACTCCCTCACACATTACCTGTTCTCATAGCTCTACCTCCACACATTCCCACTTACTGCTTCCCCAACACCAACTCCCTCACCCATTACCTGCTTTCACAGCTCTACCTCCGCACACTCCCACTTACTGCTTCCCCAACTCCCTCACACATTACCTGCTCTCACAGCTCTACCTCTGCACACTCTCACTTACTGCTTCCCCAACTCCCTCACACATTACCTGCTCTCACAGCTCTACCTCTGCACACTCCCACTTACTGCTTCCCCAACACCAACTCCCTCACACATTACGTGCTCTCACAGCTCTACCTCCGCACACTCCCACTTACTGCTTCCCCAACACCAACTCCCTCACACATTACCTGCTCTCACAGCTCTACCTCCGCACACTCCCACTTACTGCTTCCCCAACTCCCTCACACATTACCTGCTCTCACAGCTCTACCTCCCCACACTCCCACTTACTGCTTCCCCAACTCCCTCACACATTACCTGCTCTCACAGCTCTACCTCCGCACAATCCCACTTACTGCTTCCCCAACACCAACTCCCTCACACATTACCTGCTCTCACTGCTCTACCTCCGCACACTCCCACTTACTGCTTCCCCAACTCCGTCACACATTACCTGCTCTCACAGCTCTACCTCCGCACACTCCCACTTACTGCTTCCCCAACACCAACTCCCTCACACATTACCTGCTCTCACAGCTCTACCTCTGCACACTCCCACTTACTGCTTCCCCAACTCCCTCACACATTACCTGCTCTCACAGCTCTACCTCCGCACTCTCCCACTTACTGCTTCCCCAACTCCCTAACACATTACCTGCTCTCACAGCTCTACCGCTGCACACTCCCACTTACTGCTTCCCCAACACCAACTCCCTCACACATTACCTGCTTTCACAGCTCTACCTCCGCACACACCCACTTACTGCTTCCCCAACACCAACTCCCTCACACATTACCTGCTCTCACAGCTCTACCTCTGCACACTCCCAATTACTGCTTCCCCAACTCCGTCACACATTACCTGCTCTCACAGCTCTACCTCCGCACAGTCCCACTTACTGCTTCCCCAACACCAACTCCCTCACACATTACCTGCTCTCACAGCTCTACCTCCGCACACTCCCACTTACTGCTTCCCCAACACCAACTCCCTCACACATTACCTGCTCTCACAGCTCTACCTCTGCACACTCCAACTTACTGCTTCCCCAACTCCCTCACACATTACCTGCTCTCACAGCTCTACCTCCGCACACTCCCACTTACTGATTCCCCAAACTCCTCACATTTTACCTGCTCTCACAGCTCTACCTCCGCACACTCCCACTTACTGATTCCCAACACCAACTTCCTCACACATTACCTGCTCTCACAGCTCTACCTCCGCACACTCCCACTTACTGCTTCCCCAACTCCCTCACACATTACCTGCTCTCACAGCTCTACCTCTGCACACTCCCACTTACTGCTTCCCCAACTCCCTCACACATTACCTGCTCTCACAGCTCTACCTCCGCACACTCCCACTTACTGCTTCCCCAACACCAACTCCCTCACACATTACCTGCTCTCACAGCTCTACCTCCGCACACTCTCACTTACTGCTTCCCCAACTCCCTCACACATTACCTGCTCTCACAGCTCTACCTCCGCACACTCCCACTTACTGCTTCCCCAACTCCCTCACACATTACCTGCTCTCACAGCTCTACCTCCTCCCACTCCCACTTACTGCTTCCCCAAATCCCTCACACATTACCTGCTCTCACAGCTCTACCTCTGCACACTCCCACTTACTGCTTCCCCAACACCAACTCCCTCACACATTACCTGCTCTCACAGCTCTACCTCCGCACACTCACTTACTGCATCCCCAACTCCCTCACACATTACCTGCTCTCACAGCTCTACCTCCGCACACTCTCACTTACTGCTTCCCCAACTCCCTCACACATTACCTGTTCTCATAGCTCTACCTCCACACATTCCCACTTACTGCTTCCCCAACACCAACTCCCTCACCCATTACCTGCTCTCACAGCTCTACCTCCGCACACTCCCACTTACTGCTTCCCCAACTCCCTCACACATTACCTGCTCTCACAGCTCTACCTCCGCACACTCCCACTTACTGCTTCCCCAACTCCCTCACACATTACCTGCTCTCACAGCTCTACCTCCGCACACTCTCACTTACTGCTTCCCCAAATCCCTCACACATTACCTGCTCTCACAGCTCTACCTCTGCACACTCCCACTTACTGCTTCCCCAACACCAACTCCCTCACACATTACCTGCTCTCACAGCTCTACCTCCGCACACTCACTTACTGCATCCCCAACTCCCTCACACATTACCTGCTCTCACAGCTCTACCTCCGCACACTCTCACTTACTGCTTCCCCAACTCCCTCACACATTACCTGTTCTCATAGCTCTACCTCCACACATTCCCACTTACTGCTTCCCCAACACCAACTCCCTCACCCATTACCTGCTTTCACAGCTCTACCTCCGCACACTCCCACTTACTGCTTCCCCAACTCCCTCACACATTACCTGCTCTCACAGCTCTACCTCTGCACACTCTCACTTACTGCTTCCCCAACTCCCTCACACATTACCTGTTCTCATAGCTCTACCTCCACACATTCCCACTTACTGCTTCCCCAACACCAACTCCCTCACCCATTACCTGCTCTCACAGCTCTACCTCTGCACACTCCCACTTACTGCTTCCCGAACACCAACTCCCTCACACATTACCTGCTCTCACAGCTCTACCTCCGCACACACCCACTTACTGCTTCCCCAACACCAACTCCCTCACACATTACATGCTCTCATAGCTTTACCTCCGCACTCCCACTTACTGCTTCCCCAACTCCCTCATACATTACCTGCTCTCACAGCTCTACCTCCTCACACTCCCACTTACTGCTTCCCCAACACCAACTCCCTCACACATTACATGCTCTCATAGCTTTACCTCCGCACTCCCACTTACTGCTTCCCCAACTCCCTCACACATTACCTGCTCTCACAGCTCTACCTCCTCACACTCCCACTTACTGCTTCCCCAACACCAACTCCCTCACACATTACCTGCTCTGACAGCTCTACCTCCGCACACTCCCACTTACTGCTTCCCCAACTCCCTCACACATTACCTGCTCTCACAGCTCTACCTCAACACACTCCCACTTACTGCTTCCCCAACTCCCTCACACATTACCTGCTCTCACAGCTCTACCTCCGCACAATCCCACTTACTGCTTCACCAACTCCGACGCCCTCACACATTACCTGCTCTCACAGCTCTATCTCCGCACACTCCCACTTACTGCTCCCCTAACACCCTCACACATTACCTGCTCTCACAGCTCTACCTCCGCACACTCCCACTTACTGCTTCCCCAACACCAACTCCCTCACACATTACCTGCTCTCACAGCTCTACCTCTGCACACTCCAACTTACTGCTTCCCCAACTCCCTCACACATTACCTGCTCTCACAGCTCTACCTCCGCACACACCCACTTACTGCTTCCCCAACACCAACTCCCTCACACATTACATGCTCTCATAGCTTTACCTCCGCACTCCCACTTACTGCTTCCCCAACTCCCTCATACATTACCTGCTCTCACAGCTCTACCTCCTCACACTCCCACTTACTGCTTCCCCAACACCAACTCCCTCACACATTACATGCTCTCATAGCTTTACCTCCGCACTCCCACTTACTGCTTCCCCAACTCCCTCACACATTACCTGCTCTCACAGCTCTACCTCCTCACACTCCCACTTACTGCTTCCCCAACACCAACTCCCTCACACATTACCTGCTCTGACAGCTCTACCTCCGCACACTCCCACTTACTGCTTCCCCAACTCCCTCACACATTACCTGCTCTCACAGCTCTACCTCAACACACTCCCACTTACTGCTTCCCCAACTCCCTCACACATTACCTGCTCTCACAGCTCTACCTCCGCACAATCCCACTTACTGCTTCACCAACTCCGACGCCCTCACACATTACCTGCTCTCACAGCTCTATCTCCGCACACTCCCACTTACTGCTCCCCTAACACCCTCACACATTACCTGCTCTCACAGCTCTACCTCCGCACACTCCCACTTACTGCTTCCCCAACACCAACTCCCTCACACATTACCTGCTCTCACAGCTCTACCTCTGCACACTCCAACTTACTGCTTCCCCAACTCCCTCACACATTACCTGCTCCCACATCTCTACCTCCTCACACTCCCACTTACTGCTTCCCCAACACCAACTCCCTCACACATTACCTGCTCTCATAGCTCTACCTCTGCACACTCCCACTTACTGCTTCCCCAACTCCCTCACACATTACCTGCTCTCACAGCTCTACCTCCGCACACTCCCACTTACTGATTCCCCAACTCCCTCACACATTACCTGCTCTCACAGCTCTACCTCTGCACACTCCCACTTACTGCTTCCCCAACTCCCTCACACATTACCTGCTCTCACAGCTCTACCTCCGCACACTCCCACTTACTGATTCCCCAACTCCCTCACACATTACCTGCTCTCACAGCTCTACCTCCGCACACTCCCACTTACTGCTTCCCAACACCAACTTCCTCACACATTACCTGCTCTCACAGCTCTACCTCCGCACACTCCCACTTACTGCTTCCCCAACTCCCTCACACATTACCTGCTCTCACAGCTCTACCTCTGCACACTCCCACTTACTGCTTCCCCAACTCCCTCACACATTATCTGCTCTCACAGCTCTACCTCCGCACACTCCCATTTACTGCTTCCCCAACACCAACTCCCTCACACATTACCTGCTCTCACAGCTCTACCTCCGCACACTCTCACTTACTGCTTCCCCAACTCCCTCACACATTACCTGCTCTCACAGCTCTACCTCCACACACTCTCACTTACTGCTTCCCCAACTCCCTCACACATTACCTGCTCTCACAGCTCTACCTCTGCACACTCCCACTTACTGCTTCCCCAACTCCCTCACACATTACCTGCTCTCACAGCTCTACCTCCTCACACTCCCACTTACTGCTTCCCCAACTCCCTCACACATTACCTGCTCTCACAGCTCTACCTCTGCACACTCCCACTTACTGCTTCCCCAACACCAACTCCCTCACACATTACCTGCTCTCACAGCTCTACCTCCGCACACTCTCACTTACTGCATCCCCAACTCCCTCACACATTACCTGCTCTCACAGCTCTACCTCCGCACACTCCCACTTACTGCTTCACCAACACCAACGCCCTCACACATTACCTGCTCTCACAGCTCTATCTCCGCACACTCCCACTTACTGCTTCCCCAACACCAACTCCTCACACATTACCTGCTCTCACAGCTCTACCTCTGCACACTCCAACTTACTGCTTCCCCAACTCCCTCACACATTACCTGCTCTCACAGCTCTACCTCCGCACACTCCCACTTACTGATTCCCCAACTCCCTCACACATTACCTGCTCTCACAGCTCTACCTCTGCACACTCCCACTTACTGCTTCCCAACACCCAACTCCCTCACACATTACCTGCTCTCACAGCTCTACCTCCGCACACTCCCACTTACTGCTTCACCAACACCAACTCTCTCACACATTACCTGCTCTCACAGCTCTACCTCCGCACACTCTCACTTACTGCTTCCCCAACTCCCTCACATATTACCTGCTCTCACAGCTCTACCTCCACACATTCCCACTTACTGCTTCCCCAACTCCCTCACACATTACCTGCTCTCACAGCTCTACCTCCGCACACTCCCACTTACTGCTTCCCCAACTCCCTCACACATTTCCTGCTCTCACAGCTCTACCTCCGCACACTCCCACTTACTGGTTCCCCAACACCAACTCCCTCACACATTACCTGCTCTCACAGCTCTACCTCTGCACACTCCCACTTACTGCTTCCCCAACTCCCTCACACATTACCTGCTCTCACAGCTCTACCTCTGCACACTCCCACTTACTGCTTCCCCAACGCCAACTCCCTCACACATTACCTGCTCTCACAGCTCTACCTCCGCACACTCTCACTTACTGCTTCCCCAACACCAACTCCTTCAATTCACAAGCAGCTATCAGAAACACAGCATCCTATCTCTGTGGTAATGGTCGCTAAATGTATAGATTGCTTTTAAAAGAGAAAGCGATTGTGGCAAACCACAAGGTAGTAAAAGCAAATGTATGCAACGGATATAAAACGAGGATGCCTGATTTATAAAGCAAATGACCATTTGGGATTGTTGAATGTTTAACTCTATGTTGGACTGCAGCATTGAATAACCACCTGGTTCCATTAATCACCCAGGCTCGGGCACCTTACATTGCTGCATGTGCTTTGCTCAGCCAATTCCTTCCCTTCTGTTTCAATCCTCCTCCAATTCCAAACCAACCCTGTCAATTAGTTAATTACTGGTTTATATGTAGAATTAACGATGTATCCATACTAAACTGCGCATGATTAGTGTGAAGTAAATGGCGTTTCACGGGGTCATGCATCAGGGAAATTTGAAGCAAAATTGATGCATATTGCCTCATTTTTATTTTGCGCCTCTTTGCGTCAGCGCAGCACAGATTTTGCTCTGAGTTTTGCGCCGCGTGCGTTATCTTGCAATTTGGCGAGTTCTAATAGTAGGAATTAGAGAGAAATGACATGATGCCCAGATTATAATGAGATGTATCAAACTCTGCATCTCTGCATGTCCTATTTATATTTTTTATTTGCCTCAAAACGAACCAGCCGGGTCTCAGGCGATGTACATTTTTCTGGCTGACAAATATGCGCAAAGTTACATTTGACGCAAACAGAAAATGGAGCAAATATCCTCAATACAAACTTCTATTTGCATTTTATTTACGTTGCCACGTCTCCACAAATGAGTCTTATTTGGAAGAACATCACCTAATGATTGCAAGGCTTAGTATGCACTTAGTATGCACTTAGTATGCACTTAGTATGCACTTAGTATGCACTTAGTATGCACTTAGTATGCACTTAGTATGTTAATGGTCAGATATCTGTGATGTGATCACGCAGTCATTCAATTGACAAGGATCTGACTTGAGTTTTGTGACATGTTTATTCTGGTTTGCTTGAGTATTGGGCCAAGGTATCTGTGTAAACACGCACGTTCTCTGGGATGCTGATATTTTATTCATGCCACTATCCCTGGGGTCGGCCTAACTACCCCTGCATATTACTTTAGCAATGTTAATAAATTGTTTATGTACGTATCATGTTGCCTCAGCTCATTTGAATGTTGTATTGGGCTACACTTTGCTGTGTAGGTGGGAACAGAAGCCCTCTGTGCTGCAGGACTTTGGTTACTAGAATCCTAATTGATGGATATAGGTTTTAGTAGAACAGTCTTGTGCAGCATTTTCTCATCTTGTACACAACTCCTCATTGTTGTATCGCTAATTATAACACAGTACTTGGACAATGGCGTAACTACGCCTTAAAGGGGCCCCTGGGCAACGGCGGCATAGCGTTGTGACGTCGCTGTGTCACATGTTGGCATGGGGGGGACGTTAACAGCTTGGGGGGTTAACGAGTTTCCGGAGGGAGGATTCCGACCACCCCCTCCCCACCGCCCCCCTCCCGGGACGTGATTGGGCATCCCAGGCAGTAGTTACACCACTGTTGATACATTATAGTTTATTGCTGCACTGGTTGCTGAGTTATACTGAAGGAGAGGCGAAATCTCTTGACATTTACATCTAGTTCTCTAAATTGTTGATTTATTTGGTTGAGGGCTGATGTGGGGCCATGCAGTATTTAACGAGTGGCCATGACTTGGCCTTAGGGCTCCTAATAATCCATTCCAATGAATGGGCCATGCAGTGACTGTAAATATTGTGCCTCTCCTTCCTTGTCTTCAGAAAACCCGTATCTTTAAAATTGTGGTCTCCAAAATATCGTCCTATAAATCTCACCCCCAACATTGGCCAGAAATAAATGGTACAAGAAGAGCAGGAGGTTCATTTTGCTGCACGTAGCAAATGGAAAAAATGTGTGGTGCTCTATATTACCTTTATAAAGAGCTCACGCTCGAAACGCGTTGGTGGGGTCTTTGCACCCCGTAATGTAGCTGTATCTTTTTGCTGGTTCCATTAAATCATTTTTCTATGGGTACACGCTCTCCTTGATTTAATTCAATTTTTGTTTTTTTTTCCTGAGACAGTGCCTGCTTTTTCCCTGCTTTGCGTCATTTTGCTGCACGAGTTGGAATTGGGCCGTATTAGATATTTAATGGGCAATCCCTCCTAGGACTAATACTGGTGACATGTTTAAGGGGTGATGGATACCCTTCTTACCCAAATCTGACACCTGCAAGGTTTTTATTTAAACATTATTTTCATGTTATTATGTGAGCTGAGAATGGGGAGGGCGGCTCTCCTTCTGGCTTCTCCCTTTTGTCTGATGTCATTGTGTGGTCATTGGCGGATATCCCATTAGGGCCGGCCTAATGGGGGCAAAATTTGGGAGCGGCAAATTTCCCTTTTCCATATACAGAGGCCCCACTCTCCCCCCCCCCCCCCCCACTGATTTTCCAGGGGGCAGTGTGGGGTAAAGATCTCACCTTATCCTTCGTGCTGCCCTCCTCCTCCTCCTGGATAGCAGCGTCAAATGACGCTGTGACGTCACATGGCGTCGGGTTACTATGGGAACATGACACCAGCATCCCAGCGCCACGTGACATCACAGTCATTTGACACCACAACACTGAGGGAGAAGGTGGCCCGGGTAGCAAAAAGGTAAGTGCCTATGGGCGGTGGGCTTGGAAATTTGCCGCTGCGTGTGGTCAGCGAGCGCTTGTACAACAAAAGCCCCCTCTCTCCGCCCTCATCTTTATTCTCTCACTGGTAAGGACAGAGCGGGCCTGAGGGTACAGAAAGCACTGGACTGCCAAATACTTCTCCAGTAATAGGGCCCCAAGAAATGTCCTTTCTATATACTTATTTATACAGCACCACTAATGTACACAGCACTTTACAGCATTATAATGCAAACAGTGCAGGGAGGTAGTATATAAAGTATTTCTGAAATAACAGGAATCAGGGAGTCCCTGCCCCGCAGAGCTTACAATCTAAATGGAATAATGGAAGGCTTACAGGATACAATAGGACAAAGTGCATTATAGAACATATTTGAGGGGGTGAGTACAGGTAAGAGCATGGGGAGTGCAAGGAGGACACTCAGTAAGGGCATGGGGAGTGCAAGGAGTATCCTCAGTAAGGACATGGGGAGTGCAAGGAGGACCCTCAGTAAGGACATGGGGAGTGCAAGGAGGATCCTCAGTAAGAGCATGGGGAGTGCAAGGAGGACCCTCAGTAAGGGCATGGGGAGTGCAAGGAGGACCCTCAGTAAAGGCATGAGGAGTGCAAGGAGGACCCTCAGTAAGGGCATAGGGAGTGCAAGGAAGACCCTCAGTAAGGGCATGGGGAGTGCAAGGAGGATCCTCAGTAAGAGCATGGGGAGTGCAAGGAGGACCCTCAGTAAGGGCATGGGGAGTGCAAGGAGGATCCTCAGTAAGAGCATGGGGAGTGCAAGGAGGACCCTCAGTCAGGGCATGGGGAGTGCAAGGAGGACCCTCAGTAAGGGCATGGGGAGTGCAAGGAGGACCCTCAGTAAGGGCATGGGGAGTGCAAGGAGGATCCTCAGTAAGGGCATGGGGAGTGCAAGGAGGACCCTCAGTCAGGGCATGGGGTGTGCAAGGAGGATCCTCAGTAAGGACATGGGGAGTGCAAGGAGGATCCTCAGTAAGGACATGGGGAGGGCAAGGAGGATCCTCAGTAAGGGCATGGGGAGTGCAAGGAGGATCCTCAGTAAGGGCATGGGGAGTGCAAGGAGGACCCTCAGTCAGGGCATGGGGAGTGCAAGGAGGATCCTCAGTAAGGACATGGGGAGTGCAAGGAGGATCCTCAGTAAGGACATGGGGAGTGCAAGGAGGATCCTCAGTAAGAGCATGGGGAGGGCAAGGAGGACCCTCAGTAAGGGCATGGGGAGTGCAAGGAGGACCCTCAGTAAGGGCATGGGGAGTGCAAGGAGGACCCTCAGTAAGGGCATGGGGAGTGCAAGGAGGATCCTCAGTAAGGGCATGGGGAGTGCAAGGAGGATCCTAAGTAAGAGCATGGGGAGTGCAAGGAGGACCCTCAGTAAGAGCATGGGGAGTGCAAGGAGGATCCTCAGTAAGGGCATGGGGAGTGCAAGGAGGACCCTCAGTAAGGGCATGGGGAGTGCAAGGAGGACCCTCAGTAAGGGCATGGGGAGTGCAAGGAGGACCCTCGGTAAGGGCATGGGGAGTGCAAGGAGGACCCTCAGTAAGGGCATGGGGAGTGCAAGGAGGTCCCAAAGTAAGAGCATGGGGAGTGCAAGGAGGACCCTCAGTAAGAGCATGGGGAGTGCAAGGAGGACCCTCAGTAAGGGCATGGGGAGTGCAAGGAGGACCCTCAGTAAGAGCATGGGGAGTGCAAGGAGGGCCCTCAGTAAAGGCATGGGGAGTGCAAGGAGGACCCTCAGTAAGGCATGGGGAGTGCAAGGAGGACCCTCAGTAAGGGCATGGGAAGTGCAAGGAGGACCCTCAGTAAGGGCATGGGGAGTGCAAGGAGGACCCAAAGTAAGAGCATGGGGAGTGCAAGGAGGATCCTCAGTAAGGGCATGGGGAGTGCAAGGAGGACCCTCAGTATGGACATGGGGAGTGCAAGGAGGACCCTCAGTAAGGGCATGGGGAGTGCAAGGAGGACCCTCAGTAAGGACATGGGGAGTGCAAGGAGGTCCCTCAGTAAGAGCATGGGGAGTGCAAGGAGGACCCTCAGTAAGGGCATGGGGAGTGCAAGGAGGACCCTCAGTAAGGGCATGGGGAGTGCAAGGAGGACCCTCAGTAAGGGCATGGGGAGTGCAAGGAGGACCCTCAGTAAGGGCATGGGGAGTGCAAGGAGGATCCTCAGTAAGGGCATGGGGAGTGCAAGGAGGACCCTCAGTAAGGGCATGGGGAGTGCAAGGAGGACCCTCAGTAAGAGCATGGGGAGTGCAAGGAGGACCCTCAGTAAGGGCATGGGGAGTGCAAGGAGGACCCTCAGTAAGGGGATGGGGAGGGCAAGGAGGACCCTCAGTAAGAGCATGGGGAGTGCAAGGAGGACCCTCAGTAAGAGCATGGGGAGTGCAAGGAGGACCCTCAGTAAGGGCATGGGGAGTGCAAGGAGGACCCTCAGTAAGAGCATGGGGAGTGCAAGGAGGTCCCTCAGTAAGGGCATGGGGAGTGCAAGGAGGACCCTCAGTAAGAGCATGGGGAGTGCAAGGAGGACCCTCAGTAAGGGCATGGGGAGTGCAAGGAGGACCCTCAGTAAGGGCATGGGGAGTGCAAGGAGGACCCTCAGTAAGGGCATGGGGAGTGCAAGGAGGACCCTCAGTAAGGGCATGGGGAGTGCAAGGAGGACCCTCAGTAAGGGCATGGGGAGTGCAAGGAGGATCCTCAGTAAGAGCATGGGGAGTGCAAGGAGGACCCTCAGTAAGGGCATGGGGAGTGCAAGGAGGACCCTCAGTAAGGGAATGGGGAGTGCAAGAAGGACCCTCAGCAAGAGCATGGGGAGTGCAAGGAGGATCCTCAGTAAGGGCATGGGGAGTGCAAGGAGGACCCTCAGTAAGGACATGGGGAGTGCAAGGAGGACCCTCAGTAAGGGCATGGGGAGTGCAAGGAGGACCCTCAGTAAGGGCATGGGGAGTGCAAGGAGGACCCAAAATAAGAGCATGGGGAGTGCAAGGAAGACCCTCAGTAAGGGCATGGGGAGTGCAAGGAGGACCCTCAGTAAGGGCATGGGGAGTGCAAGAAGGATCCTCAGTAAGGGCATGGGGAGTGCAAGGAGGACCCTCAGTAAGGGCATGGGGAGTGCAAGGAGGACCCTCAGTAAGGGCATGGGGAGTGCAAGGAGGACCCTCAGTAAGGGCATGGGAAGTGCAAGGAGGACCCTCAGTCAGGGCATGGGGTGTGCAAGGAGGATCCTCAGTAAGGACATGGGGAGTGCAAGGAGGATCCTCAGTAAGGACATGGGGTGGGCAAGGAGGATCCTCAGTAAGGGCATGGGGAGTGCAAGGAGGATCCTCAGTAAGGGCATGGGGAGTGCAAGGAGGACCCTCAGTCAGGGCATGGGGAGTGCAAGGAGGATCCTCAGTAAGGACAAGGGGAGTGCAAGGAGGACCCTCAGTAAGGGCATGGGGAGTGCAAGGAGGATCCTCAGTAAGGACATGGGGAGTGCAAGAAGGATCCTCAGTAAGAGCATGGGGAGGGCAAGGAGGACCCTCAGTAAGGGCATGGGGAGTGCAAGGAGGACCCTCAGTAAGGGCATGGGGAGTGCAAGGAGGACCCTCAGTAAGGGCATGGGGAGTGCAAGGAGGATCCTCAGTAAGGGCATGGGGAGTGCAAGGAGGATCCTAAGTAAGAGCATGGGGAGTGCAAGGAGGACCCTCAGTAAGAGCATGGGGAGTGCAAGGAGGATCCTCAGTAAGGGCATGGGGAGTGCAAGGAGGACCCTCAGTAAGGGCATGGGGAGTGCAAGGAGGACCCTCAGTAAGGGCATGGGGAGTGCAAGGAGGACCCTCGGTAAGGGCATGGGGAGTGCAAGGAGGACCCTCAGTAAGGGCATGGGGAGTGCAAGGAGGTCCCAAAGTAAGAGCATGGGGAGTGCAAGGAGGACCCTCAGTAAGAGCATGGGGAGTGCAAGGAGGACCCTCAGTAAGGGCATGGGGAGTGCAAGGAGGACCCTCAGTAAGAGCATGGGGAGTGCAAGGAGGACCCTCAGTAAGGGCATGGGGAGTGCAAGGAGGACCCTCAGTAAGGGCATGGGGAGTGCAAGGAGGACCCTCAGTAAGGGCATGGGAAGTGCAAGGAGGACCCTCAGTAAGGGCATGGGGAGTGCAAGGAGGACCCAAAGTAAGAGCATGGGGAGTGCAAGGAGGATCCTCAGTAAGGGCATGGGGAGTGCAAGGAGGACCCTCAGTATGGACATGGGGAGTGCAAGGAGGACCCTCAGTAAGGGCATGGGGAGTGCAAGGAGGACCCTCAGTAAGGACATGGGGAGTGCAAGGAGGTCCCTCAGTAAGAGCATGGGGAGTGCAAGGAGGACCCTCAGTAAGGGCATGGGGAGTGCAAGGAGGACCCTCAGTAAGGGCATGGGGAGTGCAAGGAGGACCCCCAGTAAGGGCATGGGGAGTGCAAGGAGGACCCTCAGTAAGGGCATGGGGAGTGCAAGGAGGATCCTCAGTAAGGGCATGGGGAGTGCAAGGAGGACCCTCAGTAAGGGCATGGGGAGTGCAAGGAGGACCCTCAGTAAGAGCATGGAGAGTGCAAGGAGGACCCTCAGTAAGGGCATGGGGAGTGCAAGGAGGACCCTCAGTAAGGGGATGGGGAGGGCAAGGAGGACCCTCAGTAAGAGCATGGGGAGTGCAAGGAGGACCCTCAGTAAGAGCATGGGGAGTGCAAGGAGGACCCTCAGTAAGGGCATGGGGAGTGCAAGGAGGACCCTCAGTAAGAGCATGGGGAGTGCAAGGAGGTCCCTCAGTAAGGGCATGGGGAGTGCAAGGAGGACCCTCAGTAAGAGCATGGGGAGTGCAAGGAGGACCCTCAGTAAGGGCATGGGGAGTGGAAGGAGGACCCTCAGTAAGGGCATGGGGAGTGCAAGGAGGACCCACAGTAAGGGCATGGGGAGTGCAAGGAGGACCCTCAGTAAGGGCATGGGGAGTGCAAGGAGGACCCTCAGTAAGGGCATGGGGAGTGCAAGGAGGACCCTCAGTAAGAGAATGGGGAGTGCAAGGAGGATCCTCAGTAAGAGCATGGGGAGTGCAAGGAGGACCCTCAGTAAGGGCATGGGGAGTGCAAGGAGGACCCTCAGTAAGGGATTGGGGAGTGCAAGGAGGACCCTCAGCAAGAGCATGGGGAGTGCAAGGAGGATCCTCAGTAAGGGCATGGGGAGTGCAAGGAGGACCCTCAGTAAGGACATGGGGAGTGCAAGGAGGACCCTCAGTAAGGGCATGGGGAGTGCAAGGAGGACCCTCAGTAAGAGCATGGGGAGGGCAAGGAGGAACCTCAGTAAGGGCATGGGGAGTGCAAGGAGGACCCTCAGTAAGGGCATGGGGAGTGCAAGGAGGACCCAAAATAAGAGCATGGGGAGTGCAAGGAAGACCCTCAGTAAGGGCATGGGGAGTGCAAGGAGGACCCTCAGTAAGGGCATGGGGAGTGCAAGAAGGATCCTCAGTAAGGGCATGGGGAGTGCAAGGAGGACCCTCAGTAAGGGCATGGGGAGTGCAAGGAGGACCCTCAGTAAGGGCATGGGGAGTGCAAGGAGGACCCTCAGTAAGGGCATGGGAAGTGCAAGGAGGACCCTCAGTAAGGGCATGGGGAGTGCAAGGAGGACCCAAAGTAAGAGCATGGGGGTGCAAGGAGGATCCTCAGTAAGGGCATGGGGAGTGCAAGGAGGACCCTCAGTAAGAGCATGGGGAGTGCAAGGAGGACCCTCAGTAAGGGCATGGGGAGTGCAAGGAGGACCCTCAGTAAGAGCATGGGGAGGGCAAGGAGGAACCTCAGTAAGGGCATGGGGAGTGCAAGGAGGACCCTCAGTAAGGGCATGGGGAGTGCAAGGAGGACCCAAAATAAGAGCATGGGGAGTGCAAGGAAGACCCTCAGTAAGGGCATGGGGAGTGCAAGGAGGACCCTCAGTAAGGGCATGGGGAGTGCAAGAAGGATCCTCAGTAAGGGCATGGGGAGTGCAAGGAGGACCCTCAGTAAGGGCATGGGGAGTGCAAGGAGGACCCTCAGTAAGGGCATGGGGAGTGCAAGGAGGACCCTCAGTAAGGGCATGGGAAGTGCAAGGAGGACCCTCAGTAAGGGCATGGGGAGTGCAAGGAGGACCCAAAGTAAGAGCATGGGGGTACAAGGAGGATCCTCAGTAAGGGCATGGGGAGTGCAAGGAGGACCCTCAGTAAGAGCATGGGGAGTGCAAGGAGGATCCTCAGTAAGGGCATGGGGAGTGCAAGGAGGACCCTCAGTACGGGCATGGGGAGTGCAAGAAGGACCCTCAGTAAGGGCATGGGGAGTGCAAGGAGGATCCTCAGTAAGGGCATGGGGAGTGCAAGGAGGACCCTCAGTACGGGCATGGGGAGTGCAAGGAGGACCCTCAGTAAGGGCATGGGGAGTGCAAGGAGGACCCTCAGTAAGGACATGGGGAGTGCAAGGAGGACCCTCAGTAAGGACATGGGGAGTGCAAGGAGGACCCTCAGTAAGGGCATGGGGAGTGCAAGGAGGACCCTCAGTAAGAGCATGGGGAGTGCAAGGAAGACTCTCAGTAAGGGCATGGGGAGTGCAAGGAGGACCCTCAGTAAGGACATGGGGAGTGCAAGGAGGATCCTCAGTAAGGGCATGGGGAGTGCAAGGAGGACCCTCAGTAAGGGCATGGGGAGTGCAAGGAGGATCCTCAGTAAGGGCATGGGGAGTGCAAGGAGGATTCTCAGTATTGTATTGTATGTCTTTATTTATATAGCGCCAAAAGTGTACTCCGCGCTTCACAAAGAATACAGTACAGGGAATTATAATAATACAATAAGTGCAGCAAAATCCGACTATAGGAAAGGAAATCCCTGCCTGAAGAGCTTACAATCTAAGAGGTTTAATGGGAAACTTACAGAGACAGTAGGTGAGGGAGTAAGTGCTGTAGATGGCAGTGCTTGGTCACAATGTGTGGTAGGAGTGACTGAGTGTGGGACAATAGCCATGAGTGCAGGCTATTGGGATACTTGATTTGTGGGGTGAGATTTAAGGCTGGTCAGTATTAAATGAAAAGTTTAACACCATTTACAGGGGAAGAGATGGCAGGGACGCATGAGTGAGATCAGGTGTGTATGTCTGACTTCAGGCTATGGGGAGATCCCCTGCAGTAGGAAGGAGTAGATAGAGGGTGTGAATAGAGGATTTGTGTGGGTGTTTTTTATTGAGGGGTATAGAAGTTGTTGGGAGAGGGGTGAATAAATAATGGTGCAGTGGGGAGCAGGGAAGTTGGAGAGAACAGAGACGTTCACAAAGGAGTGAGGAAACAGTAAACAGAAAAAGCAGTAGGGAGGGCATAGTAAGATGCAGGAGGAGGGACTTCACAGGTAATGGAGGATAAAAATGAACAAATAATCACACATGTTAAAAGTGAATGTCTCACAGTGGCAAAGTTGTAATGCAGAGTCCAGATTTTCATCCAATCTTCACCTCCAATTTCAACTCCAAAATTAACTCTTGTAGACACTTTAGATATGACACTTATGATGTGACTCTTTTAATGTTACACAGCCATGTACACAGTAAGGGCATGGGGAGTGAAAGGAGGACCCTCAGTAAGGACATGGGGAGTGCAAGGAGGACCCTCAGTAAGGACATGGGGAGTGCAAGGAGGACCCTCAGTAAGGGCATGGGGAGTGCAAGGAGGACCCTCAGTAAGGGCATGGGGAGTGAAAGGAGGACCCTCAGTAAGGGCATGGGGAGTGCAAGGAAGACCCTCAGTAAGGGCATGGGGAGTGCAAGGAGGACCCTCAGTAAGGGCATGGGGAGTGCAAGGAGGATCCTCAGTAAGGGCATGGGGTGTGCAAGGAGGACCCTCAGTAAGGACATTGGGAGTGAAAGGAGGACCCTCAGTAAGAGCATGGGGAGTGCAAGGAGGACCCTCAGTAAGGACATGGGGAGTGAAAGGAGGACCCTCAGTAAGGGCATGGGGAGTGCAAGGAGGATCCTCAGTAAGGGCATGGGGTGTGCAAGGAGGACCCTCAGTAAGGGCATGGGGTGTGCAAGGAGGACCATCAGTAAGGGCATGGGGTGTGCAAGGAGGACCCTCAGTAAGGGCATGGGGAGTGCAAGGAGGACCCTCAGTAAGGGCATGGGGAGTGCAAGGAGGACCCTCAGTAAGGGCATGGGGTGTGCAAGGAGGACCCTCAGTAAGGGCATGGGGTGTGCAAGGAGGACCCTCTATAAGGGCATGGGGTGTGCAAGGAGGACCCTCAGTCCTAAACCAACCAAGTACTTATCATAATTCATTGCCCCACAAAATGAATGCAGCCAAATCCTTGATATTAACATGGTTTGCTTTGTTTTGGAAAACCGCGTAAGACTATAAAATGATGTACAAAAGTTCAGCTTTGGGTGGCTATGGGGGATCATACCTTTAGATGCATCAAATTCTGATGTAGTCGCCAGAGCTGGAATGCATGGAGATTATGCCCAATGCAGACTGCTATCCTTAAAGCAGAATTGTGATCCAGGGAAAGCCTCATTGTTTGTGATTGCTGGTAACATACTGTAATGTAAAGGAAAAAAGTAAAGGTTATATTGAGGATAGCCTAATGTCTATTCTATATATCTATATTAGTCTGTACCACCTCTGCTGAGAAGCTATTACATGGATCCACCACCTTTTCTGTAAAGAAGTACTTTCCCGCCTCTCTCCTGAGCCTGCCACCCATTCTTTATCAGGATAAAACGCCTTCTCCAAGACAACGAGACCAGTGCACCATAGTGAGGAAGTAGTGTTGTCATGGTGCAATGCACACCACACTGGCAGTGAACATGTTAAGCCTTTTTTTCATTTATTCCATTGACAGTCAATGAATTGTCCCATCTTTCCCCACAATAGCACCCTTCACCGCAGAGAATCTTCTGCCAATGTTTGTCCTCATTGCTAAGTAGCCAGTGCACCAAAATCTCAGACACACAGTCAGCAGTTTTGATAATGAGGAGAGTCTAGCACTAACAAGGCTTTAATTAGTCAGTATACGGACTTGCTTTAGTGTTGAGAACAGAACAATCCAGTATTCAAATGACTAGCCAATCCCCTAATTCATCAAGTTACTGATCACACTGTGTGAATAAAGCTAACATCGCATTCAATGTAAATGTCACCTTCTGTTATCGTAGGCCTAATGTGGATATTACAGTCGCTTGTGCGAAAATATGCAGTGTAGCTTCGTGCTCAATGCCAGTCCCCAAGCCCCCCCCAACAGGTCAGGTTATCGCTGCTTGAGCCTCTGATTGAGCCACCTGTGATACACTGAAAACCTGACCTGTTGGTGGCCCTTGAGGACTGGAGTTGAGCCCCCTGCCTCAGTGGTACGTCTTTTTAACTATTTCTTAAATGACCTTCCTGCTTCATTTGTCGCAGTAATGCAGGAGTGGCCAAATCCAGTCCTCAAGGGCCACCAACAGGTCAGGTTTTCAGGACATCGCTGCTTCAGCACAGGTGGCTCAATCAGTGGCTCCGTCAGAATGTCTGCACCACCTGTGCTAAAGCAGGGATATCCTGAAAACCTGACCTGTTGCTGACCCTTGAGGACCGGAGTTGGCCGCCCCTGCTATAGTGAGTACTGCTTGTGAAATTGACCAACCTTATTTCATTCTAGTCCCCTGCGGTTAGCAGTACGATCCTTTCCGTGCTCTGCTTCATACGGCAGTCATGCCCCTAAGCTCACAGGCCTTACACTTTGCTGCTTCTCAGCACAGCGGGAGTGTGCGAGTTACTAGCACAATGATTGTCACCCCTTACCTTGTGCCCCAGGGGAAAGCATTAGCAGTGAAACACTTTGTCAAGTGTGTAATAACAACAGCAATGTTTCTTACCTTGTACAGTACAGCGCTGGCTTCACAGGCAGAGCTGCGTGTAACAAAGTAACACGGGTACAATAAATTCCTGCTACTAATCCTACAATATCATCTGGTTGGTACCTGTGGCATAAGGACACTCGGCTAAAGAATAGAGTTGTGATGCAGGTGAAATGAAGTATTTTTTTAACTGTAATAAAATTGCGGCTGGGTCGGAGTTCACAAGTGATTTGACCAGACTTCGGTCCAATAGGTTTAGCCAATGTGCATTGCAATGCCGAGACTATAAGTAGGGTGCCCACGCCACGTGCTTGTGCATTGGGAGGGAGCTGAGGGTGGGAGAGGGGGTGTTATACACACACAGTAATAGAGGTTATCTGGTGGTAAGTCACACAGTGAATTGTAATAAAACAATGATATCCAGTTATATTGGCAAAAGAGGGAATTGGCGTGGTATTAATTAGTGGTCACCATTGTTGCCATGGCGACATCGGCCAGAAAAGACCAATGAGCGGGACCCTAGAGAAGCAATAGCTTCTCCTACAAACACAAAAGCAGTTGTCGTGGACACCCAGCAGCAGCCTTCTAGCATGAAAATAAATAAAACAGGCAGGTTTTGGCAATACCATCGTCTTCCTCATCACCGGTCAGGAGGATAAACTCACCACCACCAGGGAAGGAAAGGTTGTCCAGAAGAAAACAAGATGTTGCCAATATTAGACGTGGCTTGCAGAGAGTAGTCATCCATGTCAAACTACACACACGTGTTAATACTAATGTGAGTGAGAGGGAAGAGGCCAAGGACTATTGTTCTGATAGTCAACTTTTCACGATAGTTTTCAGCGTCATCTCAGCGGTGGCACAAGTCTTCCGTTTGCGCCAAACGCTGAAACACTAGAACTACAATTCAGAAATGTCTTGCTTCAGACCGACAAAAATACTACTTGTTTTGCCGCAACTGCGTCCGCGCACACGCAGCTCTTCATATATCGCGCCAAAGGGCTTTAGGGAGCTCCTCAAATATGTTAAGTCTTGCAGGAAAATAGCCAGCAGGGCATATTTAGCTGTTCCACACCTGTACAAAGTGGATGTGGAAGTAATGGGCCTGACTCTTTACACTTCACACAATTGGAGGGTGCACCTCACAACAGACGGAGGGGACTACAGTAGAGGCAACGTTTATTCTAACATTTGCCGTAAACCAGCCGGGTTACATTCTGGGTATGTGCTGGGTATGTGCTGGGTATGTGCTGGGTATGTGCTGGGTGTGTGCTGGGCTAGTTTGAGGCACGTTTAAGGCATTTCTGCATTGACTAACGACCCATAGGATTAACACAGCAGGGATCCCTAGCAGTCCAATTCAGTTTGAATGGGACTGTCAGGGACGCCCGCTGTTAATCTGATATGCCATTAATCAATGCAGAAATGCTGGGGCTAGTTTAAGGAAAGTTTAAGGCATGTATTCAGAATGTACCTGGGTGTTTCCTGGGTTTTTTGGGGAATTGCCACTGGTTTTTGTTCGAATAAGAGTTGCCTCTACTGTACATTGCTGGTTAAAACAATAGGGCGTCTGTCCTGGAACCTCTCTGTATGTTTTTCCCTGTTCTGAGGCTGCTAGCACGCCTCCGTGTAAGATTGCAACATTGTTACTCCTTTGTTGGCTTCTCAGCCAGTTGCCTTGGCAACGCCCCTTTATTCCCAGTAAACTGGGCTGCCTCTTCCTTCTCTCCTGCCTCATCCTCTCTCCTCCCTCCTCCCCCATATATGCACACAAACACTACACCATATACACACATACCAAAAATGCAACATTACAAACTCACACACACACACCATATACAAATACACATTTATATTCAACATATATATAAAAACACTAAACATATACAGTATATGCACATAATGCATGAAAATGCATTACAAATACACACACTTACCAACACAGACACACACACCAACTCATACACACATACACTTACCAACACAGATAGATGCACACACACACACACTTACCAACACACACAAGGAACAGGGAGATGTAGAGAGGAGCAGCTATGAAGTGCTCTGCAGCGCCACCTGCTGCCCACAAGTGGTTAAGCAGCCACACAACCCTGCTCTCCTCTCCTGCTCTCCTCCCCTCCTCCTCTCCTCCTCCCTCCTACAGCCTCCAGCTGTTCTGTGATCAGCTCTGCACTCTGCAGCCAGCCGGCCCCCCAAGAGAGCAGACCCCCATGCTTTGCCCAGGCTAAAGTTACGCCTCTGAGGTGTACTCATCTTGATAGTTAACTGTTTTTATTACCAGTGTGTGGAAATACAGGAAACATGATACACTGCTGGTGATACCCTCTGTGAGCTGCTGTAACAGCCTGCCACTCCGCAAGGGTAAAACAGAGACCTACTCAGTGGGACCGGGGCCCGTACCTGCTAGAGGGACAGTATTAGCAGCACAAAGCAGAGGATGATTACATCCCGGAGAACTCCAAGCTGATGTAAGATGAGGCGGACTTCATGCTCAGCCAGTGGCATCTGATAGGACCGTTTGCATGCAAGATAAGTGTGAAAATAATGATAATTATGAGTTATAGGCTGCGTCTCCGCTGGCGCTGAGCGTGCTGTGTGCTCGGCGCTTGCCCCTTTTACTTATTGCAGTCTTTATGTGGAAGTCCCCGCACACGCGGTGTGTGCGCGTTAGTGCGCAGGCACGCACGCTCTCCCAAGCTTGGAGCTTGAGCAGACAAAAAAAAGTGACGTTGAAGCGCGCTCAACTTGCCCGCAACGCCCCCCCCCCCCCCCACGCGTGCGCTTGCAAAATAGGCAGGACACCTGGCGCTCATGCTTAGAGAGTTGGTGACCATCGCTCTCGAGCATGAGCGCGGTCAGCGCCAGCGGGGATGCAGCCTTATTGAGGCTGGTGGATGCCATACTCGATTACCTCAGTAATGATTCCCGTGTTGTATCTGTGAAAACGAAGGATAATTACCTTCTGGACACTTTTCTAGGCTGTCACTTGCAGGAGCAAATGGAAGTTTTTGTTTCAAGGGAGAAGCAGGCAGTAAAACAGTGCAAGGATAACCCTGCGTCTTGAGTGCAAGTATGGATGGAGGAAGAAAAGCAGAGTTCGGAGGGGGAATGTGAAGGGCTATATTCAGATTCATCATAGGCAGGGGGGTGACAGACACTTAAATACACTAAAAGAGCAGGACCATCACTAGGGAAAAACGAGAACAAGGCGCACAACGCACATAGTGAAGCACAATTAAAAAAGTGAATTTTACTAAAGAATAATATGTTCTGCGTACATCAAAGTAAAAACAATCAAACAATGGATCGGTGGGGTTACCACACAGAGGGACAGCTGGACACGTCACTCTACACCCGATGCAGGGGAGGAAGAAGTGGACCAGCGGTCATCTATCCCGATAGGAGGGTCCTCAACGTCTGTGGATAGCACTCACTCCGTTTCAGGGAGTAGTAAACATAGGGGTACTCCTTATAGTTGTAGCAGATACAGTTATGCTCAAACTCAAGTGATACCCCAACATCAAGGCAATGGGTAAGGGCGTGATGGTAGTACTAATAGTAGTCTTGTTAGTAGCATTAGCTGAGATACAAGTTGCAATGTTATTGTTTTAGTGCGTGTGAGAGGATGAGCTGGCAGCCAGGGTGGGTAACATGATGGAGGCACACTGTACTTGAATGGACTCAAAGGCTGGTAGGTTAATAGAGCGCAGGTCTCTGCAAAGATGAGGGGTAGATGGAGGTGGAGAAGAGGAGAAGTGAGAGAGAGAAAATGAGATGAGGTGATGGTCAGAGAGAGGAAAAAGGCAAATGGAGAAATCGGAGAGAGAAAAGTTTAGTGAAAACCAGGTCTAAGTAGTGGCCATCCTTGTGGGTGCTGGCTGCAGTCCACTGTTGAAGGCCAAAAGAAGGAGGTTTGAGAGAGAAAGCGGGAGGCCCAACGGAGAGAGGGGTCATCAATATGGCAGTTGAAGTCCCCAAGGAGAAGAACAGGGGAGTCTGAGAAGAGAAAGAAAGAGAGCCAGGATTCAAAGTGAGAGAGAAAGGCAGAAGCGGGGTGAGTAAAGGTAGGTGGGCGATAGATGACCGCCACGTGGACAGGGAGAGGAGAGAAAAGCTGGACAGTGTGAGCCTCAAAGGAGGGAAAAGCAAGAGATGGAGGAATAGGAAGGATTCAGTAACGGCAGAGAGAGGAGAGCAGGAGCCCCACGCCTCCACCCCTGCCATCAGGGCGCGGAGTGTGGGAGAAAGAAAGGCCACCATAAGAGAGAGCAGCTTCCAGAGCAGAATCACACTGAGTGAGCCAGGTCTCAGTTATAGCAAATAGGAGCAGAGAGTGAGAGAGAAAGAAGTCATGCACAGAGAGGAACTTGTTAGAGAGGGAGCCAGCATTCCAAAGGGCACAGGAGAAAGGGAGAGAGGAGGGAGGGTGGCAGGGGATAGGTATGAATTTGGAGGGGTTGACACCCAAAGGAGTAGAAGTTGTATGTGGGAGGCGAGGATGAGAGCACACAGAATTAAGGCAGGGACCAGGATTGGGAGAGATATTGCATTTAAAACCTGACCGATTTGTGACCATTGAGAACTAAACTTAGACCACTATGCTTTAGAATGTTGCAAAAAAAGTTAATAAAGCAAAACAGGACATACTCAATGGGCACAACAAGATGTTTTCATGTGTGATGAGTAAATCCTTCCTGGTGCTCTCACATTTTGTCACTTTTTTTCGGGTCTTATTTTTGGAAAAAGACAATGGATATTATGGTTTTTCGTTGTGTATTATTCTAATGCACTGTCTTAATGGGAGAGACGAGGCCACCGTATTATACACTAGGCACACAGCTGTTAAACTAATGAGCAGATGGGACAGGGCACAAGTGCTTTAGCAAATGTTAATTAATTTACTATTGTTAAGCAGGATTGTGCTACATGGTAAACATTTTTTTTAAAGCAAGTCTATGCATAAAAGGTTTAGGGATAACCCACTCCTGCACGGTAGCCAAGAAAACATAACAACAAGAGTATTATTTCATGTACTGCCTGTGTCAGTGCACTTTAGGGAAAGACTTGTGTATCCGAACCTACTGATGTAGACTTTGTTCAATGAGCCTTTGCAAAGGAATCCATGTTCTGTGGGTAAGGTTCTTATGCTATTTGCTAGTGACGTTGGACTGAGGTCACAAGGACGATAGGCTATATCTGTATGCTTCTCTAGAACCAATACAGATACTACAGGAGTGGCCAACTCCAGTTCTCAAGGGCCATCAACAGGTCAGGTGTTAAGGATATCCCTGCTTCAGCACAGGTCATTGACTGAGCCACTGGTTGAGTCACGTGTGCTAAATCAGGGATATTCTTCACACCTGACCTGATGGTGGCCCTTGAGGACTGGAGTTGGCCGCCTCATGGCTATTTATTCCATTGACATTGTGCATATGATTATGGGCAGTAGCGAATGGAGAGGAGCTATTGCGGTTCCACGATGATGGTTCTGAAGTACGCGAGTTCAAGCAAAGGATTAATGCTGCAGGGGGGATCGAGGGGGGTCCCCCTATTGAGAAGCATGGACCCTCAACAGCTCGATCCCGGCAGACCCTGTCCCGGGCGCCGGAGACTTTTGCTTGTTTGTCCACGTCACTGAAAACAGTAAATCCGGCTACTTCTGTATTCCTTTTTTGGAGTATTAGATTAGGTCTCACCGTATCTTCTTGGTGAGGAAACCGTACATGCAATGTATAAAATGCAGTCAATACACCTCAAATAGGAGCACACGTTCCATTCACTCAGAAATAGTAACACTGCAGTGTTGTACAATCAATAATATTTAAATAACGTGTTTGACAGGCATCTAATTCAAGTTGTAATTAATTCATTACCGTGTGTGCGTAGATGTGACTTTGGGGTGGCAATGTCAATATAATGCATGGTGGTGAGTATATGGACAGCAAAGGCAGAGAAATGCAGCGAGAGAGAATCATAGCTGGAATAGTTATTGTAACGCAGTGATGTTTTCGCCTCCCGCCTGTAACATTTGCATATTTTGATTGGTTCCACGTTTATCCTCACACACAGGAGGAAGTGAATCAGTTGCCACAATCCCCGGGAGAAAAACCTAAAGTACTGTATTTCACATCTGAAATGAAGGTTTCCCCTCTGGGTCACACCTTGCGTGTCCTAATTTCCTTAATTAATTCGCCAGATAAGCCTGAAATAGTGATGCACTGTAAGTCTTCGGGGAATGCCTATTTCTTGCAACATACAGTAGCCAACTATGACCACATACAAACTATATATACAGTATAATGTATATGTGTATATATAGAATTCTCTCTGCCTGCAATTCTCCGACCTGCTCTCATTTTGCTGCCATCACTTGATATACTGTATACTGTATTTGCAGGCACATGGCATATCTGCAGTGCACATTCGTTTTTGTGTCATCAAGAATACTTGTGCTTCTCCTCCATGAAGTTTCACAGCCACTAGTCATTTGAATTTACTTTACAGTGAGTCCAGAGCTTCTGATGTACACTATATATTAGGCATTTTGGCAAGATCATCACATACATAATACACCGGAGTCTTCGTTCCTATGCATAGTTTTTCCTTACCCCCCCCCCCCCCCCCCCTCTGCATCTCCTTTTATTCCTTGCAGTTTGTAAGCTGTCGGATATCATTGCTGGTTTCCAAGATTCGGAAGATGTTCCAATTTGCAGCTATAATGCCTGTGCCAATGTGTCTGCAAAATAACTTTCACATTGGTAATGTCGTGAGAGCAGCGTTCAGAATGCAAATGAGTTCCGAGAGTCGTGTGTGTGTCACGATCTTTCTGACCAAGGATGCTCTGCTTCAGCAAAGCAGATTAACATGGGGACAGCTTACAGGGGTTACACAGGTTTGCATTCATAGACATGTCAGCGCCTCCGGATTTGCGGCCGCTCGCGCCGATATTTAGCATTCTGCCGTTTCATAGCTCGCTGTTACACATTTGTGTTGTTCATTGAATTGCCAAATTTGTCTCAGAGCCACAAAATGTCACCAATGCAACTCACTGGAGGTTATCGTGTCTGCATTCACCTGAATTAACCACGTGTTTGCCGTGAAGCCGTACAGAAAGTATCACACCCTTGGGAGTTACTGTATTTGCTGTATGTATGTATATCTTTATTTATCTGGCGCCATTTATGTACATTGTGCTTCACAGCAGTAATACACGAGACATAAAAGTAGCATTAGGAAAAAGTCCCTGCCCCGAAGAGCTTACAATCTAGTGCGAGCGATGCGAACAACGTGAGACGCTCTATAGGGCCGGCCACAGTGAGCACGATGAAGAGCGGCCGCGCGGCAGAATTTGGAGCCGACAGAAAATGTTAATTTTGTCGCGCGACGGCCGAGTCACGTGAGCAGTTCAGCCAATGAGGGCGAAGCAGCCTTGTGACATCACGGCCACACCTCCCTGTCGCGAGCGATCTCCGTTCACAGACGCCATGCGCTCCGTCATGTGACTGCGAGCCCACTGTATATGAGGCCTCAGTGGTAAGGAGGGAGAATGTACAGAGACAGTAGGTGGGCGTTCTGATACGTGTGTCTGCACGCGGTCACAGCCGATGTATGAGATGTCTGCACGCGGTGTCTGCACGCGGTCACAGCCGATGTATGAGATGTCTGCACGCGGTGTCTGCACGCGGTCACAGCCGATGTATGAGATGTCTGCACGCGGTGTCTGCACGCGGTCACAGCCGATGTATGAGATGTATAGTTTCAGCCAGTGGAGCTGCCCATATGCCGCATTAAAGAGGTCTGTTTTCAGATGGGTCTTATAGGTGGATAAGTCTTGCGGGTGCAAAACTGGGGCAAAATCTGTGCAAAAGAATTGAACCAGATTTATCAAAGGAAAAACTCCTATTGCTGTCAATAGGATTCCTTTTCTTTGATGAAAATGGCTCTTTTTTTCTTCTAGTTTTGCAGCTGGGGGGCCTTAGTAATTAGACCCCTCTGTTTTTTATACATTGAATTTGGTTCCATTTGCTGCACCAATGTAGATACAACACCCTGCAGATTGGTGCGCTTAGCAGTTGATACACTGTAACTGCTGAACCGTTCTAGCCCACTTAGATCTAGAGCAGCTTCCAAAGCATTCATATAATACTCTAATAAGTATAACTGTTCTTCTCTTTTAGAAATGTACTGGGTAAGTATTGAAGCGCACGAAGGCTTGGTACAGATTAATCCCAATGCTATTTTAATGCAAATATTTTTTTCCCCTACATTAAAAGACTCCCTCCTAACACTAAAATGAGTCAATGGCAGTGACATGATTAAGAGATAAAAATCTGTATGTATACCTTAATAGAAAAAAAAAGATTATACACCTAAAATATTATTTGCATTAGTTTAACGTTAGTTTGTAGTCATGGTAAACTGAAACATGGGAGGGGTTCCCCTTACTCTTTTGGGTGATTCTACGTACGTTGGGAGCACACACCATGTCTTCCACTGGCAAAGTTCCTGTCCTTCCCAACCCGTGACTTCTGATTGGCCCTTTCAGAGACCCAAAGCGTAGAGATAACGATTGATTGACATGGAGAACTCCTCCATTCGGGGTTCCTGCTGGAAAGAAAACAATTGTCTTCATTTCCAAAATAACCAAATGTTTGTTGGAAGCATGATAACATTTGTTTAATAATGATATGAACCTCATTGGGAGTGGGGGTTTGGGGGGTGATCGCAGAAGGATTGCCCGCTACCAAAGCAGGATTTACCGCATTCTGTCTGCAGCTATTCTGCTTGCACAATATTAAAATAACCAATATAATGTTTAAGAAACAGCCCTGAGCTGCTGACTCCTGATGCTGCTTCAAGTCATGTAGGGGCGCCAGGTGTCCAGTATTGAACCCGGACTGTCCTGTATTTGCCTAATAAAATATGAGACGTAATCCTGGACATGTATGTGTATACCGGTATTACCTCTATAGGTGTGTATGTGTATACCGGTATTACCTCTCTGGGCGTGTATGTGTATACCGGTATTACCTCTCTGGGCGTGTATGTGTATACCGGTATTACCTCTATAGGTGTGTATGTGTATACCGGTATTACCTCTCTGGGCGTGTATGTGTATACCGGTATTACCTCTCTGGGCGTGTATGTGTATGTGTATACCGGTATTACCTCTCTGGGCGTGTATGTGTATACCGGTATTACCTCTCTGGGCGTGTATGTGTATACCGGTATTACCTCTCTGGGCGTGTATGTGTATACCGGTATTACCTCTCTGGTTGTGTATGTGTATACCGGTATTACCTCTCTGGATGTGTATGTGTATACCGGTATTACCTCTCTGGGCGTGTATGTGTATACCGGTATTACCTCTCTGGGCGTGTATGTGTATACCGATATTACCTCTCTGGGCGTGTATGTGTATACCTGTATTACCTCTCTGGGTGTGTATGTGTATACCGGTATTACCTCTCTGGATGTGTATGTGTATACCGGTATTACCTCTCTGGATGTGTATGTGTATACCGGTATTACCTCTCTGGGCGTGTATGTGTATACCGGTATTACCTCTCTGGGCGTGTATGTGTATACCGGTATTACCTCTCTGGGCATGTATGTGTATACCGGTATTACCTCTCTGGGCGTGTATGTGTATACTGGTATTACCTCTCTGGGGGTGTATGTGTATACCGGTATTACCTCTCTGGGCGTGTATGTGTATACCGGTATTACCTCTCTGGGCGTGTATGTGTATACCGGTATTACCTCTCTGGGTGTGTATGTGTATACCGGTATTACCTCTCTGGATGTGTATGTGTATACCGGTATTACCTCTCTGGATGTTAATGTGTATACCGGTATTACCTCTCTGGGCGTGTATGTGTATACCGGTATTACCTCTCTGGGCGTGTATGTGTATACCGGTATTACCTCTCTGGGCGTGTATGTGTATACCGGTATTACCTCTCTGGGCATGTATGTGTATACCGGTATTACCTCTCTGGGCGTGTATGTGTATACCGGTATTACCTCTCTGGGCGTGTATGTGTATACCGGTATTACCTCTCTGGGCGTGTATGTGTATACCGGTATTACCTCTCTGGGCGTGTATGTGTATACCGGTATTACCTCTCTGGGCGTGTATGTGTGTACCGGTATTACCTCTCTGGGCGTGTATGTGTATACCGGTATTACCTCTCTGGGCGTGTATGTGTATAGCGGTATTACCTCTCTGGGCGTGTATGTGTATACCGGTATTACCTCTCTGGGCGTGTATGTGTATACCGGTATTACCTCTCTGGGCGTGTATGTGTATACCGGTATTACCTCTCTGGGCGTGTATGTCTATACCGGTATTACCTCTCTGGGCGTGTATGTGTATACCGGTATTACCTCTCTGGGCGTGTATGTGTATACCGGTATTACCTCTCTGGGCGTGTATGTGTGTACCGGTATTACCTCTCTGGGCGTGTATGTGTATACCTGTATTACCTCTCTGGGCGTGTATGTGTATACCGGTATTACCTCTCTGGGCGTGTATGTGTATACCGGTATTACCTCTCTGGGCGTGTATGTGTATACCGGTATTACCTTTCTGGGCGTGTATGTGTATACCGGTATTACCTCTCTGGGCGTGTATGTGTATACCGGTATTACCTCTCTGGACGTGTATGTGTATACCGGTATTACCTCTCTGGGCGTGTATGTGTATACCGGTATTACCTCTCTAGGCGTGTATGTGTATCTAGTATTACCTCTCTAGGCGTGTATGTGTATCTAGTATTACCTCTCTGGGCGTGTATTTGTATACCGTATTTGTATTACTTCTCTGGACATAGTGACCTGACCGGCTTGGGGGGCCACAGGATTTCCCCGAGCAGAGAGAGAGCAGGGCTAGGGGTCTGGGCAGCTTGCTCCATCCTTATTGGCTGCATTACCCAGCAGCAGCCAATCAGGAGGTGTCAGGAGCCTGTGGGTGGGACCAAGGAGAGGAGGAAACAGCATGGAGTGGAGAGAGGTCTGTGTGCGGGGTGTGTGTGTGTGTCTTGAGCGCGTAGTAATCTTTCACCCTTGTGTCCAGTATTTTTGGAGACGCCACCTGGCAACTCTAGCTTCAACACAACGTCCAAAACTTGAAAAAAGAGACATTGGTCCATCTTTAGATCTCTACCCGGAAGCAGGGGTTCCCTGCAGCTCAAATCAATGGGGTTCAACTCCGGAAACCCTCTATTTCAATCCTATGGTAAAAATAAAAAAATTGCAAAACAATTCGCCTGCTTGGATTGTCTCCTAAAATTCCGACTGTTTGGGGGATATTTAGGTATTGTATAAAGAATAGATAACAGCCTGTAACTTCAGCTCACAGAAGATACTGTAGCTTTGGCCTGTAAATAAGTTTATGCAGAGCATATAGATAAATCATGTACGGCATTAAAAGAAAGTGTCTCTAAGCCAGTGTGTCACTGCTTGACTTCTAATGAAACTCCCTTTGAATAATCATAAGTGTCCTGTGTTTTGGTATTGTACTCATTATAACTCGGAGAGAGAGCATGAAGAAACATGTGGATTAAAGATGGAAACCAAGAGGATTACGGGATTAGCAGAGACACGGAAGATACTGTCTGCACATACTCCATTCTTATTACATCTATTTATTTTCCTTCCTTTAGGTTTCTATCAGATCTTTAAAAAATTCATGAGGTTTCTGTTTCTCGTTCTATTTGTTCTGGAGAATAACCTCATAAAATATTGCTGCTCATCTCGGCGGTGAATCCTAGGAGATTTGTCCTCATTTATGTAATCCACGGCCATAAATTATAGAGGAGTCAACGTGTTGATGTTGCACAAACTGGAGCTTGCTTTGCCCCTTCCAAGCCAATGAGTTGAAGTGCTTCTGGCATCGATGATGCTTTTCTATCAGGGCGCAATTCCACCAGCGTGCTTGTCATTAATGACAACATCATTGGCATGTTCTGATGGAATGCATTAGTTCCAGTGGTGTCGCCCTTAATGACTAGCCCGCTGGCAAGAAAATGGCCACAGGCCATTTATTCTATTCTAAGAAACGCAAACATGGAAACATTAATATCTTTCAAACTTGGGGATACACAAAGTAATGGTCTGTGTGATCATAAATCATTAGATTTCAAACAAAACTGTGGAATTCACCTTTAGGCAATGCCATGTATTATAGTTTTGTTTGTCAAACCAGCTGGCTGCAAGGGGTTGCTTACAATTCAGTTTGATGTACTGTACACAGTCACAAATTAATGCAATGGGGGATTTTATTTAGAATCTAAAATACTTCACATGTTATCAACAAATCCAGGTACATAGGGCCATGTTTACTAAGTAGTATTCTGCCATAAAACACCGTCCTGATTTGGAAGACACTTTGCAGGCCATTCAAGTCTGTCTCCCAGCCCTGGGAGATGTGTTAGGGCAGAGATAAAAAGAGAGAATAGGTTTGTTTCAGGTAAGTATAATGGGGGAACCCACACATTAGTGAGAGTGGGGCTCAGTACTCACCATGTACATACACCACTACATAAAATAGCTGAGAAACCAACTAAACACAAACATTCCTCCATAGCATTGCGTCTAAAAAATTCAATGTATTTATTTATATTACCAAACGATGTTGTATCAAATGGTTGTAGCGCCCAACCTCCACACAAACATAAAGACACTAGTGATGTCACTAAGAATAACAAATGACATCATAAAAATCACAACATTATATCTTCTAAAATATATTCCATAATGGCCAGCAGCCCCGTGAGTCCCGGCATTTGTGTACAATGAAGTGTACGCATATTTAGAGGATGCAAAACAAATCACATTTCAGATTGAAACGTCAGCACTGTGTGTGAATAATAAGCTTGGTCGGGAGAAACACTTTGTACATAAAGTATATTTCTCTGCCCGTCATATGCAGCCACCCTGTGTGTGAGGCATTCCTTCAGTGGGGAAAGAAACTATCTTATACACGGGCATCTAACTTCAACCGGCACGGAGTCCCCACCGGGCCCAGAGTGCACTGCAACGTACCTTGGTACATAGTCTTAACAATTGCCATACTTGTAAGCATTTATAACATCTGTACCCTATGTGTATCCCCTTAGCTGTATAATGAGTTTCAAAGTGACAGAATGCACTTAGCTGCCCAAGTAACTGCAATGAAATAGGGGAAGTCCCGGCCCCATTCCGAGTGACGTCTGACGGTTGGATTTGTCCCACGTGCTACAAGTTGAATAGCCCTGTTATATTGTATTTGTGTAGCCGCGGGGAGTGTACACAGTGCTTTACTGAGATGTTATACAAGACGTAATACAGGGAAGTATAATGCACGTACGGTAACCGTATGCATAGTACATCAAAGTCAACATTGAAAAGGCGTTGCTCCCCCGAAGACCTTACTATCTATTAGGAGACATAGGGGGTTATTCATTAAACTGCAGATAGGGGAACTCTCATACCGAAACTCCCATTTTGCTTAAAGATAGTTTCTGTTTGATATGCCCCGATTGGCACTATTGCAGTTCAAGTAATAACTCCCTTATAGAGAAATAAAGGCATTTACAGTATGTGCATGCAAATCGCGTAGGGGCGAGTTAGGCGGCTAACTGCATATGCAATGGGCCATGTGATAATTTAATAACGCTATTGCTATATCTTTGCTCTGTGAGTATACCTACAGTATGATATGATTTCAATTCCGTCCATTCACAAAACAACCGCTGAATGCCAATTACTCATCCAGTATTGCAACAATTCTATTTAATTCCTTAAACTTGGACTGGCTGGATCACATATAGAAAACGAAGTGTAAACAAAATCGGATAAGGATATTGTGGAATAATATTTTGTTAATAACGACGTTTGGTAGACAGGTGGATTTAATTCCTGATCGAACAAACACAAGAAATTACATTAACAGTCGCAATAAAATGCATAAGGATGTGCAGAATGTCTCATATTACAACCTGGTTACACTGGATAAATGTATTATTGGAAAACAGAACCTATGACTGTAAGCAGCCTTTCTAACTAACACTTTGTGAATACTTATAGTCGTATGATTTAATGCCCTTTCAGATTTATTTTTTGAATTCAACAGTCCTTGAGGTAGATCCACTGAGCTTAGATAATAACTTAAGGAGACGTTACCTTCAGATAGCTAACGAGGATCTTCAAAGCTCACTAACGATGCGTTAATTGCTGTTTTCAGCCATAACGAGCCCCTGCGTTAATATAACAGACGTTAGTGCTAATGGTGTGCAGAAAAGGCGTTCCCTGTAACAGCGCAGATCCCCAGAGAACCGTTACAGTTACTGCAGGGATTTAACGCTACGTTGGGGCCGAGCTTAACTTGGCGTTACTCACATCCAGACCGGGAGAGAGGTCTGTTACAGGGGCAGGATAAGTGTAAGATCGCAGTTAGGTGTGATTTAATTATCGTATTGTAGTTGCAGGGTTCTTTCCCTCTCCTGGCTTCTCTTTTACTTTAATGAAACCCCTTTTCAGGGTGTGCAAAGGAGTAACGCCGCCTTTGGGTGAGACTGGCTTAACGCCATGTTATTTGAAGCTAACGCAAGGCAGTGCTGACTTCACATGGCGTTAACCCTGTGCTAACAAGATCACTGACGGCGGCGGTTTTGCATAGCCTATATGAAACCCCTCCTTGTCCTGGTCAAAAGGAGCGCCACATCAAGGTGTATTATTTAGCGTGAAGTGGTGCTCCGCATGTGTGGTTACCTTTCACAAGGTGGCGGCGTTCGTGCGCGCTGGTATAGTATGCGGGGATGGTAATGAAAGGCGCCAGGATCTTATCTCTCGGAAATAGTTTATGTATTCACATAGAACAGCTCACATACTTTATCTCGAGCATCCCAAAAACGAAGAGAAACGTCACGTTACCACCCCAGATTTAGCAGAGCTCGGTGGATCCGCAGGGCCCACCTCAGGGTCGGTTTCAAAAGTAGTTTGGCGGTCTAAATAGACCAATATTTCTCCTTAGCTCTTATCACTTCCATAGAGATATGAGGTTATTGTAATATACGGCATGATATACATTTCAACGTGTGCCAGTTGCATTACCCCTGGGCAGGCGTCCAAAGTACCTATTTGGGTACTCTTTGCAGTCTCTATGCTACTGTTCTATTAACACTGTTGGTGTGAAGCTTTAACAAAGGAGTCGTCTCGCAATAAATACAGATACCGCTCAAGTGCTTCTATTTCTCACGCAGGTTTCCAAATGCCTTTTAAACAATAATTTACACAATTCTAAATATACTAAGTCGTTTTGACAGCCAAGCCTGTTTAGGTAAGTGCAGAGCAACAAACCCACTCAAGGACATCTTTCTTTTGTATGTATTCGTGCACTTGAATGTGGTTGCTGGTTTATGCAGAACTTTTGAATGCAAGGATATTTATTCAGATACATGTTTGTGTTACAGTACTTTGGCCCATTCTGAAGTTCAAATACAATGATACTGTATATAGATAAACCAATATTTTGCACAAGCAAAAATATTCCTAGGCCCTTGAGATAAACAGATGTTTTTCATTATAGTGCAATCTACTCATACAATGTGGAACATACTCATTACCCTTTTTCGCTGCTAGAAGGACCAGCAATGCATTATTAATCTGCTCCCTGTTCTGCACACACATTTTCAATGCAAACTGCAAATCTTTGCAATACTTCAAATACATTTCAATTTACAGTCGCCGAGCCAAGTTAGCTAATCCTACATTGTTACTATCATTTAATATGGCCTAGCGCAGGGGCGGGCAACTCCCATCCTCACGGGCCACCAACAGGTCAGGTTTTCAGGATATCCCTGCTTCAGCACACGTGGCTCAATCAGTGGCTTAGTCAATGGCTGCACCACCTGTGCTGAAGCAGGGATATCCTGAAAACCTGACCCGGTGGTGGCCCTTGAGGACTGGAATTGGCCACCCCTGGCCTGGAGGGAGTTAGTTATTTTTCGGAGAAGGGATAGTAATGCGCTACTTCTCCTCGTCTGTTTTCTTTTTCAGGTCTGTACAGTGAAGAAGAATCAAAGATTCACTCTTATTTTAGGATAACAGTCTACCAGCGACTTGTATTATTGCGTAGCTACAGCAAGAGATACATATGTACGGCCAGACTGGGTTCTGATTAACATAGGCACTAATCTTATCCTATAATACATCTATATTTTATAGCAGGCAGAAGAATGAGGCGTGATCATACTGTAGTTACACTGTGTTTCTTGTCACTAGATGTATACTTGCTGTTTCAACACAAATTAGCTTATATTCTTGCAGAACTGGGTTAGAAGATAGTTAAACAGGAGAACGTTTTTTCTATTTACAAGGGCAAAACTCTGCTTCCTGTTTAATCTCCACCGAGTGAGAAAAGAGTGATAACAGGAATGTAGTGTAGCGCTGTTTCCCCCACCCTATGGGAGATGTGGCGGCTACTGAGTGTGTGCGTGCTTTACCTGAGGCTCACAGGAGGCCTAAACCTCCGCTGCTGGGAGCCTGGGGGTACCTGGATCGTCTGGTGACAGCGCCTCCACCTGTGAGGGATCCAGACAGCGCTAGATAACCCTTTCACAGGACCCAATGCAATAAATACACCGTGTGTTTAATAACAAGTTTACTGACATGCAATAATCAACACATTAACCATAGAACGTGGCCTCGCACGGTCTTACCCACACACCCTGCCCCGGGGAAATTATCTCCCAGTGTACAGAGGTACCCTGGGCACCAACCCAACCCGGTGTCCACAGAAGCCATCCCACCCGGAAGTGTGTGACAGTGCTGCCCACACTAAGTGTTACAGTTGGTGCACTTGTTGATGGATGTGATACCTGCCAGGTGCTCCAACACCCAGTAGCACCGACAGAAAGGTAACAAGGATCCGCTGATCCACCGACGTTGTCCGCGATGGCGTCCGCCTCCATGTAGGGTGGTATCCAGCAGGAGGGTCCCACCTTAATAGTCTCTATGCTGTAGTGGTCTGGTCCCAGACCACAGGCTGCATCTGCTGCGTGGCGTTCTCTGCTGTGTCCCTGACACTACTCAATACAGAGGCAAGGTCCCTATCTGAAGGGGGAATCCCTGTAGCATCCACAAGCTGTTTATGAATAGGGCCTATCTTAGACCTAAGGGGGTTAACCTGACCTAATCTGGGTAGCACTGACACCCAGACCTTATCTTCCCCTTCTCTGTCCTGGCTCCAACTGTCCTAACTCACTCCATCTGTCCTAACTGTCAGCTAATGCAGCAGCCCTATTGGCTGAGCTGCCCACATGATCTCAGCTCCTGGGGCATTCTGGGGAGTGTAGTTCCCCTGCAGATCTATGTAAAAGATGGCAGCACTTCCCTTCACTCACTGCGCATGCGCACACACTCTGAAATAGCCGCCGCACCTCAGGTGCTACTGTGCATGCGCCATCCAGGTAACGTCCGCCGCGACTTACTCCTGCTCATTATGTATTACCATCACAAACTTTTTTCTGCTCTGTCTCTAGCAACTCCTGTGGTTTCATCCCGTGCATTTGTACAGATTGGTTATGAGTGCTCGTGCCGTGTATTCCTGGCCCACTTACCTGCATGTTCTGCTCTCCACGGCCAGCCTTCTTCAGGCTCAGCTGGCCAGTTTGTAACCAGGTTTATTATTAGTTGCTAATTTTCCAGTGCCACTTTTCATCGCTTTCCCCAGAGTCTATTCCTCTCCTCGGATTACTTTCCCTGCGCCTCCACGCACTGTTGTTACTGTCCTTAGTAGTGGTAGTGATTTGCCCTCCACCCTTTTTTATATTTTCTCCCCTGTTTTTAATGATGTTACTAAGCTTTGTTTCCTTTTTGGATATCCTCGCGTGCTGCTTTAGGGATTCTTTCTTGTGTTGCTTTCCTCTGATTCTTTTCTTTCTTTTCCCTGGAGCACCGCCGGCCTCTAACATATAATCGGAATATATGGCAGCTTTATTGAGTATCCGCTATTTGATGGTGTGCGTGCGGCAGTCTGTGTGTCTAAGTATAGATATACATACATTGACTTGAATGGGAGTTTCCGTGTTATTGTGCCCTGATCAACACTATGGCAGTTAAATGAATAACAATCTACATCTAAATTTTTAATTGGTCGCTTAGAAGAAAAAAAAGTTTTAATTAAAAAAAAAAAAAAACCCCATAGAAAATGCCCTGCTCCTTTCTCATAACGTGTTT
The DNA here is from genome assembly GCF_040206685.1 of Ascaphus truei. Classification (NCBI taxonomy): domain Eukaryota; kingdom Metazoa; phylum Chordata; class Amphibia; order Anura; family Ascaphidae; genus Ascaphus; species Ascaphus truei. The sequence continues at coordinate 4,471,020 of NC_134495.1, forward strand.
AAAACACACTCTCTTGAGTCACAGAATTATGGGGCCTTTTTCAACATATGGTGAAGCCATTGTAATGGAGCTCACATCTTCCTGAGCAAGGGGAACACGACTTCACAACATATTGAATGGAGCCACAGATTTCATTCGAGCCCCACCATTTTTAATTTCTTCTGGCCCCAAATCTTTGATCAATGACGAAGATAGATAGACCATGAATAATTTACTTTAAGTGTACATCCCAAAGCATTGGGGCCTAGCAAGATATGATCTTGTTAATTTATTCAAACCTCGTGGCCGTTTGATCCTCTCCAGGTCTGGGAAGACATAGTGATGGGGGCTGAAGCATTGGTCTATGTGTTTTTGATACATTAATGACATATAGCATCTTCCTTTATGTCATAGGGAATGGAAGGTCAGCGTGCTTGCTCTGTACGTCTTGGGCTGGTCCATTAAAGAACATCTTTTAGGTGTTGTGGATCTATGTTACTACTTATAATTAGTACAATGCCTTAGAAACTAGTCGTTCTGTGCCGGTGTGTGACAGATTGGGACAACGCTCTTTGATCCTCATTTTGCAAGACTTCAAGAATATTTACACTGCAAGATAAATCCCATTTTGGTCAAATGTATCAGCATAATTTAAAATGTCCATGCTGTAAATCCACACTTTGTTCCCCTCACTTTCAAACAACAAGTAGTTTGTTAACATAATAATAATAATAATTATAAATAACTGCAAAAATGTATAGCTTTATAATGTCCCCATTGTGGTAGCACTCTCGGATATCCTCAAGATGTGGATACAAATCTGATATACAGTATGATCAACATCTGAATATCAATTATCATCAACCAGTTTCCATTCTTAGTACTTATCGCTAAACATCACAAGTAATTGGTTGGTCCAGCCTTGACAAAGCCAGTAGCGAAACGTACGTCGGCAATTGGACGCACTGACGTCATTGGGAGAGGCGCAGAGTCTGCCTGCCCTCTACCCGTAGCACTGCTGTAACGTTTATAGGAACTTAGCTCCGCTTTTGAGCACAGGCGGTTTACTAACACGTCTATTTTTTATCTTAGGGAAGGGGTATACTGATTATGGGATTTATGTTTATATATCTTGCTATATGAGTTCGTTGCTATTCCACAGTTACCACCGTGACATGGAGAAACTGCGACAAACATTACTAGTCTGTCACTCTGTCCAGTCACACAGTTTTTGTAATCTACCAAGTTTGTGCAACAATCTAGAGTTTTTATTCGGATATATTTACTATATGGGTTAACTTAGAGACATTTTGTCAGACATACTAAGCCTGTCATTTTGTCCATGTTACCCAGCTCTGAAACTGATAAAAACTGAACTGTCTGGATATATGGAACACACTGCTATGCACCTGTGAGGTTTATTGTATCATACCTCCCAATTCTAATTAGTTTTGTTGCTAATCCACAGTTATCATCGTGACAAAGAGACATGGCGTCAGACACTACAAGTCTGTCACTCTGTCCAGTCACATATTCTTTGTTAACTACCAAGTTTGTGCATCAATCAAAAGCTTTTATCTGGATATATTTACTATATTGGCTAACTTAGAGACATTTTGTCAGACATATTGAGTCTGTCATTCTGTCAAGTTACCTAAAGTAGCTCTGAGACTGGAATATGTGCTTACATGAGGTTAAAACTGCACAGGAGCTACAATGTTTCACTATCTGTATGATATTATATGTGGTTAACTACAACGAATATTTATACTATGAGTGATATTAACGCTACAACATATATGTTCATTTAACAAGGATCTAGGCGTTTATTGAAGTGTGCACTAATGTGTTCACACTATACTGCACCATCTGCTAAGAGGGAGGCCAGAGTTTATATGAGTGTTACACATTGACATTCACTTACATATTTGGCCACAGGCATTGTACCCCCACAGTGTAGCAATCACTGGGACTCTCTATGAGAGTAGATCCTTTTATTACTCTGTATAGGTTACTTATTAACCATTCAGAGTCCGGTGTTTAGCTACACTTATTCAGATGTGTTTCTGCATCTATACGTGATGGCTTTATAGTCCTACTTATACGTTATATTGGGGCTCCATACCCCACTTTATACCCACTCCATTTTAAATTCGCACTTTAGATTAGAGGCAAGCCTCAGAGGAGGCATAGGTTCACTTACCTGCAATATTTTAATTTTGAGGTATCTCCTAATAAAGAATATTTTAAATAATTCATCAATTCATTACATCATTAGATTCCTCTGGTGTTATCAGTGTATAAATCTGTTTACAGTGCTCTCGTTATAGGGGTTTCTTTCTTCTTTTTTTGTGTAATTGGTTATAGAGTAAGTAGATCGTAAGGGGCATCATTGTTTCTATCCGATATATCAGATTAGCACAAAGGAAAATAAGACTTCAGGCTGTAAACAGGTAACTCTTCTCATTATTTTAATCCTAGCGGTAGACTGAAGGCCCCGCTGTGCTTAGTAATTGAAATAAAGGACTAAACATTATTGTTTTCCTGTGTTTATTTCATGCTATTATATGTATTCCACAAAATACCTTTTCATTGAATAAATAGCAAATCATTTTGTTTTTTTGTGGCTCCAGGGCAATGTAATCTGAATAATCTGTGATATGCTTTTTTAAGTAGATGATCTGAATGATTAATTTCCAGGTATACACTTTATTTACCTTCCACTTATAAAGCTATTTTCTTTATACAGACTTGCACCCGCTGAGCCCGTCTCTTCCGTTTCTGATGTGTCTGCGTTTCCATACTTCTTGCACCTTCTTTACCGTAACCTCTTTGCATGAATCCCGTCGGTGTTTTGCAGGAGTTAAACTCAGATCTGTAATGCATACGTTTTCTATATTTTGTATTTATATCCCTATTTAGCTACAAAGTAGCATGCACAGCCTGGAAAACCAATGATATGGAGGAAATGACACAAATACCTTGGGATATGCAGGTTGGAAGTATTTTGTGGCATAAAAGACATTCTAGAAACAGAGATCATTTACTGATGCTTGAAGGGATTAGGCCCCGGGAAGTGTGAGATGTAGAGATCTTTTGGTTCGTCATTGTTTTGTTCAAACTTTAAGAAAAGTTTTAAAACTTGCAAAACATTCGCTAGAACATATTTTGACTTGGCAACGTCTAAAAATATGGATTTCGCTGCTGCTAGAATCACTTTACTCTCTCCTAAATCTGTCTCAGCCTCTCCCCTGCTGAAATCCCTCTCCTGACTTCCTATCAAATCCCGTATCACAGAAACACAATTCTCCTCCTCACTTTTAAAGCCTTACACTCTTCTGCCCCTCCTTACATCTCAGCCCTAATTTCTCGCTATGCACCATCCCGACTCTTGCGTTCTGCTCAAGGATGTCTTCTCTCTACCCCTTTTGTATCTAAAACCCTCTCCCACCTAAACCTTCTCACCTACTGCCCCACACCTCTGGAATGCCCTTCCCCTCAATACCCGACTAGCACCCTCTCTATCCACCTTTAAGACCTATCTTAAAACACACCTCTTTAACAAAGTATATGGGTAGCTCCATGGCAGACACTTTAAACCTCATACATCGACCTTGGCCCCTTGCAGACGGACTTACCAGAACACCCTCCAACTGTCTCTGTAAATTCTTCCTACTTAACACTTAGATTGTAAGCTCTTCAGGCCAGGAACTCCTTTTCCTAATGTTACTTTTATGTCTCATTATGTATTATATTATGTCACGGGTGTTAATGCTGTGAAGCGCTATGTACATAGATGGCGCTATATAAATAAAGATATACATACCTACATACAGTACATACATTTAAATTAGCATTTTTTCGCAAAGGGAAAATGACAAATTTCAAATATGTATTCTTAACCATTTGTGATATGCTTTTTTTAATTTCAAGGTATACACTTTATTTACCTTCCACTTATAAAACTATTTTCTTTATAAGTCTTGCTCCCACTGAGCCCGTCTCTTCCGTTTCTGATGTGTCTGTGTTTCCATACTTCTTGCACCTTCTTTACCGTAACCTCTTTGCATGAATCCCGTCGGTGTTTGCAAAACATTCGCTAGAACCTTTTCTAGTCAAAATATGGGGTTTGAGAGAAATTATAAATACGCTTCTCCCCCCCCCCACTATTTCAGGTTGTGAAAACTATTACCATTTTAGATGTTTTGCAAAGGTAAAACAATGTAACATTTGAAATGTTTCACAAATATGGGTGAACAGTTTGCACGTCTCTAGATAGTGCAACAGAAATTAAGCGTAAACCCCAAAAACTCAGTGAAAAAGTGTTAGTGAATTTTTACATACCGAAGTACAAAAAGTGTTGGGGAAATAAATACATACAATTATTGTCACCAAGCAGGGGAAATGCAGTTGATCTTAAGAGATGTTTCTCAACATCTCATGTATAGGCGTCGCAGGATTGTCGCAGCGCAATAACTCCCCGCAGTTATATGAAATAAAAATAAATATACTGTACATAGTGCAAATGTGTATACATACAATTTGTGATGAAAATGAGGTCTGTAAGGTGCCTACTCACTTGCTGGTGAATTTAGTCAGGCGTTTCTCAGATTCAATCTGATGTGGGTCTGGATAGGTAAAATCACTGGAACTCTCCCAATCATAGAAAAAAGAAAGAGGTGGACGTAGTGTAATACAGTTTTATATTTTTAAAAAAATGGTTTGAGCAGTGAGCTCAACCACCTCACAAGCTCCCCAACAATAACCAGCAGTTTGGCCACTCAGGGTCTGAAGTAAGGGCGTCCCGATCAGGCACACATCTCCAGATAGGAAGTACTTTTATTCTACAGGGGGCATCCTGGCAGATATGATACAGGAAAATGTCAGACAGGAATAGTACAACACCTGTGAAGCAGGTGAACCTTCTGCGATTTAAACTTCGGTGGCAGCTCTCCTTGTGACTTTGGGAAAGTTACTCCCTATGCCACCATAATTAGATTGCAAGCTCTGCAGGGCAGGGACTCGTGCTCTTTGTACTGATCCACATACCCTGTCAACCTGGTATCAGAAAAATATCATTATGGCTATATAGACGCACTGAACTGTAAATAGTGAAAAGGTAGAGCTCCAGCCTAGGCAGCAGAGACATTTGGGTGAATCCTAGTCAGTTATCTGCCATCGGTTCTTATGCAAGCAAGAGGAATAAGAAGTGGATACTGAAAGAGGTATAAATGGGACTCTCTTTATCCTATGACAGCTGGCTCCTCTATTCCTTAATAAATATCACAGAACACCTGCACAGCAAGCAGCTTGAGACCACTTACAAGAGCCCTCTGTACACAAATGACCATTTAACTGGGCATAACATTTTTTAGAACGAGTAAACAAATTAGGCTGAACACTCAAAGGACTAGTCAATTGCTTCCGTTGGAATCATCCCAAGGATAATTCAGCATAGCCACCATTGACCCATTACAAAGGACAACAAGGAGAAACATAAACGACATACAATTCCACAGAGGCATGTCATAGTTTTTAAGTAACGGATCATGGTCTTGGTATCAGCCAACGGAGCGTAAAATAATTACCAGAGTCAAGTTCAGTTCGCATCCAATATCAAACATTTAATATTTTATTCTCAGATCATGCCTGGCTGCATTTTAGACAATGATTCTCAGTAATACCTTCTCATAAAATAGAGTAAAACCCGATATAAAGTAATTTCTATAGTGATCACATCTATTTAAGGAATCAGCAAAATAAAAAACATATTATTAAAACATTCGTTTCCTGTTTGAATAATGACCACTTCTGAGTGGCAATTCTTTTAGTAAAAATTTCATTATTATAATCTGGAATAATTGGTATTTAACGTTTAAACAAAAATTACCTTAAATTATTTTATGTTAGGATAACATTTGAATAGACGAACAATGATTATTTTTTTTTACATACTGTAGTGTGATAGTGGCAGCAGAGTTTCCCAAACGTCACAGTAACAGTAGTAACTTACATGACAGGCTTACACATAGAACTTCTTGTGACCCATTTTAGCCAGGAGATTCCTGGTCAGTCTCCCCATAGATGCTGAACTAGGGGGCAACGTCCTGTTGGCACAGCACTGTTTACTATTCCATGTATTGTGAGTCACAAGATATATACAGAGATGAGCGGTCAGTGCCTCCTCCTGAAGGGCCGGTGTAAGGCTGCAGGAGAATATTAAAGTAATATAATAGCTAGGCAATGGCAATAAAGTAATACAAGTCAACGACAAGAGATAGGTTTACATGTTTATTTACTGCAACAGAAAGGGAATGCAAGATAAATGTTCAAATAATAGCAGCATTGCATATGCACTGAGGACAAAGACACTGGCACTGAAATACTGTGTTACAGCCGCGTATGTTGCTATGTACTGTCCAGGAGACAGACCCGCTAGGCAGAGGTGGAGACTAGAGAGCGACCTGTACCTGGGACCTGAATCCTGAAGCAATACAATAGTAGGCTCCGGTTCCAGGCCAGGGCTGCAGAGAGTGAGGATGGCCGAGGTCACTGTTCTGATGTCAGAGCTGGAGAGAGTCAGAATGGTCGAGGTCACAGTTTTGAGGCCGGGGTTGGAGAGAGGGAGGATGGTCGAGGTCACTGTTCCAGGGTCAGCACTGCAGAGAGACAGGATGGCCAAGGTCATAGTTTTGAGATCAGGGCTGGAGAGAGGCAGAATGGTCGAGGTCACAGTTTTGAGATCAGGGCTGGAGAGAGGCAGAATAGTTGAGGTCACTGTCCCAGGGTCAGGGCTGGACAGAAGCAGAATGGTCAAGGCGACAGTTCCAACGCCAGGTTGGAGAGAGGCAGGATGGTCGAAGTTACTGTTCCATGTTCAGGGCTGGAGAGAGGCAGAATGGTCGAGGTCACTGTTCCGGGGTCAGCACTGGAAAGGCAGGATGGTCGAGGTCACTGTTCCGGGGTCAGTGCTGGAGAGAGGATGGTCGAGGTCACTGTTCCGGGGTCAGAGCTGGAGAGAGACAGGATGGTCGAGGTCACTGTTCCAGGGTCAGGGCTGTAGAGTGGCAGAATGGTAGAGGTGAGTTAGTCCGGTGGCAGGCAGGGGTCTAAGGCAGACAAGACAAGGCTTCCAGCAGGAGACTAGGCAAGAAGAAAGATATAGGGTGAAACTCCGAAATTTTTCTGATGTAGGGTGCCACCTTTTTCTTTCTAGTTCAGGAATGGCATTGGATGGTTAGATGAACTCCAGAAGATTTCACATGTTGGAGTGTAGTCTCTAACTTCCTTGCTTACTGACAGGGTGTGAATGCTGGACCTCACTATAGCCTCATGGCAGATATAGTTCCATCATTTGTGTCACCCATTGTCTGTAATAAGATCTTAAAGTGATACACATACATAATTAGAGGTTTAGCAGGGGCTTACATACAGTACTGTCTGCAAGAAGAAATGACCATCGTTGGACAAAGATGGTACTCAACTGGATTCCAAGAGAGATTAAAAGACCAAGACCAAAAGTAATATGGGAGGATTAAATCAGAAAATTTGTTGGAGCAACGTGGAGAACTGCAATACCTGGTAGATCATTAGGGAGGCCTCATCCAGCAGTGGATCACAAGGGCTGTAGAAGATGATATATACAGTATGTAAATACTGCATGTATACTGTGTGTGTATATTTGTATATATATATATATATATATATATATATATATATATATATATATATATATATATATATATACTGTATATATAACACACAGAGAAGCCTGCAACAGACCTATATAAATAAGCTGTGCTAAAACCAGTTCAATGAGGTGTAAATAATAACACCACTGGCGGTGATGGGGATGGGAATAATATGAAAACCAACACAGAAAAAAAGAATCCCCTGATAGCACTCTAGCATACAAAAGTAACAAAATGTATTAATCACAAGTAGACATACATAAATTAAAAAAGGGAGCGGTGGTGTCCTGCCTGCTGTAGAATAGTACTAAAACTCCTTAAAGACAAACATAACAAGCTGAAATAGGCTGTTACTTAATTTAAAATGGTCTAAGAGGAGAACATATTACATATTACTGAACTATAATGTGGAAACATGTAATGAAAAGCTGGTACTAAATGCTTAGCAGATGAAAATAACTGCACCAAAAAGTAATGAGAGTGTAGAAGCAAACCAATGTTTGCCTCTAACAACTCAGACCGGCCGGTCAGTAACTACTAAAATAACGACCCCTATAGTGAGTCAGTGTGTGCATAACAGCAATAATATGCAGTGAATGGAATGAGTATAATTTGGCACACACAGAGGTTAACTGATTGACAGATGATATACAACAGAGTCAAAACAAGGTGCAAGAGATATTTAGCATAAGTCCAGCAGTAAAAAAGTGTCCACAGCCGAGGAAAATACTCGTGGGTTGTGATAGTAAGTCACAGCCGTAACCACCACAATGCGCATGCTCCCTGTGTAGTGGGAGCGTCGGGCGGAAACACGTGATGCGGCAGGAAGAAGTGATGTCAGCTGGGGGCACCACCAGATCCAGGAGAGACAAACAAGCCCCGACGTACACATTTCGCCACCTGCTTCGTCCGGGGGCTTTTTTTGTTACTTTTGTATGCTAGAGTGCTATCAGGGGATTCTTTTTTTCTGTGTTGGTTTTCATATATATATATATATATATCTTATACTATATTAGTGAAAGCACTGTATGTTTGCCTGCCTGCCTGCCTGCCTGCCTGGATGTCCGGTGTCCCTAGGGGAAATCTCATTGGTCCCTTGGGCCGCCCCCGCACACCTCTCATTGGCCTGAGGCGGAGTGACGGGCCAAAGGGGACACACACACACACACCTCTCTGTCCTCTCCCCCCCCATCACACACACCTCCCTCTCCACTCACCTCCCTCCACCTCCCGCTCCACTCACCTCCCTCCCGCTCAACTCCCTCCACCTCCCGCTCCATTCACCTCCCTCTCCATTCACCTCCCTCTCCATTCACCTCCCTCCCGCTCAACTCCCTCCCCGGCGCAGGGACAGGCAGTGGGCAGGGCAGCCTGCCGCTGCCTCCACTCACCTCCCGCTCCCTCCACCCACCTCCCGCTCCCTCCACTCACCTCCCCTCACCTCCCGCTCACCTCCCTGGCGCGGGGACAGGCATTGGCCAGGGCAGCCTACCGCTGCCACGCGGCACCTAACCTCCCTCCCGCTCAACTCCCTCCCCGGCGCGGGGACAGGCAGTGGGCAGGGCAGCCTGCCGCTGCCTCCACTCACCTCCCGCTGCCTCCACTCACCTCCCGCTCCCTCCACCCACCTCCCGCTCCCTCCACCCACCTCCCGCTCCCTCCACTCACCTCCCCTCACCTCCCGCTCACCTCCCATCACCTCCCGCTCACCTCCCTGGCGCGGGGACAGGCATTGGCCAGGGCAGCCTACCGCTGCCACGCGGCACCTAAGATGGCGGCGGAAGGAAGGACCCCTTCCTCCCTCGCGGACTAACTAACATGGCGGCGGCCAGAAGGAGAGGTGAGTGTGTGTGAGTGTGTGTGAGTGTGTGTGAGTGTGTGTGAGTGTGTGAGTGAGTGAGTGTGTGTCTGTGTCTGTGTCTATGTGTGTGTGTGTCACAGCGTGACAGTGTGTGTGTGGGACACTGTGTGTGTGTCTGTGTGCGTGTGTGTGTGTGTCTGTTACACTGTGTCTCAGACACTGTAGAGTGGGGACCGGAGCTACACATGGGGGGTGGGGGGGGGGGGTCAGGAGCGGAGAAAGATACAGGGGGAGTGGAGAGGAGGGACCCGTCAATTTAAACCAAACCAACCCCCCTCCTGTCCACTGCCCCCCCCTCCTGTCCACTGCCCCCCCCCTCCTGTCCACTGTCACCCCCCTCCTGTCCACTGTCACCCCCCTCCTGTCCACTCTCTCCCCCCTCCTGTCCACTCTCCCCCCCTCCTGGCCACTGTCACCCCCCCTCCTGTCCACTGTCACCCCCCCTCCTGTCCACTCTCCCCCCCCTGTCCACTCTCCCCCCCCTCCTGTCCACTGTCACCCCCCCCTCCTGTCCACTCTCCCCCCCCGTCCACTCTCCCCCCCCCGTCAACTCCCCCCCCTCCTGTCCACTCTCCCCCCCCTCCTGTCCACTCTCCCCCCTGTCCACTCTCCCCCCCTCCTGTCCACTCTCCCTCCCTCCCATCCCCTCCAAATAGTCACCTATTGTTCCACCATTTATAAATAATACTACCTATTACGCATTTACATCCCGGGCAACGCCGGGTCTCTCAGCTAGTATATATATAAAAACAGAAAAAGAGAGAGAGCGCACGCCCCATAGCATAATACTGCATAAAATTTATTAAAAAAGGGGGGAGGGGGTGGGGGGGTGGGAGGGGTAGGAATCGCACTCACAAGATGCAAATAGTTAAAAGGCAGTTTGTGAATATATCACCACCATCCGGTTCTGGATACTGGAACACGTCTCCGTGGACTCCTTCAGGACTGCCAGACACGATCACCAGGAACCAGATGTACAGGGCTCCGTTCGCTATCTGTATATTGTCCAGATTATATATATACATACATACACACATACACTGTATATATAGGAATTTGTGCATATAGATGAACATATAAAATTCAAATGTAATTGCACAGGGAAACGCGTAGGGTGTGTTTCGGATTACCTGTGCAATTCCATTTGAATTGTATATGTTCATCTATATGCACAAATTCCTATATACAGTGTATGTGTGTATGTATATGTTCATCTATATGCACAATCACAATACTGGAACTTTGAGCGCATTATCAAGAGCAGAGCCGATGTATTAAGCTCAACCAATGCAGTGAGTCTCCACCGAGAGGAGTCAGATCCAGGAGCTCTCGCTGACGTCATGATCCTCGCGAGATCTCGGTGAAGGGAGAGGCTGGAGTAAGGAAGTACTCGGTACACGGAAGACATCTACGCACTTACCGGCGTCTGCAGCATACGGTGGAGACCTTAGACGGTTACTTTTCATCTTTGCTGGAACCCTGCTAACTGTTGGCGATTGAGTTTTACTCATACATGCTCATGTTCCTGTGATGTTTGTGAGTGTGCAATCTACTTTTACCAGTCCCATATACATTTTTGATATATATTACACTATGAGTGCGCCTGTTGTTTTTTTGCCTTTTCCATATATATATATATATATATATATATATATATATATATATATATATATATATATATATATATATATAAAAAATATAAAAGCTGCCCTTCAAAGTCCTTTTTTTGTGACCCAAGAGTAGATAGCACACCCATTAAATGGTGCTACTCATATGGATTCCCCATATAATTAACCCTGACTTTCATTCTCTTCAAATGACTTACTGTATCCCTGGCTACCCGCATCCATAGCAATATCCATGATATTGGTTTAGGGGGCGACAGCCTCAATTTTAATAGTGATTAGGTATAAAAAGAAATCATTTGTTAAATGTAAATACAGTAAGTAATTTTGGATGCACTTTATATAATACGTACAGTACATATTACAAATCAGAATATTTCCTTGGAAATTAGTGTTGCATATAACATTTTTGTATAAATTAATGTGATCCCTCTAGTTGTTGCTATTTTCTAACTGCAAACACAGTATAGTGTACTTGATTCTGTGTTGCAGCAAAATGTCTGTTAGAGTTCCTTCCAGCTTCCTAGGTAAATTCCTCACTAACCATTACTGTGTCTCCTGGTATATATTTCATAGTGTAGAGCCATTAAAACAAATTGCATCTTCTAAGCCTTAAGACGGGGTCAATATATTGATGCCGGCTTTATTAATCTGTCTTAGGCTATTGAATGACTAAAACTCAGACTAATAACTCGATCAGCAGGGACAACCTTATGGTACAGTAGCTAGGAAATACATACAGTATGTTGGGATTCTTTAAGCACTTACCCCATTCTTCTTTAAGTTACTGATGTATATTTTATATTTTTTAAACCTTTGCTGTTAAGATGTATGAACACATTCATATGTATTGTAACAGGCAGAACTTCAGTCCGAGGATTATATAAAGCAGGTGACCGTTCGTATGTAGCCCCTTTACCTCCACCCTAAGTGAGAGTGTGTCTGCTACTCCATATTTGCTGTGGTGTGGTGTGGTGTGGTGCGTACCTGTGAGGTAACAGGAGGGCTGAGCACTTTTGCGGTGGTGTGGGGAATCATCAGGACAGGTGTACAGGGTACCTTTGTTCATTGGTTGCAGCACCTCCAGTCAGCATGGAGCCTCTGGGTGGTAATAGGATGTCACAGACTGACATCTTTCTTTAGCCCAAGACAGTGAATCACTCTGATAGATGTTTCCATGGTATATCTTGCATGTTTAGGATCTTACAGCAGGTACATCACTTTTCCTTGCTTCCCCTAGTGAAGGTATTACTGATAGGGCTTGAGGCCCGTACCAGGCCTTTTGCAAGGTTCTCCTCCTGAGGCCTACTAATGAGACCCAGGGAGTGTAGCTGGTACTCACTCCACAGGGGGAGGAAAGAGACACACCCACTTTTGGGAAAGTGCCAGTATTTATACCCTTGGGTTGTGCTTGTAACCATGAACCATAACAGAGCAGGTCTGGATACTGACAGGCTATCACATCCAGCATGTGACCCAACCAGTATCCACCCCTCAGACTGACACTTTCTGGCTGTTGCTAGGCCCGCCCTTGGATGCATCAAATGTATCTAAGGCTGCAATAGCGCACAAGGTCTTTGTGAAAGTATTAACCCATCCACTGCCTGCACCTAACAGGACTTACACTGGTAGGGCCCAGGAAAATAAGTAGCGTCCGGAGGCTAGGCTACACTTAGATAGCCAACATGATTAGGTCACTGTCATTTAAACTGTCTGGCAGCCTGTCTACAGAGGATTTAAATGCTTCTGTTCACGTGTGCTTCTGTTCATGTGTGCTTCTGTTCACGTGTGCTTCTGTTCACGTGTGCTTCAGTTCATGTGTGCTTCTGTTCACGTGTGCTTCAGTTCATGTGTGCTTCTGTTCATGTGTGCTTCTGTTCACGTGTGCTTCAGTTCAGAGTAAACAGAGGTTTCACGCTTTTCAGGGTACATGGTTTTAATAGATTAGTTAACCAACCTCTTGTTTGAGGAATATTGCTTCAGTACAGTAATCAGTACAGTAATCAGTACAGTATTCTGATCCAGTGGTTCCCAACTCCAGTCCTCAAGTACCACAAAGAGTCCAATTTGAATGATATCCCTGCTTGTGCAAAAGTGGTTCAGTCAAAGTGATGAGCCCCGTGTGCAGGGATACCATAATACCTGGAGTAGGAACTCACTCCAGCCAGTTATCCCTTGGGAAATCTATATTATTGATTAGTTACTTTAAGGCAGGGCTGCGCAAACTGGGGGCGCAGGATTTTTCTGGGGGGGTGGGGGGTGGGTTGCAGAGGCCCCGCGCTCTTTCCCAAGGCATTTAAATTAAATACCGGGGGATCGCCTGAGTCCTCTGCACCGGAACTTACCATGGTTCAGCCGTCAATGCACGCCACATGACCCCGCATTGACGCCCGTTGCCATGGCAACGCGTCACGTCTTGTGACCCCGCCGACGCCGACAGGCATGTAAGGGGGGCGCGATCACCGGGGGAGTGGACGCAGGGGGCGCAGCATCAGAAGTTTCCACACCCCTGCATTAAGTTACTCCCTCCAGTCCTGACTTGTGGTTTCATTTGTTTTATTTGAATTTGTTCATGTTTGTGAGGAATTTGTACTGCATCCAGTTGAGCTTCAGTAGTATTAGTTTGAGGAATGTATAGTATAGCATCAGTGGGTTGGACTATACTTATTTGATGGTATTTGCTTTTCATTATAAGGCTATATACATAGTGCAGGGGTGGGCAACTCCAGTCCTCAAGGGCCATCAACAGTCCAGATTTTCAGGATACCCCTGCTTCAGCACAGGGCATGCAGTCTTCGACTGAGCCACCTGATCTGAAGCAGGGATATCCTGAAAACCTAGCCTGTTGAGGACTGGAGTTGCCCTCCCCCGCCATAGTGGGTGTGATATAACTATTGTACATCACATTTATGTTCATAGTTGATTGTGTTGTTGAGGATGTACTAGTCAACTCCTATTTATCGGAGTATCTGATTTGTACCTATAATATATAGTGTATATATAGTATAATATATAGGTGTTCCAGTTTGCTTTTCTCTGTGATTAAGGTTGCCTCATCCTAAAGCATGTTTAAAATGAAGAGATTCCCCTTATTTCCCTTTCAAATGTCCCGGGGAAGCGCTTTCGGACGCTGGTTTGTGGTACATCTTTAGCATTTCCTGCCAGCCATTTCTATTAGCCTGCCTTCACTCCTGGCACATCCATTGTCTGCCCAGAAATACTCTAATCACTTCAGCAGCAAACATGTAAATAATATTTCAAGCCTTTAAAAATTCATGTAACAATGATCCACTACTACAACTAGTCAGACATTGTGGCGGTTTCCTCTCATGAGATGGTATTTCCAGGTCAGTGATGGATCTGAATATGTACTGTATCTGACATGTCTAATTATGGGTCTGTTGCAAGTAGTTGTGTTTTAAATATTTATATTAATGCCCCTGACTTATATCACTTCATAAATCATCAACAGCATCATAGTCTGTTAGAAATGTGGAGATGTTTCTGAAGAACGATGGGTAACACAAATTCCTACAGAATTGAATAACTATTACGTTTTTTTCTTAATGTAGGAGCAATACATTCAAAACTCTGTGTTTTTTTTAATACACGAGTTGTGTAGTATTAGATTATACTTTTATTTGCATTTTTTGTATTCCCCCTCCCCCCTTGTTATGCCCTTTTTAATGAGTTTTAATGTATTGTATAATGGGTTTCTATAGCTACCATTTACAAAAGCACAGTACTTCCTCTTTTGAAATAGGTGGCCATTTTGTGAACCCGGGGAAGCAGGATCTTTGCCGATCGATCCCGAGAAAACGGTAATTACATTTTCCTTAAAGCTGAGCAACTGCTGCGTCTATTAAAACAAACAAAATGCAAACTGTGTTGCCACTTTAAAAGGAATATCAGAAAAACACATAGTTGTCTACTGCAGCGGTGCGCAAAGTGGGGGGCGCGACCCCCAGGGGGGGCGGGAGATTGTGCTGGGGGGGCGCGGGCAGTTGCAGAGGCCCCGCGCTCTTCCCCCAGGCATTTAAATGAAATGCCGGGGGATCGCGTGAGGCCCCTGCAACTGTTTACTTACCGGGATTCAGCCGTCTGTGTTGCGTCGCCATGGCAACGCGGCGTCAATAGACGCCGCGTCACCATGTGACCTGACGTCACACGCCCACGCAGCGTCATATGACGCGGCTGAAGGAAGGCAGGGGGGCGCGAGACCCGGGGCAGAGAGACAGGGGGGCGCAGCACAAAAAGTTTGCGCTCCCCTGGTCTACTGCTTAAACTAAATCATTATAAAAAATAACCTGTAATGAAAAATAGCCTAAACAAATGAACTTGCAGTAAGCGCAGAAGACATCTGGAGATGACAAATTCTGGCTAGAACAAAATGTGAGGCTTCTACCATTCCAGAAATATCGGGCTTGGGCAGCAGTAACCAACTTCTTCCTGCATGGGCATCTCTATAGCCTTGTGGGTGAGGACCACAATGGAAATAAAACTTGAGTACACTTTATTATCTCACACACAAATCAGCTACAGAAGAGTGACATTCCCCACCCACATATAGCCAATGGTCCTACTCTGGTTTAGTACCATACTATTATCAGGAGCAGAATTACAAGTCCAGCAGCAACCTTTGCTACTTATTTTATTCAGAGCATTGCAAGCGGAGCAGCAGTGTTACATAGTTACATATAGTTACACAGTCACATCGTTACATATAGTTACACAGTCACATAGTTACACAATAGATGAAGTGGTTTAAAAAGGACATACATCCATCAAGCTCAACCTATGCTACGACAGATACTGACATATTATCCAATGGTGTTTCATACGGGGGAAAATAAATTCCTTCCTGACTCCAATAATGGCAATCAGATTACTCCCTGGATCAACATCCTTCTCATGTTTACTTATTGGGTATATCCCTGTATACCTTTCCTTTCTAAAAGATGTCCAACCTTTTGAAAGCTCCTCCAATTATAACTATGTGGCAGAAGTGGGATCCTTGACACTCTTCAACTGCCTGCACCTTACGAGAAAAAAAAGTACACCTAATTATCTAAACAGTGTACAGTAAGATCTATAGCTTTTATCATGCTTTATACAGTGGCATAATTGTTTTTACTTCCCTCTCATCCATACCCAGTTTACTGCAAGATAAGATCTTATTTGCCTTTGCAGCGACTGCCTGACATTGGGCACTATTGCTAAGTCTGTGTCTACAAACACTCCTAAATCCTTCTCAATCACGGATTGACCTAATTTTGCCCCATTTAATTTGTAAGTCGCCTGTTTATTCTTGCGTCCCAAATGCATAACCTTACATTTATCTGTATTAAACCTCATCTGCCATTTACCTGCCCAAGTTTCCAGTCTCTCCAAGTCCTTCTGGAGAGACATTACATGCTGCTC
Source organism: Ascaphus truei (assembly GCF_040206685.1). Lineage (NCBI taxonomy): Eukaryota > Metazoa > Chordata > Amphibia > Anura > Ascaphidae > Ascaphus > Ascaphus truei. The sequence goes on from NC_134495.1 coordinate 4,487,597, forward strand.
TGATTCTACTACCGTACACAATTTAGTGTCATCAGCAAAGATGGAGACTTTGCTCTCGATGCCAACCTCAAGGTCATTAATAAACTAGTTAAAAAGCAGGGGACCCAGTACCGATCCCTGAGGTACTCCACTCACAACTAAAAAGGTTCCATTTATGACAACTCTCTGTTGTCTATCCTTCAACCAGATATCAATCCAGTTGCAAATATTTTTACCGAGACCAGGGGGTTAAATCTGGGTGTTTCAGGCCTTTTTAGTCAAATTTGACACATAATAAATATTGTTACATCATTTTAAAATTAGTTTGTAAATGTGGTGAGCTGAGACTTGGGTGGGGTTTGACTTCCCATGGCTCGTCCCTTTTGCCTGATGTCAATGTGTGTTTAACAAGCGTTTGGACAGACAACCTCCCTCTACCCTCTCTTACCTTTATTGGCTGTTGGGATAAGGGCAGAGGAAACATTTAACTGACAAACACTGTCCTATTTAAAGCCCCAAAGAAACTGGGTCTGTGCTTAATTTCCAAAGAAATGAAAGCAGACAAATCTTTTGCTTTAAGAATAGTTGCATTGCACTGAGAGAGTTTGGGAATACAGTGTTTCTCATGATAAAATTAATGTCATTTTGTTTAATAGTAGCTTTAGCAAAACAGACAAACTCACAAAACAAGAGGAAGGCATAAAACAAGTGCCGCATTCAGCAATGTTCAGAAGCCACTGTGTAATCTCGCTGCTTATATTAGAAATCATTACGTATCTACGGAAACATATTGTTTTAAGCGTTTTGACTCTGCCACAAGTCGACATGTCTTGTTTCCCAAATTATACGCTGCGCCTTGAAAATAGCTGTTATAACATTTCTTTAGAAATAGAGGTGAAAATACTTACAGAAAATCACTGCCTTTAATGATGGTGATAAAAGCTGAGATCTCGCTTTAACTTAGCAATGCAAACATCAACAGAATGTTCCATGAGCAAACTCAATTGTTTCATCAAAACTGGTGCTTTCGTGTCTTGCTCCCTGCTCCATCAACAGATGTTTTAGAGTTATTGCACTTAGAATGTAAAATGCTAATTGCTCAGAACAAGTCTTTGTCGCTTGGAATAATTGTGACTGTTTTGTTGAGCTCTTTTTTCCCTCCAATGCAGTGTTGCTCAGTGCTTTGCAGGCTCTTGGGAGGTTGAAAAAAAACGCCATGGTCTCTACAAATTTAGTTTTTTATTAACATGTTCTGGGAGCAGGACCACAGCAGAATTAACATTGGAAGCCTCCATGTTCTGTATATATACAAAGCACCGATTTTCATCTGTGACATCCTGTCAAGAAATAAGAGACATACAATAATGCTAAGAAGCATGGTAGTCTATCCCACTGATTGGTCAGCACCCATTGTTTCAGTGGTAGACACAGAGTTGCTTACCTCTTGTACCAGGGGTCTCCGAGTAGTAAAAAAAAAACACCCCAGGTAATAAAATAAAAAGAAAATATTACTTTGGGTGATTGCTGCTTTTAAGCCTCAGTTTTTCTTTTTCTATTGCCCAAGCAGCACAAACTATAGTGAGTATACACTTAATGCTGGAAGCTCCACATAGTGCTGGCTGTGGAGACAGGAGAGCAAGGTGACGGAGGAGACACTACGAGAGAGAGCACACTTGGGGCAAAACCCACCGACACTGCTGGAGGGGATGGGAGAGGATTTGCCATGGGGAAGAGGAGACCTCACTGAATACAGGAGAGGGAGGTCCCGGAGAAGAGAAGATACCTTGAAATTCATGATCCTATTGATAACCCTGAGGGCACCATTCATGGAGATAATACCCACAGAACTACAACTAGCAGAGAAATCATCATTAACATCTATATGCTTTCAACCAAGACACTCGAAATATGTGAATCCATCTTCATTAACCCTGTATTTCCACTGAAGAACAGACAGACTTGTTTTGTTATTGTGCATTGTTTTATTCTTTTGTCTCCTCTCCCGAGATGCAGATCTGGGCTTAGGACATGGCTGGAGTTTATTTTCCCTTATGACACATAATTGGCCAGGGATTTTTCTTCATATGGATCAATAGAACTATAAATAGAGGATGAGTATTTCAGCAGATGAAGTATAAAGAAAAGGTTGGACTTGATGGAGATATGTCTTTTACCAACATACTGTCATCTAGTGTGTTATTTACTGATAGCCCTCAGAGGTGAAGAATATATGGCCAAACCTGATCAATGTTACAGTCACTTTCCCAGTTTGCTGTCCATTTCAGCACCATTTCAAGTCAAGCGGATACATGATGTATATCTCCTATTTGTTCTATTTTTGCTGGGTTTTTTGAAGTTCCATAAGTGATCATTTATAGGTTTTCTAGCCACCCTTATATATCCAAGCTCATGCAAGCCTACTTTAGACATTAATCTTGGTGCTTTTATAGGGCAGAAATGGTCCTATGTGTAAAGCGACAATTTCTAAAATCTTCAACCTTTCTCATAGTGACTGTCCAATGTTATGACCTGTGCTGCTTTTCTTGAGTTATTAATTTCCAAGATAATGTCCTGAAAATTTTCTGAATTTAATGACCTGAATGGGTAGGTGTCTACTGTGAATCAATGAATCCATCTGCCGAATTCTGAGATCCCAAAAGCTTCAGATTCTGAACTAAAATTCCTTGTAAACTGTAATATTCAGTTCATACATTGTAGGAGGTAAAGGCCCTAGTCCAGGGGTGGCCAACTCCAGTCCTCAAGGGCCACCAACAGGCCCGGTTTTCAGGATATTCCTGCTTCAGCACAGTTTGCTCAATCAGTCCCTTTTTCAGCACAGTTGGCTCACAGTCCCTGCTTCAGCGCAGGTGGCTCAATCAGTGGCTCAGTCTTCGACTGAGCCACTGATTGAGCCACTTGTGCTGAAGCTGGGATAGCCTTAAAACCTGACCTGTTGGGGGCGCTTGAGAACTGGAGTTGAGAACCCTTGCCCTAGTCCGTTCTCATACACACGTACTCTGTAGTTGTAAATCCAATTTGCTACAAATGCTTAAGGTGCTAATACGTCTTATTGGGAGCACTGGGCCCACAAGTCCATTAGTATTAACTGGAGGCCGATGTTGGTTATCTGTGCAATCCTGTTGAATCACTTTTCTATTGTGCTACAAAGTCTCTGCAGCACACAACCTTCTGAGCATTTCCTCTTTGAAATTAATATGATGTAGCTGCATGCTGCAGTGAACGTAATGATCCATCTTATACAGAAAGGTACATAGGATTCACAGTTATACAGTATCATGTATTGTTTTGCTGGCCTAGGGCAAAAATAGCTCCCCTGGGCTGCATCATATGGAAGGGTTGTGCTTGGGAAACCAATATCATTTTCAACTCTTTTTTTTTTATTATTAACCTTCCTGCCCTGCCATATGGGAATGTCTTTTGTCCATCGGCTCCCTACAATTTGTGTTGGCCTGTTTGTGGTGATTATATCACAGTCAATTCTAGATACAGACAGACGCCCGTATCAAAGCCTTTCGGCCAATGAAATATGCTATATTTGGCAAATAAAATATTTGATTGAAAATGTTAGCAAAAGGTGAGTATTGAAGTGTTGCAAGGGTTTATATTCCCTGCTGTCTGACATTAACCTCCTTTGGTTAACCATTTTGGAATTCCAGTTATTTTCATGGAAAATAAGGAGAAAGGTGAAGGTTATCGAATTTTAAGGTGTTGATTTAAGAAGTAGGAAAGACAGACCGCACTTACAACATTGTATTTCCTATTGCACATCCAGTGAACCTTATTTCCCAGTACACCTCACCCATTAGAACATGTTACACAAAGGGATACTCCCCATCTTATACGGGAGTGTCGAAGTAGGATATTTAATGCTTGTATCACGTACACTTCTTAGTCTTATTATGCTGGTTTACTGAACCAGCAGATTACTCTTTTTAGTATTGATTCACAAAATCAAGTACTTATTTTGATAAATTGGGCACGACATACTATTTGTTTAATCTATATTTAGCCCTTAAAAAAGCCAAGCTAGGAAGTCACTTTTTACGTTTCGTTTGCTGACTCTATAGGCTACTGTTGAAAAGGTTTCATGCATGTAAGCTCTAATTAGGGTTAAGACATAAGATCTATTAAGTATGGAAGATTGGATAGGGTAAGCCCATACATACAGTACCAGTATGTGAAATCTCCCTCAAACGAAATTTAGGGTGGTAATGTTAAAGGTGCATCTTAGCATCAAAGTACTACATCAAGTTTTCTGGCTAAAATCTCTGAATCTAGGAACAAATCACATGCATCAAGCTACCATTATTAGGAGGTTGCCTATCCACCCCATAATGTTGTTATTTGGTAATTTTGTTATTGTACAGCAAGTCTCTCTGGCAGTGAAGATGTTAAAGGACAATCCTTCCTAGGGCCAAATTGAACTAATGCCAGTGACACACAGTATTTAAGGGGTAACATCCAGACTGTCCAACATTTGGCACATGAAAATAGGAACCTCCTTATTTGCTATGTCCATGTGGGACACGAGAGTCTCCAAGCAAGTGACAGCCCGAAAGTAGACACTGTAACACAGGCAGGTTATAATATGCAAATATCATAATATTGTACCAATAAAATGTGTCTTTCTTTCTATATACTCATATACACACGCAGTAGAAGATATGTGACATTCCCCTAATTAGCTGAGGAGTGACTCGGTGAGTAAGGTCACTGACTGTAAACGATGACACTGAGTTAGACTCAGGGGAACCTGGTTCGATTCCCAGTGTCAGCTCCTGTGACCTTGGGAAAGTCACTTTATTTCCCTGTGCCTCAAAAATCATACTGTATCTTCATCTGGGCAGGGACTGTGTCTGTAAACATGCCCATACTGTAATTGTGAAGAACGTTGAGTCCCATTGGGAGAAAAGTGATACAATTAAATACATGTATTATTATTATCAGATATCAATTTTCCAGCTTCTTTATTAGATGAGGTTTCCAAGCTTCAAGCAGTGGCAGAAATAGGAGCAATACTGTAGGTACACCTGGGTTTAATAATTACAGGACATAACAAATACAAATGCAGCCACCAGTATCCTATCACTTGCCTTGGAAAATCTGGGGCAATCTCCCAATAAACTGCAACATTTTGGGGAGATTTCTGCTGCCAGAATAATGGCCCATCGGATTAACACAGCGGGGGGTCTCTACAGTCTCATTCAAACTGACCAGGGATCCCTGCAGTCCCATTCAAACTGACCAGGGATCCCTGCAGTCCCATTCAAACTGACCAGGGATCCCTGCAGTCCCATTCAAACTGACCAGGGATCCTTGCTGTGTTAATCCGATGGGCCATTAGTCTGGCAGCAGAATCTCACAGAATAGTTAAGGCATTTACTGTGAGATGCCTTAGTTTTTACCCAGGCAAGTGATCGGATCCTGGTGGCTGCATCTGTAGGTACAAGTAGTGGTTGAAGGAAGAACAAAGCAATCAGAACTGTAAGACATGTACTCTGCTTTTAATCCATAAGCAGAGCAGGTACAAACATGTGACGTTTCTGGGCACACGCGCACCTTCCTCAGACCCCGCAGGGGTGTAAGTTTCTTCCAGTTCTGATGCCTGTGCGCTTCCTTCATTACAATCACTACTTGCAAACCTTGGATCCAGCTTTGAGACGCCGGGATTAGCGGAAGATGAGCACCAGTGAGAGAATACCCTATTTAGTTATGTATGAGTAGCGGTGCGCCACTTCCTCTATAGTTTCCACCAAACAAATAGCTACAGTGCCCACTAAATAAGTAGAGTTGGAAGGTGCGATAACATCCGGGACATTGGTCCCTTATTTTACTCAAAGCTTACACCTGCAGTATAGGTATGTTTAAATAATGTCATAAAGATATTATGTACACACGGTGAGCTGAGACTTGGGAGGCGTGCGATTTCCTCTGGCTGCTCCATCTGTCTGATGTCTCTGTGTGATGTCCCTTTGTGATGTCCCTTTGTGATGTCCCTTTGTGATGCCTCTGTGTGATGTCTGTGAAATCAGCAAGGGTTATTTTGTTTTATTGTTTTTCAGTTATATGTGAAACTGAAATTAAAAAGGGAAAAAAAGAATAAGCCAAATAGACCATATTTTGCAATGTTTCTGCCGCTGTAACGAAGGAGCCTTTTCCATAGTTTTTTTTCTCCATCCTCATGTCTATTAAGCCAGAAATTAGTCCTCAAAGGGCAGCGCATCATTAAAAGGCATGAGGCTGCTGCCCCCAGAGCATTGAGGAAACGTGTCATTCATATCTCTGCTGACATTTTCACTTGCTAAACAGTCGAATTGCAGTACATAGAAGACAGCAAGGAATTAGCAATTATACTTGACTTTCTGTGACATAACCAGAGTTTTATTCCAAGGGCGTTTTTTTTTCCCTTCAATGTACAACTACTGTATATGGGAAATTTGGTAGAGACCATGGTAAAAAAAATAAATCAATATGTTTGTTTTTTACACCCATCAATGGCTGTTCCCATGTGAAGCAGCGACAGGAGTGGCAGATATCGCCCAACGGCAAGGTTAAAAATGCCACAGTTTGCCGCATTAATCTCCCAGGAAAAAGAAAAGTATTCTAATTAAAGTGTGCTAGAGCTGGTAATGAAGTAGCTAAGGGGGACTGGCTGATGTAATTTAATTCAAACTGTGAAAATAGCATTCAGTGGGCACATCCTTTCTTCCTATCAAGCGACTTGTTAGGTTAGTAAGAAAAGGAGAGAGCAGAGTGCGTTTTAATGAACACGGGGACACTTTCAGGCAAGAAAAGCTGCAGTTACATTACTGTCAATGGCGTGCTGTCTGCCGGACTCTCCCGCTGTGCAAATACACAATGCTGTGAAGGTCATAAGAGTGCTACAATGTACCGTCCTACACACATACAAAGTGCCCTGAACAATTCTTTGTTACACAGCCTCAACTGGCTGCCACCTGAATTTTACATATTTGTGGATAACTGTGTCCATCTTTGTAGCATAATCCCTAATAATTGGCACATTTTCAGCTTTTGTACAGCTTTTCTTTTGTCCCTTCTGAACATTTGAACGAAAGACTGGATGAAACGTAAAACGCTTCAAAGAGAATTCAGTACTTCAAACAGTGATCCGCGCAGTATATATATATAGTATATGTGAGAAGGAGTGACTCAGTGAGTAAAAATACTGGCAAGACTGGCACTGAGTTTGAAGCAGGGGAACCTGCTTGGGCAAGTCACTTTATCTCCCTGTGCCTCAGGCACCAAAAAAGATTGTAAGCTCCACAGGGCAGGGACTGTGTCTGCAAAATGTCTCTGTGAAGCGCTACGTACAACTAGCAGCGCTGTACAAGGGGAGGGATAGCCTTCAGCCACAGATGCTTTGTTTCAAGAAAGTTTTTTGGCTGAATCAATTGTAACATCGCCCGAAGAAGAGATCAGTGTATCTCGAAAGCTCGCACAAATAAAAGCATTTAGTTAGCCACAGAACGGTATCGACTATCTGTTTGATTATTAAGATCGGCTAACACGGTACAGATACCTCTACACACACACATATATATATATAATGTTTTTTTGTATCTCTATGGGAATCGGTTCCTGAAATATTACATTTGAATTTTGTTGTAGAGAAAGCTCAGAATGTATCCGCACGTTCACCATTAGAAAGCCACAACTCCATCTCCCAGTGATGAGCATGGCACCGGAAGCCATATTGTTTTCCCAGAAAACACACATAGAAAATAATGCCAGTTACAGTGGCGACACAGTTTATTCTAATGCGGCTAGAGCCGCAAGCCGCGAGGTTTCCCGGCCTTGTTATTAAATTCCCTCGGCGTGCCGCGCGTCACCGAGATGTGGGGGATGGCGGTGGGGGGCTCCGGGGGACCCGGTGGACCCGGAGAGGGGAGCGGGATGCCTCGATCGGAGGACCGATCCTCCGAGGCTCCGGCGCGCGTGCGGGACAACCCTTCGCGCGCCCGGTATCTGTCGCGGCCGAGACCGGGCAAATGTTAGAATAAACGCGGCCGCGACAGTATAAAGCCACTTCACAACACCACAATTAACAAGTAACTATTTTTTTTTTAAAGACAAGCCCTCACAGTAAACAATAAATTCCATGTAACCATTTCCCAAACTTTTAAAGGACATTTGTACTACAGTACAGTATCTGGTTTTCCACACTTTAGCCAAAATCCTTTTCCCACTTATGATTTGCTTGGTGCCAAAGTCATGCAGAATTCCCATAGCTCATGCAGCAGTGCTTGTTACTCCTAATGTTGTCTAAGTACAGTATAAGGAAAGGGTAACCTATGGTATGATGTCTGGGGCCACTTTTCAGAGGAAGAGCAGAGCATTCTAATGACACCTTGTGAAATCCAGAGACTTTACTGGCAATCTTTTATCAGTGACACACCATGAACAAAAGTTAACTTCATCTGGGATCTTTAATTCACTACTCCACCGTTCAGAAGGTCATAGGTCAGGAATATGTAACGGGTATTCCACCCCACCCAAGAGCATATGGTATAAGTGTGAGGGGAACCCAATGTTACCAGGTGTGGTGCTTTACCTGTAGGCTCACAGGGGGCCTAAGCCTCCACCACGGGAAGCCTGGGGCACGTATAATAATAATAGGAGTAACCTTGTACTCGGTGCAGCGCCTCCACCTGCGATGGCTCCCACCAGAGGGGGAGTGATCCTCGCAGGACAATATATATATATCACACAACAGCATGTAAAACATAATAACTTTACTTGTGAGTATAGGAACGTACTTATGCATATAACATCAACAGGTGTCCCTCCCTAGAGGAGACACTACTACGGTGTCTCGCAGGACGCTTCCCCCCTTCACCGGGTGATCCCACCCCGTGTCCAATAATCCCCACACAATGTCCCGCACTCAGAGAGAGAGGATATGTGTGAATGCGCAGTCACTATGTCTTATATGAATAATATAGGATCGTTGGTGCACTTGAAGATATGATACCTGCCCGGGGCTCCCACCCCGGGTTCCGCAGACTATGTGAGGGATTCGCCCGATCCGACGTCGTCCTCCACACCGCGTTGGGTGAATTCCGGCGTGGATAATATCACCTTAGTCTCAGTGTCTTTGGTGGCGTTCTGAGCCCAGAACCCACCTCGCAGGGCTGCACGGCTTCAGTGCTGTGTCCCTGACTATCCAAATAGCTAATGGGGTAGTGTCCCTATCTAGGGCCTGTCTCTATAGCACCACAAGCTACACAGTGGCTCAGGACCTAACTGGGACCTAGGGGCTGCTGGCCTAATGCAGTGGGTCACTGACCCCTGCACTCACCTCCTTCCCCTAGCTTGTCCTTGTCCTGACTGACAAACGTGCTGCAAGCCCGCGAAATGTATCCAATCTCCCCTGCAGGGAGATGCTGTCGCCCTATTGGCTACCTGGGGTCATGTGGGCGCTCCTAGGCTCATAGGATATGTAGTCCCTTCCAAGAGCCCTCTTCCTATTGGTCCGGGTTGCCACGCTATCACTGCGCATGCGCGACCTGTCTGTGGGCCTCCCGGCGCTCCTGGCCCCTGCGCATGCGCAACGCACCTGGCAATGGCGGTGCCCTGCACTGCGAGCCGCCAGGACCTCAGCAACGTGACCGTGGCCCTAGCAACGGGCTGCGCGCGTCCCCAGCAACCGGCCGCATCCATAGGAGAGGCGCGCTATGCTAGCGCACGCCACCGCACTTCACCCCGAGCGGCTGCCATGAGTAACCGGAGGGGGGGACCTGGCTACATCCTCCCCCTGGTAAAAACCCCAACGTCCTCGCTTGGGACACAACTCTACCCTGTACAGAAATTATATAATAAAAATGCATTTCAAAATATAACTTAGCACATTCGCATTGACTTTATACGAGGTGCATAATTCTGTGAGCATCACAATCACAGATTGGATCTTGCTCCGAGACCACTGCTGAGCCTCATAATGGGGTGCCCCAATTTGATCATAGGTTACCCGAGTTGGAGGGTACCTGACTCTTTGGCTCCTTCGGAGCTGTTCTTCTGCAACTCCCTCGGGGGAGTAATAAACACAGTCCTGAGGCTCAGCCTCTTCCCTTGAGGGGAGAAATGTCTCTGAACAGTCTCTGTTAGGCGCAAAGCACGGGCTCTGTGGATCCAAAGGCTGGCCTGTTGGTGCCACCTTAGTAGGCGTTGGCCTACGAGGCCCTTTACCCGAAGCTCCTCCGGGAGATGCCCCTTCTGTGGAGTAGTCCCTTTGAGAGGGTCCTTCCATAGGATCTTCAGGAGTTTCAGAGTGGGTCTCGTTATTGACAGTCTCTTGACCCCTCTCTGATAAATCGGACTCACCGTTGAGCGGTGTGGTCAGTATCTCTGCTTCCTCCTCTCCCACTTGTGGAATGGGGAGAAGATGATTACGGTGCCATACCTTTACCCGGCCTTCAGTGTCTTTGATGCGATAGACCGGGAGGCCAGGCATCTGAGATTCTATTTCATATACCCAGTCTCTCCATCGGTCGGCCAGTTTGTGTTTTCCCGGGACTCCCAGATTTCGAAGCAACACAGCGTCCCAAGGACGAAGTTCCCGATATTTGACCTTATGATCGTATCGGATCGTATCACCTTTTATTTCCAGCGTTCAGCTTAGCTGTAGACTTCTCAGCCTGTTGATAGGCCTGTTGTAAACTGTCTTTAAGTCTTTGCACATATTTGAAATGGGTAGCATTGTGTATCCCATCCGTCGAGACTCTAAGACGTACATCCACTGGCAGTCTCGCCTCTCGCCCAAACATGAGGAAGTATGGGGAGAATCCAGTTGACTTGTGTCGGGTACAATTGTACGCATGCACCAGGGCCTCCACGTGTCGACTCCATTCAGTTTTCTCAGCATTCTGCAGAGTTCCGAGCATGTCCAGTAAGGTTCGATTAAATCGTTCTGGCAGTGCATCTCCTTCGGGGTGATATGGGGTCATTCGTGATTTGGCGATGTGCAGCATTTTGAGCAGTTCTCGGATCAACGTGCTCTCGAAGTCCCGACCTTGGTCTGAGTGAAGGTGGTTGGGAAGACCGTAGTGCACAAAGTACTTCTCCCATAATATTTTTGCCACTGTGATGGCTTTCTGATCTTTCGTGGGGAAGGCCTGGGTGTAATGGTCCGTGATGACCAGCACGTTGCATATTCCCCGGCTATCGGGCTCAATGCACAGAAAGTCCATACACACAAGGTCCATTGGGCCAGAACTCTTCAGATGGCCCATGGGAGCTGCTCTGGTAGGCAGGGTCTTGTGCTGTATACACCTAGTACAACGGCGACAGTGGCGTTCTACGGCCTCTCGCATCTTGGGCCAGAAAAAGCGGTCTCTGACCAACCCAAAGGTCTTTTCTACACCGAGATGTCCATGCTCATCATGTAGGGACTTCAACACCAGGTATTGCAAGTTCTTAGGGAGGACTAGTTGTCGCCTATCCGGGTGGTTGTGGTATTGCACCACCCGATAGAGTAAGCAGTTGTCTATTTCGAATTTGTCCACTTCCCGCATGAGCAAGGCCACCAAGTCATTGGGAGCACGCTTCAGAAGGGCTGGGTTCTTCTTTTCAACGGCTTGCCTAATGATACTAACGACAGGATCTCGTATTTGGTAGTCTACCAAATCTTTCCACCGTAGCACTTTGTCATGCGTTATGTTCATCCCTTTTGGATCGCAGTAGGTGGCTGGGACAGCCTGCGACTGGCATCCCAATGAATCTGCAACCCTTAATTCTGAGAAGGCCACTTGGTCATTGACGATGGCGGCAGTGCTACACACAGCTCGCACCCCGGGTCCTGGGAGTTCTTCCCATTCCTCATCATCTTGAGTAGCACTTAGTCCTGGCCGTCGAGAGAGAGCGTCAGCCTCGACATTCAAGGGTCCCGGCTTATACTTCAGGGAGAAGCGGTAATTGTTCAGAGCTGCCAGCCATCGGTGTCCTGCTGCATCCAATTTGGCCGAGGTATTGATGTACGTGAGGGGATTGTTATCCGTCCTTACCTCAAATGTAACCCCGTAAAGGTAATCGTGGAGCTTCTCGGTGATCGCCCACTTGAGAGCCAGGAACTCCAACTTGTGGACGGGGTATCTCTGTTCACTGGGTGTCAGACTGCGGCTGATGTAGGCTACAGGCCGAAGCCCCTCAGGGTGCTTCTGGTGCAGAATGGCACCCAGTCCATTGAGACTGGCATCCACATGCAGAACGTATGGTTGTTCGGGATCAGCATACGCAAGCACCGGCGCTTCGGTCAGACATTTCTTCAATTTCAGGAAGGCCTGTTCACACTCAGACGTCCATTTATCCCCAAACGGTTGGCGGGCTGATACGGCCTTCCTCCCGGTCTCTTCGGGGTATATCTTCAACAGATTGTTCAGGGGTTTAGCTCTACTAGAATACCCTTCCACGAAGCGACGGTAATACCCACAGAACCCTAGGAAGGATCGTAGTTCTGTGACATTCTCGGGACGCGGCCAGTTCACGACCGCTTCTACTTTGGCTGGATCGGTGGCGATCCCTTGAGCAGACACAATGTGCCCCACGTAGATCACCGAGGTGTGACAAAACTGGCACTTGTCTAGGGACAATTTCAACCCTTCTTTCCCAAGATGGTCTATCACTTTAAGCAGCCTTTCTTCATGCTCTTCCAGAGTTCTTCCGAAGACAATGATGTCGTCCAGGTAGACGAGACACTCCCGAGGGTTCATGTCCCTGATAGTCTTCTCCATCAGTCGTTGGAAGGTAGCAGGGGCCCCACATATACCTTGGGGCATACATGTAAATTGGTTGAGCCCCAGGGGACAGACGAAGGCTGTTTTCTCCTGATCCTCTGCATTCATAGGTACCTGATAGTACCCGGATCGTAGATCGAGCACGCTGAACCATTGGCTTCCGTTCAGAGCATTCAGGATCTCTTCAATGCGAGGAAGGTTGTACTGGTCCGGTATCTAACGATTGTTCAGGGTTTCGATAGTCGACACACAGTCGTACGGATCCGTTCTTTTTCCTTACCACCACTATGGGTGATGCGTAGGGGCTCCGAGACTCTGTAAAAATCCCAGCAGTCTCCATTTCCTGTATGACGTTCCTCACATCGTCCACATCCCGCGGGGCGACACGACGAGAGCGTTCCCGGAACGGGGTGGCATCACTCAGTCGAATGGCATGTTGGGCGCTGCGACTGCACCCCACATCCATCTCACTCGTGGAGAACACAGTCCGTCGTTTATTCAACTGGGTTGTCAGCCGCTCTTTCCACTCAGTGGGCAATGTCGACTCGCCGAAGTTGAAGTCCAGCTCGACTAACCGCTCATTCACTGCCGCTGCATTCACCTGGGGCGTTGTTTCCACAGGGCTGACCGGATATATGCAACCCAGACTCTGTCCGGCATCAAGCTCCATCGGGAAGGGGGAGATGTTCTGCACATACACGTAGGTTTGCAGAGGAATTTTTGTCGTCCACTCCCTTACTTCGGGTAGTACCCTATACCCCTTCTGAACTTCGTCATCAGGGATACTCTCCAGAGAGAAAAGCTGATCGTTCTCATCTCGCTTGGGATAACAGCACCAGGCGGCCATTCGTTGCACTCCCCCTGGTAATATGGTCATCAGTTCGTGTTGACGATTGTAGAGATCCCCGTGACGCTCCAAGGCATATACCCGTTTGCACTCTTCTCTTAAGACGGGATCCAGGAGCGAATTGGCCAGCGGCAACTCGTTGGTCTCGTTCAGGTATGCTCTGATTACAGCTTGTACTATGTCAGTGTTGGTCCCCAAGATGATCGGATACTTTCACTGGTCTTGGGGCTCCGGGCATACCATTGCCGCTACATGCATGGGGTGTTTCTTGCCGGTGTTCAGTTGGAGTATTTCCAGTTGGACCCTTACAATCCCATCGATGGGGTAGTCTTCATTACTTAACCCCCTAACCTTCATATGTTCGGCCGACCCCAGGGGGCAGTGTCTAAGGTGATGGTCATAGAACTTGCGGTATATAATGGTCACTTGGGATCCCGTGTCCAGTAGGGCCGATGCATAGATCCCTTCCAGTACAACAGGTACGATGGCCGCGAGGCCTACTTGACTGTAAGCTTCCCTTGGTGAGGTGTCATCCCTGGGACCTGATTCAGAAGGGCCCTCTTCGATTTCAGAAAGAGGGGGTTCTGGGTCCGACGCAGCCATTTGTACGCGGCAGACCATTGACCGGGCGGGTTTTCCTCTATCGGGAGGTTTTTCCTCTGGAGGGTCCTCCCTTTCCGGACAGTTACTGGAAAAGTGGCCCTTCTTACCGCAGTTATAGCATACAACCTCGCAGCGTTCTGGACGAACCTTGTAAGGGGAAGGTGGTCTGTCGGCGGGTTTTGGCTTGTACACCTTGGACGGGGCGGCAGGCTCTTCCTTCTTTTCCATAGAGCACTTTCCCTTTGAGACGGGGGGGCTCTTGGGTTTTGCGGGGGAGTGTAACAACGCATGTGCCTCTTCGATTTTCACCTGGCGCAGCAACCCGGTGAACGTAGGGGGACTCCCGTCCGTTATTTTGCTGCGGAGCATATTAGTTATGGGGTGAGTGGGGCTTGATCCCCGCAGGTACTGTTCACGAAGCGCTTCATCCATCCCTGAGGCAGGAATCAGCTTACGATTGAGTAGGAGTCCCAAGACCAGTTGCAGTCGGTGTATAAAGGCCGACAAGTCCTCTCCCTCCTTCTGATAGAGATTGTAGTACTTCGTCCAGATCGCTGCTTTATCTTCTGCCAGTCCGTATGCTTCCAGCAGGAATTCCACCATCTCCAACGTTGTCAACTTTGGATGTTGGTCCCTGTGGATGGTTACAATGGTAGAAGCGGGAGGCCTGAGACACTCCATGATACACTGCCGTTTTACGGTGTCAGTGCACGACCATTCCTCTACGACTTTTAATGCATTCTCCCTCCAAAGGTCTATCCCTTCCTCCCCCTGAGGTATTGGAAGTACTCCCGAGAAGGCTTTGAGTTTCCGGTAGCTTTGAGAGTGGGAGGCCATGGTGATGGCTTCTACGAATTGGGGTAGCGTCACCCCCATTGCGGAACCTTCATTAGTTACCCTCTCTCTGATAGGCCGGGAGTTCACCTCGTGGGGTGCGGTGTCTGGTGGAGAGGGCGGACTGTCAGCCCAACTAGTGGCTCCCGTGAGAGCGCTTGGGGTAAAGGAGACTTTGGGTGGGGGACGGTCAACCCGGTTTGGAGTACTTGACACTGGTGCAGTTGGTGTCCAAGTACTGGTGGACAATTCATCTGGAGCCTGAGGAGGGGCCCTTTGTGAAAACATTTCCCGTATTACTGGTAAGTCCGAGTATATAAGGGGGTAGCCTTCTGGCGGGCACTCAGGGGCTACTAGAGTGTTCGGGGCCATCTTTGGCATATGTCCCGCCCCACAGTGAATAGTATGGCGCTCCAATAAAAATTAGGGTCGAACACCCTGCCCCGGTACCATACTTTATTTGACCCTATGAGCTCCCTCAGCGAGTCCCGGATGTCAGTCTCTGCTACTAATGCTGGAACGTTCCTTACAGCCACGACGTAACTAGGGGGCTCCAGGACGGAAATGGCCCACGCATGGACCTCTTGACGTGAGGGAATCACCATGTTGCTGATCTCTTATGATACTGGTTTGAATAGGGCACCCCAGGTCTGAATCTCAGCAGCGCCTCCAAATGTAACGGGTATTCCACCCCACCCAAGAGCATATGATATAAGTGTGAGGGGAACCCAATGTTACCAGGTGTGGTGCTTTACCTGTAGGCTCACAGGGGGCCTAAGCCTCCGCCACGGGAAGCCTGGGGCACGTATAATAATAATAGGAGTAACCTTGTACTTGGTGCAGCGCCTCCACCTGCGATGGCTCCCACCAAAGGGGGAGTGATCCTCGCAGGACAATATATATATATCACACAACAGCATGTAAAACAACTAATAACTTTACTTGTGAGTAT
Source organism: Ascaphus truei (assembly GCF_040206685.1). Lineage (NCBI taxonomy): Eukaryota > Metazoa > Chordata > Amphibia > Anura > Ascaphidae > Ascaphus > Ascaphus truei. Next base: position 4,503,582 of record NC_134495.1, read on the forward strand.
AGGAACGTACTTATGCATATAACATCAACAGGTGTCCCTCCCTAGAGGAGACACTACTACTGCGTCTCGCAGGACACTTCCCCCCCTTCACCGGGTGATCCCACCCAGTGTCCAATAATCCCCACACAATGTCCCGCACTCAGAGAGAGAGGATATGTGTGACTGCGCAGTCACTATGTCTTATATGAATAATATAGGATCGTTGGTGCACTTGAAGATATGATGCCTGCCCAGGGCTCCCACCCCGGGTTCCGCAGACTACGACAGGGATTCCGCCTGATCCGACGTCGTCCTCCACACTGCATTGGGTGAATTCCGGCGTAGATAATATTACCTTAGTCTCAGTGTCTTTGGTGGCGTTCTGAGCCCAGAACCCACCTCGCAGGGCTGCACGGCTTCAGCGCTGTGTCCCTGACTATCCAAATAGCTAATGGGGCAGTATCCCTATCTAGGGCCTGTCCCTATAGCACCACAAGCTACACAGTGGCTCAGGACCTAACTGGGACCTAGGGGCTGCTGGCCTAATGCAGTGGGTCACTGACCCCTGCACTCACCTCCTTCCCCTAGCTTGTCCTTGTCCTGACTGACAAACGTGCTGCAAGCCCGCGAAATGTATCCAATCTCCCCTGCAGGGTGATGCTGTTGCCCTATTGGCTCCCTGGGATCATGTGGGCGCTGCTAGGCTCATGGGATATGTAGTCCCTTCCAAGAGCCCTCTTCCTATTGGTCCGGGTTGCCGGGACCTCAGCAACGCGACCGCGGCCGCGCGCTTCCCCAGCAACCGGCCGCATCCATAGGAGAGGCGTGCAATGCTAGCGCACACCCCCGCACTACACCCCGAGCGGCTGCCGTGAGTAACCGGAGGGGGGGGGGGGTTCGCGCACTGACAGGGGACCTGGCTACATATATGATGTGAAGCTTCTGAGAACTATGGACAACCACTTAATCACAGTCAGAAAATGCGATTATTTAAAGAAGGGACGAGCCAACGACAGTCGTCAAGGGCCACCAACAAGTCAGGTTTTCAGGATATCCCTGCTTCAGCACAGGTGGCTCTGTCAACAACTGTACCACCTGTGCTGAAGCAGGGATATCCTGAAAACCTGACCTTTTGGTGGCCCTTGAGGACTTGAGTTGGCCACCCCTGCGCTTTAGCATTACAGCTTCCAGCTAGTTTTAATACACATCGAGGTGCGTCCGACTCATGCGTGCGGAATGAGGACGCCGGCTCCGGAGGATATATGGCTGCTGCTGGGAGAGAGATTTGGCATGATGATGATGATGATGAAGATTGATACCAGTTTTCCCCGGATATATTTGCCTTACCCAAAACATATGTGCCAACTATTCCTTGCAATAGTTTGGGAATCGCTTTCTATTTATCATTTCTTTCGCTCTTCAGCCATTCCTCAGACAAGACAAGTAGTTTAAAGCTGATTTTATATAAATAAGATTCCAGCCGAAGCCTCCAGCGTCCGACCTGCAGAACCTATTTTTCAGCCTTTGTCAGACTATTTTGTACCTTTAAGCAGCGAAATGAAAACTTTTGATGCAAAAGCATATTACATCTAACAGTGGTCTCGGAGCCATTAGAATACAGATGTGCTGCGTGTGAATGCAGGTGTGCTGGGTGTGAATGCAGGTGTGCTGCGTGTGAATACAGGTGTGCTGCATGTGAATGCAGGTGTGCTGGGTGTGAATGCAGGTGTGCTGCATGTGAATACAGGTGTGCTGCGTGTGAATGCAGGTGTGCTGCGTGTGAATGCAGGTGTGCTGCGTGTGAATGCAGGTGTGCTGAGTGTGAATGCAGGTGTGCTGTGTGTGAATGCAGGTGTGCTGCGTGTGAATGCAGGTGTGCTGCGTGTGAATGCAGGTGTGCTGGGTGTGAATGCAGGTGTGCTGCGTGTGAATGCAGGTGTGCTGCGTGTGAATGCAGATGTGCTGCGTGTGAATGCAGGTGTGCTGCGTGTAAATGCAGGTGTGCTGCGTGTGAATGCAGGTGTGCTGCGTGTGAATGCAGGTGTGCTGCGTGTGAATGCAGGTGTGCTGCGTGTGAATGCAGGTGTGCTGAGTGTGAATGCAGGTGTGCTGTGTGTGAATACAGGTGTGCTGCGTGTGAATGCAGGTGTGCTGCGTGTGAATGCAGGTGTGCTGCGTGTGAGTGCAGGTGTGCTGCGTGTAAATGCAGGTGTGCTGCGTGTGAGTGCAGGTGTGCTGCGTGTGAATACATGTGTGCTGCGTGTGAATACAGGTTTGCTGCGTGTGAATACAGGTGTGCTGCGTGTGAATACAGGTGTGCTGCGTGTGAATGCAGGTGTGCTGCGTGTGAATACAGGTGTGCTGCGTGTGAATGCAGGTGTGCTGCGTGTAAATGCAGGTGTGCTGCGTGTGAATGCAGGTGTGCTGCGTGTGAATACAGGTGTGCTGCGTGTGAATGCAGGTGTGCTGCGTGTGAATGCAGGTGTGCTGAGTGTGAATACAGGTGTGCTGAGTGTGAATACAGGTGTGCTGCATGTGAATGCAGGTGTGCTGAGTGTGAATACAGGTGTGCTGCGTGTGAGTGCAGGTGTGCTGTGTGTGAATGCAGGTGTGCTGAGTGTGAATACAGGTGTGCTGCGTGTGAATGCAGGTGTGCTGCGTGTGAATGCAGGTGTGCTGCGTGTGAATGCAGGTGTGCTGTGTGTGAATGCAGGTGTGCTGCGTGTGAATACAGGTGTGCTGTGTGTGAATGCAGGTGTGCTGCGTGTGAATACAGGTGTGCTGCGTGTGAATGCAGGTTTGCTGCGTGTGAATGCAGGTGTGCTGCGTGTGAATGCAGGTGTGCTGCGTGTGAATGCAGGTGTGCTGCGTGTGAATGCAGGTGTGCTGCGTGTGAATGCAGGTGTGCTGCGTGTGAATGCATGAGCGCACAGTTCTTGGTAACAGAGGCTTATCTCTTTTGGCAACATACAGTATAAGGCCGCGCTTATAGTCCTTGCGACGGCGATGCTGACGTCGCTGAAAAATCAAATTGAATTGACTTACAGCAATCGCGACCAATCCGTCGCGCCGCTCCTACTATAAGCGCACGCGACAGAATCAATATAATAATGTAATTATAAAAGCGGGACTATAAGTGCGGCCTATGGTTTCCGTCCCACTCAGAATCACAACGATCTAATTACATTATAGGGGTCTAGCACTAGCCCCAGCTCGGTCCATATAAAAAGTAACAAAAAAGAAGTGTTTTTAACACATTGGCTTCAGCATAATTCCCCAGGTAATCCCACTTTACCTGATTAAAACATTGGGCCAGATGCACTAAACTTGTATAAATCTGCACAGATAATGTCCGGATACCACATTACTGTATATAATGGACATTATTTTCCACGAGGGTATCCACTAAGCTAATTATATGCACAAATAACGGCCGTCATTTCACATATTGGCATAGGGTTAATGTTAGGTTAATTTAGCAATGCATTGCTTCAGTTTCTAATCACCTGACGTTAAATCACATCTTAACCTAAAGGTATCGTTAGCTCCGTCCACACCCTGAAATATGGAGAGAATCTTATTTTACTAGAGACCTCCCAAGTGCTACATGTATCCCCCCAAACCCACCTCGAAACATCTAATGGACAGTTACCTGTGCTGAAGCAGTGATACCCTGTTGGTTGCCCTTGAGGACTGGAGCTGGCCACTGGTACTCGTTGGGGTTTTCCCAAGCGGAAAGCTTCTTACTGGCTCCAGCTTCCTTTTTAGGGCTGAAGGGGCAGCTCTGATACTGTTACGGCTTTCGAAAGGGGTAAGCCCGGCTCTCCGTGGGACCTTGAGAAATTCACTCCCCGTACCTCAGGCATCAAATTAGATTGCAAGCTCTGCAGGGCAGGGACTCATTGAGCCTGAAAAATTCTATGCACAGAGCCGTATACACTGTCAGAGCTGTACATGAGAAGAAAATATTATTATTAAGCCTTTGAAATATTCTGCCCCAGAAGACTGCCCGCAGGAACGTGTGTGTGTTGCATCTCCATATACAATAGGTTGTTCATTTCTAACTAATTAAAAGGCATGCTAAAAATACAGTTCACCCCTGGATCAAGGATCAAGTCACCCCGGATCCTTAACTCATTTATTTTGAAACCGCTGACTGTATTCTGGATGAGGCTCGTGCAACCTTGACATCAGTCAACAACATGTTTATCAAATATTACTCTTGATATATGTCTCATATAAACATTGAGTTCAACGGGAATATAGTAAGTAATCAACTGTACTGTGTGTTTCCTGTGTAACTGTGTGTGTGGTATAAAGTGGCGAGAAAAGGTTTGTGAACCCCTTAGGATTTTCACATATTTCAAACCTAAAATGTTATTACATGTTAATCAAAGTTCTAATAATAGATAAAGATAACCTGATCAAACAAATGACACAAAAACGTGATACCTTTTCAACATTTATTTATCCACAAATGATTAAACATTCAATATAGATGTGTGAGAAATGATGTGACCCTTTCGATTCAGTACCTGGTGGCGCCCACTTGAGCACCAATAACATCAACTGCGCGTGTCCTGTAACCGCTGGTCACTCTCACATCGGTTTTGAGGAATTTGAACCCGTTCCTCCTTACACAACTCCTTCAACTAGTGACATTTGAGGGCTTCCTTGCATGGACAGCTCGTTTCAGGTCCTGCCACAACATTTCAATGGGGTTCAGGTCCGGACTTTGACTAACCCATTCTAAAATGCGGAATTTCTTCTGCAGCCATTCTTTTATAGATCCGCTTGTATGTTTAGGATCATTGTCTTGCTGCATGACCCACTTTCGCTTCAGCTCACGGACGGATGGCCTGACATTCTGCTCTAGAATCCTCTGATACAATGCAGAATTCATGGTTGTGTCAATGATTGCGCGCCGTCCAGGACCTGAGGCAGCAAAGCAGCCCCAAACCATCACACTCCCACCGCCATGCGTGACGGTTGAGATGAGGTTCTTCTGTTCGTACGCAGTTTTGTTTTTTGCCAAACATAACGTTTCTCATTAAGGCCAAAAAGTTCTACCTTTGACTTGTCTTCCCAGAGAACATTGATGCTGAAGTCTTGTGGATCATCTACAGATGCAGTGGCCGTTATTCGAACATTTCACGCGCTGTATACCTCGGAGTACCCATGTCATGGCACATGATTTCTTCTAACCTTACCGTCTTAAGACGCATGTTGACTCGTGTTTTTATCGAGTGCAGAAAATTAGATTTTAGTGTTCTGGTTTTTAAACACCTGCAAATTGACACAGTAGCACAGTACTGTACACATTACAATTCATTCATTTCTGCCACGGATACGTGAAGAATTGCACCCAAAGAAATCAGAATCAACCACGGTAAACACAGGTGTGCCTGGTGTGATTGGCGGGGGGAATGCTGTGCGGAATAGAGCAGAGCACACGAAAACGGCTCTGGGAAATGTTTGAATAACGGCCGGTGCATCTGTATGTGTTCTTTGGCGAACTTCAGACGGGCAGCAATGTTCTTTTAGAGAGCAGTGGTTTCCTCCTGGCTATCCTTCCATGAACACCATTCTTGTTCAGGCTTTTTTTTTGATAGTTGAGAGTTGACCTGCAGATTCTTGGATGTTACTCTGGGGTTCTTTGTGACTTCCTGTATGATTTGCCCTTTTGTTCTTGGAGAGATTTTGGTAGGACCACCGCTCCTGGGTCGAGTGACTGTGGCCTTGCACGTTTTCCATTTGCCGGACAGTGGATTGGTGGGGCCCCAAATCCTTAGAAATGGTTTTGTAACCCATGGAGACTGATGAGCATTAATAACTGCTTTTCTGAGGTCTTCAGAGTTTTGTTTTGATGACGTGTTTCCGCACACCTGTATGGTGAAGAGCAAATTCACAACGTTTCTGATCTTTATTTAGGGAGGGGCCTCCCAAACTCACACTTGAAGATCTACCTAATTATTTGAACACTATATTGTAATTTTCCTCTTTAATTTAGCTGATAAAACCAGCATTTCACTTACTTTTTCACATAGCCTGACTCTTTAATTACTCATTGTTTGTCTAATTCAAACATAATTTTGTTTTCAAAAGACATAGAATTGGTTAGATAATGACCCTCCCCTGCACCTCCAATCACTCCCCCTGCACCTCCAATCACTCCCCCTGAACCTCCAATGACCCTCGCCTGCACCTCCAATCACCCCCCTTGCACCTCCAATGACCCCCCCTGCACCTCCAATTACCCTCCCCTGCACCTCCAATCACCCCCCCTGCACCTCCAATGACCCCCCCTCCACCTCCAATGACCCCCCCTGCACCTCCAATGACCCTCTCCTGCACCTCAAATGACCCCCCCACTACCTCGGTTTGCTGCGGAGGAGGCGACAGAGCAGGCAGGACTTCACGCACGCGCTCTAGCAATGCTAGAGCGCGCTGCTGCCCTGGCTCCTGGGGGAGGGGGAGAGCTGGCTCCTGGGTTAGGGGGAGAGCGGGCTCGTTGGGGAGCAGGCTCGGGAGCGGGAGAGCGGACTCGGGAGGGAGACGGAGGGGTAGAGAGGACTTGGACGGGAGGGGGAGAGCGGAAAGCCGCCGCGGGCCTGCTCTAGATCATCTTGAATCATCTCCAAAATGTCCATGATGATATGAGTTGCTGGCAGTGCCTCTTGAGAACCTTATCATCAGGCATCCAAATATATTTACCCAAGCCCTATAAATTCTCTCACTTCTTCTCCTGGGTCTTGGTCTATTCGCAAGAATATTAAACGTTGGCAGGTCTGAGCATCAATGGAGTGGCGATTACAGTCATGGCTCCAGAAAATCTACGTGGCAAATGCTGGGTTCTTAAAGTGTAGTATGATGGAGGCCTGATCCCATTAGGTGCATAATCAAGAAGGGTGGTTTAAATTAAGAACAGCCATTAGCCAACCTACAAGTTGGATGCTAAAACAAGACAATTGCTATTTAACATTTCTACAGCCATGTTGAGCGAATTGAAATAAATTAGGAATAGACGAACCTCTGTTCTGCCTGGAGAGTTGCTTATTCAAACAATTGGCCTCTTTTCCAGCTGGTACATTGTGTATTTCGCACTTTACAGCGCCAGCAATGTAATAATGTTGTATGTAGTACATCTGTATGTCTGATAAAAGGGAATTCACTTTCAGGGTACAGTTGCACAAATAAATCAGCCTTTCTATAGATAAACCCTGATGCATGCTTAATACACATCTCCATAAATATTGTATTCCAAAGTAGCTCGGGCTAAATTAACTTCATTTACCGAGTAGATTAAGTTTAAATTAATTAGTAACTGGTAATCTGACGAGTATTTATTAGCTCTGCGGCATTATCACCAATCAATATTGCAGTTATTACCTAATGGACTAAAATTTACATTCAAATGAAGTATTTGCCATGTTACGTTGCAGTTAATTGGTACAGAAGTTATCCGAGAGTTAAATGGAAATATAAATTCAAACACATCAATCAAATAATTATTTTCCAACCACTAGACACTGGATCCTAATGAAGAAATAAACAAAGTTAATCAGGACAGAGAGAGCAATTACAAACTATGCCTATGTCCTAAGAAAGAAATATCAAGCAAATTGTTATTAAATAATCCAAGATCTGCTTTGCATTTTATACTGCTTAATAATGCAGTGCTTCAGTAGAACAGTATCCCAAGTATATTAAATCATTTATTTGACTTTAAAGGTCTGGTAGGCACTACAGAGAGAAACGGATAACGTGTGCGCAAAATGAGTAATTGCAGCAATTTATATTAATAGGTCCAGGGAATGAAGATGTGGGCAGGTGACTGTAGAGTTCACGGCAGTTTGTGTTCAATTATCAAAGCTTTGTGTTTTGTAATCTTTGGAATGGATGTAATTTTACATGTGTGTAAAAAACTGGGAGATGTTGAACTTAGAAATGTAGTTCTGCTGGTGCTGTGTGCTTACGCTGGTCCTCGGGCAAACAGAACGATTAGGTTTTTAGTGACACCCCTACTCCTGATGCAGACTATAGGATCCCTGATTCTAGCATCTAAATCTATGCCATGGTCACGTCACTAAAATTGTCAAAACATGTGTTTGTGAGAAAGCTCTGCACTTCTTTAACCCAGGCTGTGCTGAAACAGTTGTGTAAGGCGGCAGGGATAACATTATTGGTATCTATGTGAAAATGGATAAGAAGCAAAAAGTGACACACTCTGAGTGCTCAGAGTGCATGTTATTACCCAGAATCCCTGGCGGCAGTGGAAGCATTGTATGCTAAGTGACTATGGGGAAAGTAAGGGTTGTGGATCTGTCGGAGACATGTCAATGGGCTCATAAGTGTTTTTTAAGATGTTTAGAGAAACTTTGGAGCGATTTCCTGGAACGAGTGTCCTTTGGTCTTGGTTGGCTTCTTCGCACATCACATAGCAGACTAGATACTATCATGTTAAGCCTTCGAGCACTGATGGGGATGGAATGAGCGTTGGACATTGTTATGTTTTCACTCTCCTGCCCATGTGTGAAGAAAAACTAAGAACTGAACCAGAACAAAGATTCAGTTACTGTCAGCTCCGAATAAACGTCAAATGTGAGACTTACAGCACTTTGCCAAGTGGCAGTTTGCATTAGAGCAGGGGTGTGCAAACTGGGAGGCGCAAAAAATTTTTTGGGGGGGGGGTGCGCGGGTGGTTCCAGTAATGCCCTGTTCTGAGGGGATTATTACTATTACAGGCTAAATGTAGGCTTATTTGTAATTTTTTTTAATTTTTCATTAAAAAAAAGATACATTTTTGTAATCATTGATTTTTATCAGCATGATTGTCTACATTCTTGTGCTTTTACTGCAAGTTTATTAAAAGGAAATTGTACACACACAGCCTCTCTCTCTCTCTCTCTCTCTCTCTCTCTCTCTCTCTCTCTCTCTCTCTCTCTCTCTCTCTCTCTCTCACCCCCTCTATACACAAACACACTCTGCAGCCCCCCTACACACTGTGCAGCCCCCCTCCTCTACACCCACAAAACATACAGCAGCCCTCCTCCACCCTCTACACTCACAAAACACACACAGCAGCCCCCCTTTACACCCACAAACACACAAAACACAGAAACACACTGAAGACACACACAACAAAACACATTCTGCAGCCCTCCTCCACCAAAAAAACCTGCAGCCCCCTCTACATCCATAAAACACACATCAGCATCCCCCCTCTACACCCACTGCAGCCCCCATGTAAACCTCACACTAAGACCTGGGACATAGTACGATGAGGCTTGCTGAGCCGTGCTGAGCCGCACTGAGCAGATGCACTTACCCCCTGCATCTGTCATCAGCGCGGCTTTAGCAGCTGCTTCCGCATGCGTGCGGAGGCTCAGGTATTTTGGAGAGACAGGCAAATTTAAAATGTGCCGCTCAGGGAAGCGGAGGAGCGGTCACGTGACCACTCACATCCAATGGGAGCGAGGGACTAGCCCCGCCTCCCGCCCCGGCTCCCGACACGACTCCGGCCTGCCTACGCACCGCCCCCAAAGCGCAATCACTGCCTCGCCTGCCAGGACACAAAAATGCTCCAGTTTGAGAAGGCGAGGCAGAGCAGGAGCGCGGATCAGCGCGGCCCGAGGCACCATGCCCGAGGCCTAATAAAACACTCTGCTGGCACCTTTACACCCACAAAACACACAACAGATAAACAAACCTTTCCCCTCACTCTCCTGTGTGGAGCTCTCTGCAGGCAGGGAGGGGGAGGAGTCAGTGCCTGGCTGCAGGCAGGGTGGGGGAGGAGTCAGTGCCTGGCTGCAGGCAGGGAGGGGGAGGAGTCAGTGCCTGGCTGCAGGCAGGGAGGGGGAGGAGTCAGTGCCTGGCTGCAGGCAGGGAGGGGGAGGAGTCAGTGCCTGGCTGCAGGCAGGGAGGGGGAGGAGTCAGTGCCTGGCTGCAGGCAGGGAGGGGGAGGGGTCAGTGCCTGGCTGCAGGCAGGGAGGGGGAGGAGTCAGTGCCTGGCTGCAGGCAGGGTGGGGGAGGAGTCAGTGCCTGGCTGCAGGCAGGGAGGGGGAGGAGTCAGTGCCTGGCTGCAGGCAGGGAGGGGGAGGAGTCAGTGCCTGGCTGCAGGCAGGGAGGGGGAGGAGTCAGTGCCTGGCTGCAGGCAGGGAGGGGGAGGAGTCAGTGCCTGGCTGCAGGCAGGGAGGGGGAGGAGTCAGTGCCTGGCTGCAGGCAGGGTGGGGGAGGAGTCAGTGCCTGGCTGCAGGCAGGGAGGGGGAGGAGTCAGTGCCTGGCTGCAGGCAGGAAGGGGGAGGAGTCAATGACTGGCTGCAGGCAGGGAGGGGGAGGAGTCAGTGCCTGGCTGCAGACAGGGAGGGGGAGGAGTCAGTGCCTGGCTGCAGGCAGGGAGTGGGAGGAGTCAGTGTCTGGCTGCAGGCAGGGTGGGGGAGGAGTCAGTGCCTGACAGCAGGCAGGGTGGGGGAGGAGTCAGTGCCTGGCTGCAGGCAGGGAGGGGGAGGAGTCAGTGCCTGGCTGCAGACAGGGAGGGGGAGGAGTCAGTGCCTGGCTGCAGGCAGGGAGTGGGAGGAGTCAGTGCCTGGCTGCAGGCAGAGTGGGGGAGGAGTCAGTGCCTGGCTGCAGGCAGGGTGGGGGAGGAGTCAGTGCCTGGCTGCAGGCAGGGTGGGGGAGGAGTCAGTGCCTGGCTGCAGGCAGGGTGGGGGAGGAGTCAGTGCCTGACAGCAGGCAGGGTGGGGGAGGAGTCAGTGCCTGGCTGCAGGCAGGGAGGGGGAGGAGTCAGTGCCTGGCTGCAGACAGGGAGGGGGAGGAGTCAGTGCCTGGCTGCAGGCAGGGAGTGGGAGGAGTCAGTGCCTGGCTGCAGGCAGGGTGGGGAAGGAGTCAGTGCCTGGCTGCAGGCAGAGTGGGGGAGGAGTCAGTGCCTTGCTGGTGCCTTCTGTCCAATCACCTTCCCTGTCTAAGAGCAGATTTCACTCTTTGTGAATGAGAACTGAAAGCTGATTGGCTTAAAAACGTGGCAGGGTGCCAAAAATTCCGGGCCATTACTGATTGGATAATGCCCGGAATTTTAACCAATCAGAGAGCAGGGATTTCAATAATGCCCGGAATTTACCAGTTTTAGCCTATAATTCCTTTTATACTCAGTAAATTGGTCAATAACGCCTCATTTAGGTATGGCCTAAATCAGGAGCGGCCAACTCCAGTCCTCGAGGGCCACCAACAGGTCAGGTTTTCAGGATATCCCTGCTTCAGCACAGGTGGCTGAGTCTTCGACTAAATAATGTGCTGGATTAACCATTGCACGGCTTGGTAATTACCAGATTTTAACAAATGTAGGTCATAATAATAATATAATTTGCATCTCATTGAAAAGAAAGGCCATTAAAAATAATGAGAAACTACTTACGGTAGTAAAAAATATTTAGCGTCACTTTACTTTCTTTGGTATATACTGCGGTAACCTTAACCGCACGTTAACTTCAGTTATTGCAGCGTGAAATAGGCGAACGGCGCATAGTCAATTTGGGCTTGAAAAGAAGGACCCAGAAGATACGACAGCCTGCAAGCATCCTGGCAGCCCCATGCCCGAGATCAATATTATTAGCACTAGCCGTAAATATATTTAGAATTACTGAAAGAAACTAATAACGCCCGGCACAAAGAGGTCTTCCAATGCCGCCAGCACCACATCTGGAAAAGAAGAGATTGACCCCTGTGTGGTCGGTGAGACTGCTAAACAATGCAATTCATTGTACGCACGTTTATGCCTCTGCTATCAATATCACTTCTCATTTTTACTTTGGTTGTAACTATCATTTCTATTGTGCAATGAACAGTTTGTATACAGAACGCTTGCTGCAGGTGTTCGTCTTAAGTAACGTTTGCATGTAGATCAGTGTACTGCAGGTCTCTGCGAAAGTGAAGGATGAGCTTAACATTGTACTGGAGAGGAGGCAATATGGTATTTTCCCCCAGGTTCCCTTTGCCTTGTTTTGAATGAAAGAAAAACATTGGTGTCACCTCCCATTGTGGCTAAATGTGAAATCTTGCTGCTTACAGCTATGAGTTTCTTTTCCTCTCAGCACTTTTCTATAACGAAGAGATTGAGATGTAATTGTCACTCTGCTGTTTCAGAAGTGGATGAATGGTTCATTTTCAGCTCTTACCATGTGGCAAATATGCAGATGCTTTTATCACTTTTCCTATTGCATGCTAGCTATGTGAACAACAAAGCCATTATGATGATTTAACATCACTTGCAATCATCTAGGACACTCAAAACAAATGGCAGGTAAGCACACTTTGTACCTCGATGGACTTTGAGTGTCCCTGATCTGGGTCACCAACAACCAGAGCTGAATTTGTGAGTTGAGTATATGTGAATATTTAAAATTATTTCCCATGTAGCAGCTGCAATGGTCCTTTCATCTGCTGCATATTAAACCAGGGTCAATCTATTTCTGATTATCACAGGTGCGACTCTAAAGCTAGAGGTTTCTTTACAAGTTTTGACACACTGCTCGGTATTATACTGTAACATGCCAGGTTCTATCACGTCGGACTGTAAGAATGTTGGCACAATGCAATGTACGCGTCGGGCATCTCAGCAGATCTCTCTCTTGCTAATCTGCTTTGTCACAACACATAACAAATATCTGCATTTCCTTTAACTGAAGAAAGATACGTTAGAAAAGGAGATGTCAGCCGCCGTGAATGCTAGGGAAGCAATTCACAATAGATCAGGAAGATGATGTCCTCGTGCCCTTAGCCGAGCGCGTGAAGGGACAGAAATGTCGCTGTGCAGACGTCCTGATGGAACAAGGAGGCTGTTTCTGCATCACAGTTATATAACCGCAGGGGTTTAAACAGTCATTGACTTCTGGTCTATATTTAGCTTTATATAAATATTTTAATTGAATAAAAACAGAGCAAACCTGCAACAGGGGAACAAATAATTCGTGGGTCACTACTAGAGACGTGTAACACTGCAGGCCTGGCATTTCCAATAAGTGTTTTTTGTTTTTTAAATCACAGCTTCATAAGATATTTCGGCGCGTTTTACAGGGCTAAACACACCATGACTTTAATCTCAGATGCTACAGGAATCTTCAAAGTTCAACAACACAGATCCAAATGCTGAAATCGGGCTTGTGAGAGAATCATATATGTAAATCAGCTAATTTCCCAGGGATCTCAGGTGTGATCACAGGTATATTTCCATGTGTGGTATAGAGGAGTGTTTTGTGAGGTGTAACATAGTCCCTCTCAAAACAAAGCAAGACATTTTTAAACATGTTTGGGAGATTCAAAAGTTTTTGATTTTTAAAATTTTATGCGCAAGTCTGTGATTTTCCGTTAACTAACCCAAAAGTTCATCCAGTTAATAAAAGAATCACACATAAAAAAAAGAAAACGGAGGATAAGGTTTTCTCTGGCTTGTACTGTATTGCTCTTTGATCCTAAAATCTTATTTTAATGGGACCTTATTATTTTGGAATACGCCAGTTGGATTCTCAATAACGTTCAAAAGGTTTTTAGATTGGTCAAATATGTGATCTTTCTATCAATGTGTTTATTTTCACTTTCTTAATGGAGAGGTAACCCTAATCTAATGTTTGTTTTATTGTAAACAATAAAACACAGAAAAGCCCAATGCTACATCCAATGTGAGAAAAATACATAGTGAAATACTTATATATTCTCTTGGGAAAGGGTCATTTGGTGAAACCCTTTGGCCAAAGCGTTATAAGCCTGCAAGCCACTTCAAGGCATGACCAGTAAGCAGGTCATAATACTTACCGTGCACCCCACAACTGGAACAACCTACCAGAGACTCTCACATCCACCACCAGTTTAAGTTCTTTCAAATCTAAGGCTGTCTCACATTTTAATCTGGTCTGTAACTGTTACATACGCTCATAATATATATTATCTCTAACTGTCTCTAACTGTGCATGCAATGTCTTGTATATAATGTATACCCTGCTCATTATGTAACTGTATTTGTAACCATGTACTATTTGTCTTAACTCTGTGCCCAGGAAATACTTGAAAACGAGAGGTAACTCTCAATGTATTACTTCCTGGTAAAATATTTTATAAATAAATAAATAACTGTGAAAAGTCTCACTTACCTCTGCTGGAGGGAGAATGACAGCAGTGGGTCTGTCCACACAAAAACATGAAAAAATCTGCTATTTAAAAAATGGGGTGGGGTGAGTTTAAACCCTGGGAGGAGGAGCCACTAACCTCCAAACAACTGATGCCAGTTGAAAATTAATAAACACACAATCCCAGCAAGCTCAGAACCCCAAAACCCACAACATTATATATATATATTAGTGTCAAAAGGAGAGCTACTGAGTGTGGCCAAATGTATACAATAAAAGACAGAAAAGCCCAATGCTACATCCAATGTAACAAAAATACATAGTGAAATACTTATTTCTACTTGTTTTATTGTAAGACTGGACATTGCCAATAGATAAACATAGTATTGCCGTCATCTACATATCACTGGTAGTCTGTGGGGTTAAAAGAAAAACTCTCCTCCGGCCATGCTTTGAGTGCAAATCCACTAACCGAGAAGCATTTCATGCAGCTTGTCACAATCCTTCCCACGTACTGTAGCATTGTCTTTATTTTCACTTCAATAATTCAGCAATAATGCGCAGTTTGCTAAGAACATTGGGAAATATATATCATTCTGCTTCACCTGTTTAGACATGCCATACAGGTAACATCCAAGAGGACAGCACGGTCAAGTAATTCTGCATTGTGCTCCTCGTGATATATATACACATGGATTAATTGTATTTATATTTACAGATTTAAATTGCACAATCCATGCATCATTATTCTATTTGTCACGTACGTGACCTGCATATGGGACAAAGTCTCGTATGCAGGTCGCAAGCTGTCCCACTTTTCACCACGCAAAGGTCCCTCAAAAGAACAGCACGCAAGTGAGCACATGGCTTAGATATGAAACCAGGGTTATACACACAGCTACTCTAGCCAACTCACCTTTCCCCTTACTCACTTGCAATCATATCTGCCACCACCCAAGCAATATGCTAAATATGTAAATTCATATATATCTCCCAGGGTCTCAGGTCACTGTTTATTATAGAAAAAACTATGCAGTTACTCAAAGTAAAAAAATAGCAAAAGAAAAACAACAGTGGGGGGGGTTACTAAACTGTCTGCTTGTATGTTTTACAAAAATATAGCACTGAGCAATAGCTTTGAGGTACTGAGATGTGATCTCTAGCAAGAATCACACAGGTCAGTCACATTTTAGTGTTTCGTTTGTCCCGTGGGCATAAACGCAAACCACTAAAAAGCTCTGATATTAACAAAAATAAAAATTGTTATCCCACCGCTATGCCACCATTATAACCAGGACATACTATAAAACGAGAGGTTACTCTCAATGAATTATTTCCTGGTAAAACATTTAAAAAATAAATTAAATAAATAAATACATTATTCGGAAGTTTACAATACATTTGTAAAGGGAATTTATTTGCAGTAGGTGGATTGTAGGGAACAATATTAACTGGAACCAAACCATACAGACATACAGCCTGCCATGATACCCGTGTGGCTAAAATATCACCTTGCACATACACCTCTTAACTTCCAAATATTAGTTGAAGAAATTCCAAAGGTTTTAATATACAAAGACACAGAAATTGTTTCTGGATAAGAAAGTATTTGAAAGTGAGACGAGAAAGATGTATTTTACGCCTGGACTTAAGGGATAGCCAAACTAGTTCAGTTAACATATCAAAGACAGAAAGTGTACTAGAGCATGGCGATAATGATGTGTGTGCTGGATGCATAAACACAAAATTAATTAATAGGCACAATGGCGAAGCATGAAGGTAAAAAAAAGCCCCTGACGCATTTTGCGCTGTTGGAAGCGCTTTATTAAAGCGTAAAAGTGATCTGATCTCAGGTGTCTCTTATACCTCCACACCGAGCCCAGAAGGAGCCGCCGATTGGATGACAAACAAAGTCGACAATAGCTGCAGGTGAAATAATTAACCTGGACATACTGAAAACTAGATGAGTAAATGATTGAATGTACAAAATAAAATAACACACACAGTATAATAACATAACATATAAAATACTTCATAATCTATATATTTAGGATATAAAAAATGGAGATGCTAAATGTGATCTGTTCTATACAGAGATATAAGAATATACTTTCTGGTTGAAATACAGTATGCCAAGGGGTCAGCGTGACACAGAAATGATACAAATTACACATAAAGTAATCAAATCAATATTGATAGTAAATCTACACAAAAGGAGACTGACAAGAGAAACACATGATATATCGCACAAATATACAGTCCCCTGGAAGAATATACACATTTCAAAAATCATATATATTTACATAGATATGAAGATATAGAAAATATCATACATCATGATGCCAATAGGCTCCAAGAAACCTCAGAAGATACATATAACAATAAGGACATATATCATGAATATATAGAAATCTAAACGTCAGAATAATTCAGCTCCGAAGACTACTGTAAGTGGTAGGAGAAACTACCCAATATAAATGGAAAATAAACGGTGTCAACATATCACAATGGTGGGTTAAATAGTAAGACAAAATGGCATATTGAGTTGTAAAGATTGTCAAGTTTGCTGACTTGAGTTTGGGCTGCTGTACCAAGCACTGTATCCCCATAGTCAATAATTCACATTAGCATCTGCTGTGCAATGCACTTTCTGACCAATGGGCGTAGGTAAGATTCATTTATTTAAAGTACACCCAGTTTGGAATAGATTTTGGATGTCAGTTTGTCAATATACAAACCAAACGGTTACATGGGAGTTAAGCCACATACCAAAATATTTAAAACTAGTTACTGAGGCAAGATTAGTGTTAGAGCTGGTTCTAATCAGTAGCTCTGTCATGGGAAGCTTACAAAATGTAGCCTTAGTTCCAAGTACCATAGTTACAATATGCAAGTAAGACTGGTCCAGTTTCCATTTCTCTGTTTCAAATCCATCAGTTCCGAGGGAGACCTGCTCCTGAGATATGTAACAAGTGTCAAAAATCAGACACAGATCTACAGTACATTTTTGCTCTATTGTTTTGGAGAAAATTGATCTTCTTGAGATATATCCCCCATAAATGGGTAATTTAAAAAAAAAATCCCTTTTATAGTACGAGTGGATTATGATTTTCATCAACTTCAGCAGAAGACTAGAACACATTTGTGCAGGAGCAGGGGGTCTCCAGAGATGAAACGCATTGATTTCAGTGTTGGGAACCCCCTGCTTCTTGAGTTACAGGCCCAGATATGGGGTGCCGGTATCTCCTTCATTATTTAAATACCCCTGGTCACTTGACATGGATGATTTACAAATGGTGGTGATACCGGCACCGGATGCCCCATACCAGGGCCTGTAACTCGGGAGGCAGGAGGTCCGTGAGGCAGAAATCAAAGCGGTTCAGTGCATGAGACCCCTGCATCCAGCACACTATTAATAAAAATTACATTAAAGCAGCTTAATTACCTTAGCGGATTGCCGCTAAGGCAATGAATGGGTTAAGGCACAATAGCAGGTTTATTGAGGGCAGAGGCGGTGAGTGAAGCTGGTACTTGGCCTTTCAGTCATTCCCTCTGCCCCCAATAAACAGTACAATATGTATTAACCACCAATACACAACCCACCCACCCCCTGTGCCTCCACATAAAAACATTTGTATTTTTTCTGCACAGGATTGATGCCAGAGGCGAGCGGGAGTCCCTGGGTGGTCCCTGCAAGTGTCTGTGGGCCTCAAGGTGGTCCTGCGGGTGTCAAGGGGTCCCCGGATGGTCCCCGTGGGTGTCTGGGGGTCCTCGAGTTGTCCTTGCAGATGTCTGGGGGCCCTCATGTTGTCTCCGTGGGTGTCTGGGGGCCCTCGGGTGGTCCCCATGGGTATCTGGGGGCCCTCGGGTTGTCCCCGTGGGTGTCCAGTGATCCCTGTGGGTGTCGGGGGGTCCTCGGGTGGTCACCGCGCGTCCCCGCTGACCTGCGGTACCAATCCTGTCTCATTTTTTTTAACCCATTGCAATAAATACACCACCCCCTCCCCCCCCTCTGTACAGTAATGGGCAAAATGACTATTATTCAGATATGAATAATAGCTCATTTGCCCATTATAAAATCAAACATTAGCCAGCCAGCATAAATAAAGTAAATAAAAAGTTCAACTTACCCCTGCCATCATGAAGGTCATCCTCATCAGCATACTGCAGGTCCATGTTCTCCATTGCCAGAAAGAATACAAGAAATAATACAATCTAATGACCCCATATCCCTTAATCACTGTATCGGTTAACCCTCACTCCCCCGCTACCCATCCGGGAGGCCTAAGCACCCTCCACGGGACCACTATACCCACCTTCTACCCATTGATTGGCATAGTGGTATATCATACCCATATAATATGGGCATGATAGGCCACTAAGCAGTCAATGGTCACCCTAATAAAAAAGCATGAAGGCCAAAAATACACAATAATTAAAGATATACACAAGCACCTAAACACCCCAATTAAATAAATAAAAGCACTAGCCAACCAATCAATTCAAGAAATAAAAGCACTAACCAACAAAACATTTAATTAATTTAAATCAGTAGCCAACACAATAAATAATTAATTCAAAACGCTAAACAATCAGAAAATGAAATAAAAACAAGCCATCCAAATTACAAACAATTTAAACCAAACAATAAACAGAAAAAGAAAAAATAACAATCAATAGTAAGCAAACTTTTCCCCCCCAAAAAGCATTGCCTGTTACTGTATTTATTTGTACCCTAAACGGGCACAAATAAATACATTATCAGTCAACGAAAAACATTAAAAGAAACAAATACAATTAAAAAAATCTGTAAAAATAAAATGACATACATTCAATATTTTTCTTACCTTTAGAAGCATTGACCCGCCGAATCCTGGTATTTCTGCAAGCTCTAGTACCGTGACGTCATCAAAGTCAATCCAACGCCATCCACCTTGAAGATCCGGAACAGGTAACACAATTATTCTTTGTTTTATCTTCTATCACCTTCTTCTATCTTTTCTGTAATCTTCTTTCTTCATCTGTCAATCCAAAACCCCATGGTAAATCCAGAACAGGGTGTTCTCTCGTTGGCTTCTTGAGGTAAAATGAGATGTACAGACCTTATATATGGCCTAGACGTCACATTTTATGGTCAGATGGTACAGCTCCAATCTGATTGGACGCTGTATCATGTGCCCGCCTCAATTTTTTTTTTCAGGATGTGACGTCATCTCCAAGGGAGGTACGTCACATCCTTCAAACCACATGGCTGTATCACATGGTATTACAGCCAATGGGATTGAAGACAATCCCATTGGTTGCTGTACCATGTGATAGGTTACATTAGTTTAAAAGGATGTGACATCATCCCTTAAAATGACGTCACATACTTTTGAACTAATGTAACCTATAACATGGTACAGCAACCTATGGTATTGTCTTCAATCCCATTCGCTGTAATACCATGTGATCTAGGCTTGTAGTTTGAAGGATGAGACATACCTCCCTGTCGGATACCATGGCAATGCAAAGCCCCCCCCCCCCCACACACACACACCTAACTCTCTCTGCCGAATCCAACTTCTGACCGGAGTGGGGATCTGGAGGAGGTGTGTGGGGCCCCAGACTCCCTCCTCCAGCTCCCCCCTCAGGTCAGGTGAAAGTTGGATCCAGGCGCCGGCAGGAGGAAGAGGAAAAGGAGGAGGGAGCGCAGGACCCCGAAAGGTGAGGGTCCCACAGTGGTCGCCATGCTCGCCTTGACCTAAGGCCAGCCCTGCAATCCAGAGACAGTAAGCCTGGCTACATCTGTAGCTGTTTATCAAGCAGGACTTTGCACTGTTCTGTATCGTTGCTGCGTTTCCCAAGTATAACCACAGAACCCAATGTTTTCAATTATTCAGAAAGTTTTCAGAAATTAAAAGCTGTGCAAACCTCTCCGTTGCCCGTTCTTTCCCCCATTTCTGAAATCTTGTTCCCATATGAAAATGAATATTTAACTTGTAAAATGGAAAATCAATGCGCATTGTCAGTGTCCTCAGATCTCCCGTTGTGAGATTTGTTGACTTTGGGTTTATTGAAGTCCTCATAAACAGAATTTATTCATGATCAACATCTCTTGAAACGGATCCAGCAGGAAAAAAAAATCTAAATTTGCAATGCTATTGTACCACAGCTCCTGCAATCTTTGTAAGCGAGAATTAGCAGAGATCATCACGGCAAGACATCCATCTGGCGCACTTGATTAATTTATTTTGTTGAGCAGTTTAGTCTTTTATTTCATATTTCTTAAAAAAGGAAAACTGCATGAACGCAAAGGCTTAAAATCAGGTTTAACTCCTTCAGTGCCTTTATGACATACTTGTATATCGGGGGGGGGGGGGGGAGGGGGCAACTCCAGTCCTCAAGGGCAATCAACAGGTCAGGTTTTCAGGATGCCCCTGCTTCAGCACAGGCGGTGCAGACGTTGACTGAGCCACTGATTGAGTCACTTGTGCTGAAGCAGGGATATCCTGAAAATCTGACCTGTGGGTGGCCCTGGAGGTCTGGTCTATATAGTTAAGATATTAGACTGTGAGCCTGGTATTAGACTAGCATTGTCATTGCTTGTTCTCTTCTGTAGTTGACTAGGGCTCACAGTCTAATATTGTATTGTATGTCTTTATTTATATAGCGCCATTAATGTACATAGCGCTTCACAGTAGTAATACACGTGGTAATCAAATAAATAACAGATAATATAAATAACAGATCATGGGAATAAGTGCTTTAGACATAAAAGTAACATTAAGGAAGAGGAGTCCCTGCCCCGAGGAGATAACAGTCTAATTGGTAGGTAGGGAGAACGTACAGAGACAGTAGAAGGGAGTTCTGGTAAGTGCGTCTGCAGGGGGCCAAGCTTATGTATCATGTGTTCAGAATATCCATAGTGCTATTCAAATGTTTCTTTAAGCAAGTGTGTCTTAAGGTGGGTCTTAAAGGTGGGTAGAGGGTGCTAGTCGGGTACTGAGGGGAAGGGCATTCCAGAGGTGTGGGGCAGTCAGTGAAAAAGGTTTAAGGCGGGAGAGGGCTTTAGATACAAAGGGGGTAGAAAGAACACATCCTTGAGAAGAACGCAAGAGTCTGGATGGTGCATAACGAGAAATTAGGGCAGAGATGTAAGGAAGGGCAGAAGAGTGTAAAGCTTTAAAAGTGAGGAGAAGAATGGAGTGTGAGATGCGGGATTTGATCGGAAGCCAGGAGAGGGATTTCAGGAGGGGAGATGCTGAGACAGATCTAGGAAAGAGTAGAGTGATTCTGGCAGCAGCGTTTAGGATAGATTGTAGGGGAGACAGGTGAGAGGCAGGAAGGCCGGACAGCAGGATGTTACAGTAATCAAGACGGGAGAGAATGAGGGCCTGAGTCAGAGTTTTAGCAGTCGAGCAACAGAGGAAAGGGCGTATCTTGGTTATATTGCGGAGGAAAAAGCGACAGGTTTTAGAAATGTTTTGAATGTGGGGGGTGAATGTGAGAGAGGAGTCGAGTGTGACCCCTAGGCAGCGTGCTTGGGCTACTGGGTGAATGATGGTAGTTCCAACAGTAATGTGGAAGGAGGTAGTAGGGCCAGGTTTGGGAGGAAGTATGAGGAGCTCTGTTTTAGCCATGTTGAGTTTAAGGCGACGGAGGGCCATCCAGGATGATATAGCAGAGAGACATTCAGAAACTTTGGTTTGTACAGCAGGTGTAAGGTCAGGTGTTGACAAGTATATTTGTGTGTCGTCAGCATAGAGGTGATAATTAAATATCCTAATATATAGTTAGGATATATCCTAATATCCTAACTATTTGGACCATACGTCCACCTAGTCAGTACACCAGACTGTACCACCACAGGTGTCACTAGGTCATTCACTAGGTATTACCTGTCACTCACCCTGCCTACTTCCGATCAGACTAATATCAATATTTTCTGAGCAGTACGAATGCATGCTATTGGGGCCTCCCTTTCTTCTCCCCTCCTCGGGAGAGCATCCATAGACAGGACTTCTTCCTCCTAATCCATCACAATCCCCTAGTGTACCTCCTCCTCCTCCTCATCCTGGGACAATAAGCCTAGGGATCTCCTCATCACCTGCTCTTGGCATTGGCTAAGCTAGCCATTTATAAGACCAGGAAGCAGTGTCTGTAGAGGGAGGTCCCAAAAAAACATCGTGGCCATGTTCCGGGCGCTGGTGCACTGCCGTATCCGGGCACAGTATACGTACGCCGAGTCCACTGGGGCGGTTTCAGCATTTGCCTCCCAGTGGGCGTCAGGCGGGGTAATCTGCTCAGTATCCCCCATTCTGATTTTTTTACATTACCTCTCCTATTTTAGTGCACGTTATTTTAATTTACTGTTGCGCTAGATACCGGTTTATGTTCTATTTTAGTTGATTTGGAATTTTTTCTCACTGCGTCCTTCGGACCAGTGAATTCGCCGGCCAATCGGAATTACTAGATTATACAGTCCTCCTCATCACTATTGTTCTACCAAGGTTGAGCGGACATCTCCATTCTTCTCTGCTCCGTACAATACATGACATAACAATGGGGTTATGGAGGCAGTTTGGGGACCAGTGGGCAACCTGCACATTGGGATATGGGTTTCTATTGTTGCTGTATTCTGTACCAAGTAGTCTGTCGTTTTCTTACTCATTAAATCCTAATTGTTTCTAGTGTGCGACCACTACTACTGTACCTTCACATTGCAGAATCACTGACCAAGCCTGAACTCATGAGTTCAAACCAACTGGCCTTGAGAGGGTCTATTTGCTCTGTACTTCCTTGGCACATGCTTAGCTGTCAGAACTGTATAATATAGCAGAAAAAAAGCTCTAGGGACTGCAAGTACAGAATGGATAGGAAGCTACAAATGACGCGACTCATTTGCATATCACTACCCAGAATCCAAAGAATTGAATGGCAGCTTAAGTACAATATGATTGGGGAGCGGAAATCTTCCAGAGCAAGGGG
The DNA here is from genome assembly GCF_040206685.1 of Ascaphus truei. Taxonomy (NCBI): domain Eukaryota; kingdom Metazoa; phylum Chordata; class Amphibia; order Anura; family Ascaphidae; genus Ascaphus; species Ascaphus truei. The sequence goes on from NC_134495.1 coordinate 4,526,645, forward strand.
AATATGGCTTCACCGCATATTAAACAGTGATCTCAGTGAGATTTCCTTTTGCGTTCTTGTTTAAAGGAAGAAGGTGAATGTGGAGTGAGAACATGAATACACTGTTTAGTATCCCTGTGCATTGCAGAATGTTCATTAGTCCTGTCAGGGAACATTACACACAGCTCAGCAAAGCGATACACACCGGTGGAGTTAGATTATGCCACAATTGCACATCTAACCTTTGCATGACCTGAGTTGCAAACCATTTAAACATCTAGGATCGCAACTGCTGAACTGTAGAAAATAGCCAGATCCCTCACTCTCCGTACAATGCCTGGACACTGGAAGCATCTAGTTGCTTCTGCTTTGCTTTGACGTGAAGCAACGATTTCCCCTTTGCTTCAGAGTGTTCAGCTCTAACAAAGCTGCTAGCCATGTTTGTTTTTCCATTGGAGAGGAGTTTCTTTGGGGCATAGGTTAATACTATCTCAGATCTGTCTTTTTGAATCAATGCAAAGAACTAGAAAAGAATCATCAATTAGCAGCACAAACATTGATACATCTCATTATAATATTCCAGCACAGCGGCTCCCACCTTATAATTACGCCTCAAAACACTCACGGACATCGGATTTAACACCAAAAGCTCCCATACATCGATATTAAGAGATGTTCATTAGCTTTTCCCAAAGTTGCATGTGCCTCTGAAAACTGGTAATATTCATGGAAACAAACGGCATTGTGACTTTATGAGCTTTTCATGCTTCGGCGAGTAATTAGACTTGTTTTTGTCCCATATCAAGTTGTCACACATCTTTAGTATGGCCGTCATTGTGGCTTTCTCCATGAGTCATTCGCAATTTTTATACAGATTTATTAAACCCATTTTCCTGCAGACGGGCTAAGCAGTTTATATAAAGCCTCTATCATTAAGTTAATGATTCCCAGTAAATTATTCTGCACACAGCCCAGTTAATCCGGTAAATGGAACATTAATGTTGATGGATCAATCAACTAGCATTCTGCTGTAACCTAAGATAACACCGAATTCAGGCGTTAGTGCTCCCTAATATGAAATGTTTATAAGAATTAAAGTCTCATTGGCTAACCTGTGAGGCAGAGAACTTCAGGTCGGGGTTATATAACCTACGTCTTCGAACGCACAACGCTGTTCTATTAACATACGCTAAAGAAGAAAAACAAGCATGAGTAATTGATGAGGCCCTGTCCCGTTGCATTTCAGACTGTTATATTTCATTTAAGGGCTACATCTGATTTATTTCCCTGTTTATGGGAGCGCACGGCTAAAGTGCACACTGTGTTTGCTGTTGATCAAATACACCTGCAAAATGAATCTGCTGCCATACTGAATTTCAATCCTTTCATTACGTAACTGCACAAAGTAGGTGGTTGGGAACAGAGTCCCACATCCTGGGTTTAGATAAGCGCTGCTAGAAAATGTATCTGTAAATTGTTCAGGCAGATAAATGAAGCTTTTTCTTTTCTTCTGTATAAGGAGGAGCGCTGGTGAAATCCAGTGATATATGAAATATAAAATAACAGTAATAGTGCAGATGGTAAAAATGAGTGATTAATCAGTCTGTAAGCTCTGATATGGTCGCCCTCACAAGAATCCTAATGTATGAGACTTGTCAGAGACTCTTCTCTCTCTGACTGGAGCCCTTGGGGGATTGATGTCCCAGGAAATCCCTCAGTAGATGGGAATGGTGTGGATCGTAAAATAAAGAGAAAAAAGCCACAATAGTGTGTATTGTACGACCAAATATATTCAAACAAGATGTATAAGAGTAATCTCACTCACATTTCAAAGGAACAAACATGTGTGGGAGAGAACCGCCGACAGGATGGGAGACTTTGTCTGCTTAGGCGTCCACTCGGCTAGATCGTGTCCCGTCCTCTGCTTCCGTATACGTCACTACCGGATGTCGTCACAGGTAAGGGCGGAAGAGGTAAGGGCGGAGGAGCGTCTTGCCTTGGGATTCAGCTAGATTCCCCTGTCTCACCACACTCTTAGAACAGCTAACTCAACGCGTTTCACTCTTGCTTCTTCAGGAGTTATTTCCCTGTTTATGGGAGCGCACGGCTAAAGTGCATACAGTACTGTGTTTGCTGTTGATCAAATACACCTGCAAAATGAATCTGCTGCCATACTGAATTTCAATCCTTTCATTACGTAATTGCACAAAGTAGGTGGTTGGAAATGAAGCACATCACCACCTTTTAGAATTACATTTCTACGTAACATGAACGTTTTCTGCTACTCTTTCAGTTTAGTAATGCGTTTCTTTGGTATCTTGTTAAAGATATCTGGAGCTGACATACCCAAAGTATCACTATGTTACTAAAGTTGGGACAATGTAAAATTTTGGGTCAGTTATAAGATCAGAAAAGGACACGCTATAGATCTCACTTGTGTCTGACTCCTAAAAGTTACCTCTTTTCTGCTGTTCTACTGCAGTACAAACCATGTTTCCCTTGTGTGTAACCGCTACAATCCGTGTAGTATGCTTGTTTGTAAGGTCATTTGTAATTTCAAGGCAGAGCAGAATGAGTTTTTGAAGCCAATTTGCAATCTGCTGTCTCTGCAATTCTCCCATCATACCACTTAGATTGTAAGCTCTTCGGGGCATGGATTTCCTTTCCTATCGTCTGATTTTGCTGCACTTATTGTATTATTATAATTCCCTGTACTGTATTCTTTGTGAAGCGCTGAGCACACTTTTTGAGCTATATTAAATAAAGACATACATATGTACGTACATACATACATACATACATACACATAATTGTCAATTTTCCTCCAACTCCACCCAATGTCTGTCTTGGATGGGGGGGGGGGGGTGAAGGGGTGATTTATTACAGTTTAATAGGGGGTATCAGAGCTTGATCTAGATTTTACTGCCATACAAGTAAATGACAGCTAAGGATGGATCAAGGGCTGATTCCCCTATTGGAGTTTAGTAAATCCCTGGTTTAGTCTTCATAAGCCACATTATTTTAATTGTCATTACGTTTGCAGAATAGTTTGTGAATTAAATAAATACTTAATAGGAACAGAAGCCAGATGACACAATTTTCTCATTTTTATTGAATTTACATTCCCTCCATATTCCAAAATAAACTAATTTTTGGCCAAACAAAAGCCACAACCAAACCACACACCACATGTTAGATGCCAAACCCAAACCACCAGGACTAATGAGCCTGTCTACCATTAATCTATCTAAATAAACATGGCATCGTCTCTCTAATTAAGCAGATTATGCATAGGAGTTCTTTGCTACCAAAAAACAACAGGTACCAGCTTGTTATATCTTCTGTTTGTTTATTCCTGTACTCTCGTTGTACAATTATAAATCTGCTTGCAGTCACAAAGTACATTGTGTATCTTCTATTACAGTAATGTTGGTTTTTCCACTCTACATGCTGATATTGCTGTTCCTTGGTGATAAAAATAGAAAGACGGCAGGGGCTGTAATTTACTCTGGGAACTGGGTGATAAAAATGGCAATGTTCTGTGCATACAGGTCCTACTTTATTTCTGCATTTATAAAGTGAAATCAAATAACAATGACTGGAATGTGTACTCTGGGGAAATTGTTTCTGTGGCACCTTCTTGGAATTAATGTATAAGATTTATTTACCTTTCATATGTTATAACACTGCGGTATATGCAATTCACTTGAAGCAGTAGTGGGAGGTCAGATTTGATGGACCATGGGTCCATTCTCTCTGTTACAATGTACATTATGCATAAATAGGCATATGCCCAAAGTCCCGTAGTGCATTACTACCAAATCCATTATAAATCTAAGTTATGTATATCGTTTCCAGATTAAAACCAGTCATTCTCATTTATATGCCCCATATCTGCTGTCTGAAGTGATACATGTCAGACACAAAAGATTATGGGTGTTACTACCATAAATACTGTTTTAGCTTCCAAGCGGTTTTCAAAGAAGCTTTTTACAGATGGCTCACCCCGCGTACAGCCTGATTTCTGGATGAAGCACCTTCTGTGCTGAGGAACTAAACGGCTACAATATAGAGGCGGAAAGAAAGTGGCGATGTCGGTCTCTTAACCTACCGAGACGTCCCGACCTAATTGGGAGGGTCGTTGGCTGCTATACATTTTCAGCCACCAGAAGATGAAGATAAGAGTACACCGTGGCTATTTTTTATCTACAGATCTGCATTCAATACCCCCCAACCATTGCGCTTTATTACCGTTCCAAGTCACGAGGCACGCCAGCCACTCGAAAATACAAATTTCTTTATATTTCCACACAGCTGCCGCGCCAACGCTGTCTGCCGTGAGCGCGCGTCGGCACTGGATAAACTGTCATAGGGAGAAAGGTATTTATCATTGCCACACGCGCCAGTGCTTAGTATAATACCAGCCTTACCTGACCTTGTTGCAGCCTGCCCGGAGCCTGGTTTGTTCCTTGATGCAGGCCGGTGTTGGGCAGCTCATCTCTCCTGCTATGCCCTTAGCTTGGACCAGACCTTGGGATCTCCTCTATGTATAACAGCCCACCACTGCCTAACAATGAAATACTAAGACCCCGGAAAAGACCTACTGTACACAAGGTCTCTTCCCACAAGATGGGCGTCTCTAGACTGAGAAGGTACAGTATTAGAACACAGTTAAACATTTCCTAGAATGGAATGCTAGAAGACTTGCATAATCAGTAAATCAGCATAAAAAATATCATTAACTTACATATTTTTTACTGTTTTACTTTGTCCGTGGCTGTTGAGTTTTTAAAGTACAATATTAAAACCTTCTGTAACTGGTGGCATCCCATATTCTGGTTCCATTGGAGAAATCCATTGTGACTCTTCAAGGATGTTTCACTGAGCCTGGATTGTCCATATTTGGTTACACTAGGTGGAGAACTGAGAACAAGCCCTGGCAATAGGATTAGTGCAACTTCTAGCCCTTGTTCTGCCTTTAGATAAGTATCCAATCTTCGTAAATCTTGTAGTTGTTTAAATACATTAGCCAAGCTGTTACCGGTCCAATGAAGAACACCCGTGTGTGCATCAATGAGCAATGCACCTCAAATTTGAGTACAGATATATAGCACAGTATTTTTTATCAACTTTAATTAACCAATAAGGGTTAATATTGACTTGGACCGATGCATTCGATACTTGCGTTTAATCATTCAATTTCACTAGCTCTACATAACTCCAAGAACCTGAGGTTTGCGTGAAACTGTCCCCCCCCCCCCCCTCTGTGGGCTATGAAGAGTAAAGGTTTATATATACCAGTTGCACACCTTTATGCCCATCCAATCTTTCACCCATTAACAGAATACAATAGATTATGAGCAAAACAATTTGCATACACTGTAGCTAGAGTTTCACCATCCAGTTATTCATTGCTGTCTGTATCTTAGCAATTATTCTCCATAATATGGCAGCTTGCATGCACTGCTAAGATTTATTGTAACTGCTTTTTCTCTTTTCTCATACTTTCTGCCAAACACTAATTGCCATTGGGGGACTGACAATTTTATCCGTGGTAACCTTTGGACCTCTGAATATTTTTTCTTTATTCGTCAATTCCGAGGTAATGAGAGCCAGCTTATTCAGGGACATTACATAAGCAATAGGTTTTAATAAGATCTCAAACATCCCCTGCATTTGAAATGTTAAGGGATGACTGTAATTTTCTTCAGGACATAAAAGAGCCGTAAAGGACCCTCCTACGTGTACCTAAAAGGTTTTAAGAAACCTACTCGTATGCGCATAAATTGCACCTCATCAAACATATTCTGAATTTATTTTAAAAATGGTGTCAACAGAGCTTTCACATCGTTCTTAAAAGGATTGGGTCATGAACTTCTACTTTTTTAGTGACACTGAGTTCTTTGGGTAGTCTAAGTGGATTGTTAAGTGATTTGAAAATGTTGTGAAAGAGTTTGAGCATTTGATAACCTCATGGGAAAGACCTTTTTCAAACATTGCACCATAATGTGTCTTTACTTCTGTGTAGAGCAGTGGTTTCCAACCGTTTTTTGGTTAAGGAACCCTACAGTATGTGAAATTCAGGGGAACCCCAACCCTCTCTAATAGCGTGTCTGAGATCAGATGCATTGTAAGGAACCCCAACCCTCTCTAATAACGTGTCTGAGATCATATGCGTTGTAAGGAACCCCAGTCCTGTCTATTAGCGCGTCTGAGATCAGATGCATTGTAATGAACCCCAACCCTCTTTAATAGCATGTCTGAGATCAGATGCATTGTAAGGAACCCCAACCCTCTCTAATAGTGCATCTGAGATCATATGCATTGTAAGGAACCCCAGTTCTGTCTATTAGCGCGTCTGAGATCAGATGCATTGTAAATTCTTCTGTATTTGGTCCAATCTAAAAATGACCTGAAAATGACAGGGAACCCTTTCGGGATGCCCGGGGAACCCTGGTTGAAAAGCACTGGTGTAGAGATAGGGCTTGTTAGGTATATAGCAGCATTACCATCTGCTCTATTACTTCGAGTTACAAGGGCAATCACCCCAGGACCAATATGTATCACTGGCAGTGACATGGTTAAGGGGTTACATCTGGGTTATTGATGCATTTTTACCAAAATCTTATACACATACATACAGTATTTTTAAATCATTTTAAAAAGTGAGTTTGTGTAAATGGTGAGATCTGATTTTCCTCCGGCTCCTCCCTTTCGTTTCACGTCACTTTGTGTTCAACAAGCGTTTGTAGAGCCAGCGCCTACCCCTCTCCCCCTTCCCTTGTCTTTGTTTCTCTGATAAGGAAATGGTGTGATAAGGCTAAAGGAAACTATTGGCTGACAAACACGAATCCATGCAGTGGCCCAACATGTAAATCCTTTCCAAAGAAACAAGAGCAGTCCAATATTTGCTTTTAGCAGGGTTAGATTACTTTATGGAACCCAATCAGATTGTTAAATTGTTTCCAAAGGTTGTTTTTGTCTGACTGCGCCGGATTACACTGCAGTGAGTATCTGGTCAGTACCTGCACAGGGTACATTGAATGCCATGCCCTGGCTCCCTGTGTATAGCAAGAATGGGCAACCTAAACTGTACACAACTTTCAAGGCTCCCAGCAATAGGGCACAATTGTCACCATTGTCCCATCCTCTAGAGACCTTCTATGCCATGGAGCAGAGAGGGACGAGCTGTCTCCAGCACCTCCTATTATATGTAGTACATTGACAAACAACCCCAAGTACATGTTAACATTCCCGCGGTGGGACCTGGAATCGGCGTCAGTCTGCCCATGGTGCGCTGCTCTCATTGTATTAGTGAGCAATCTGGTGATTGGGATCGTGAAGAAGGAGTAAAAGTTATCTGCCTCTAATCGCTCTCGTCCCCGCCGAGAATGTGGCCTGCATGATAGAGAATGGCGAGCGAGTGTTCTGCTGTATGAGGAAAAGGGTGAGTGAGCCACGTGATAAGGGGAGTGTGTTGAGAGTAAGGGTGAGTATGAAGTGTGAGTGTGCGAGGAGGGTGAGTGTGGTAGGTGTGAGCGAGAAGGGTTGTGTGCGGTTTGATGAGCAGAGCGTGCTCAGAGATATTACAAATCCTCCTGGGGTACCTGTGCCCCAAAGAAGGATGAAAATACTGGTATAAAGGAAAATACAGTCTCGCTTTCTGCATCTCCTGCAGTAATTGTTCTCCTCCTTTTCTGCATCAATACAAAAGCACCCGAGCTGGTTCCTGTATTGCCAAGGAAACTGCATCAAACCTATAAAGGGTGATAGTTTTCTATTTGACACCGACAGATGGAGTAGTAAATCACTGAGGTGCTGAAATATTCATACACAGGTGAGCACTGCGACAGCATCCCGGGATACAATGCTATCTCTATGGTTATGTATTTTAAATGCTAAAACTCAATAAAGAATACTATCTTTCTTACATAAAATGAGTGTGCACATTCTCCTGTCCATAGCTTCCAGGTAATGTTGGTGCCTGTGGAACAGGGAGATGAAGTGACCTGCCCAAGGTCACAAGGACGCTTGAGTTCGCTCAATATAAAGGTCGTACTCTTAAAACAAAAAAACTGTACTTTGTTGTTAACATGATCATGATAGTACTGTAGTATGTAGTATAATACATTTCTGCAGGTACATACAGTGTCGTGTCCTTTCAGCAAAAGGGTTACATATTGTAAGGGGAATAAAAGGTGTGCAGAACTTCCAACCCATACAGAACCTATATAAATATACAGGTGTATTGTGCTGCATCTGACGGAAGACTGGCAGGCAGATTCTCCCTTTCATGTGACTCGGATCTTTAACTGAAGCCGTAAAGGTTATTTATCTCAGTAACAGAATATTCAACTAGCAACTTTTGTGTGTTTAGTGCCTAAGCCAGATGTTCTCAACTCTGGTCCTCAAGAACCCCCTCCCTCCCCCCCAACAGGTCAGGTTTTGAGGATATCCCAGCTTCAGCACAGGTGACTCAATCAGTGGCTCATTCGAAGACTGATTGAGCCACTTATGCTGAAGCAGGGACTGATTGAAAAACGAAAATGTGTGGTGCTTCTAAGAAAAACCTTCTGAGTATTAATGTCAAAAAGACTTGATGATCAATTCAGTAATTTATATTGTTCCTGAGATGATGACCCCCAATGGGTCCCTTGTACCCCATGTGCAGCTGTCTTTGTTTGCTGGGTCCATTAAATAACTTTTTTAGGGTCAAAGCTCTCCTTGACTTATTTATACATTTTTTTGTTTTTCCTGAGCAACGGTGCCTGCTTTTTCTTTGTCTTCCTGCAGGGACTGATTGAGCCACCTTTGCTGAAGCAGTGATATCCACAAAACCTGATCTGTTGGGTTCTTGAGGATGGGAGTTGAGAACCGCTGGCTTAAGCCTTTAGACTACCAGGTCCCCTTTAATGTCAGATGATTTCCTTCTGCTGTTTTTTTCTGTGGCTTTAATTAGTGGTTCTTATCCCAGGGAGTAATGTTTTCTTTGGCAGACTATATCACCGCTTTTGTGAGGTTCTTTATCGGTGATCAGCATCAATACTTTGCAGACTCTTCGTTTACCGAAATATCAAAGTGCTAGGTCTTAGAAATACTGTATTCATCATATTCCCAATATCCCTCTACCCACTGCCCATATTGTTAGAATAAACTGAGAGCCAATAAGCGTAGCAAGACTGAGGCCCAGATTTACTAAGTGGCTGTAAACGTATGGCACACGTTAACTGGATTGGTCATAAGGTACGTTAATTCCTCCCACTGCTTCGTTAATCTGTGCCTGTCCCAATGCTTCTGTAGGGAGAGACCCAAGGAGGTGGTTGGCTTCTTCTAACTCTATACATAGCCAAGTGTTTCTCAAACCTATTCTCAAGGAACACCAGTGTAACAAAATGTAAGAAGAATCTACACTACACACCTGCAATGCACGTGTAGGCACGCAGGTTACACACAGGGTGCGTAGGATATTCATTGGAGGTCTACACAACAAGTTCTACACGTTGTGCTCTTAACAGAAAACGTTGTCAGGCCTCTACATTGTTTGTGTTGCATATAAAGCCTGATAGATTATATTACTAATTTACGTAACTTTGAAACAGCGATCTCTACTACTCCTACATCTTTGGTTTTACTTTTCATTGTTCTGACACGTAAAACAGGTACATTTCTCGGTAAGAATGAGCTCCTTGATCTGGGGAAATACAGGTTCTGATTATGGAAAAAAAATTCCAAACGGTGGGGAAGGATTACTGGTTTAATGTAAGGAACGTGTTTGCACATCTATTTTTTGAGGTACAACGAAACCAGGCTTCAAGGAGGCAACTGATTAATATCTGACTTGAAATACATTCACATGAACCTTGTGTGTATGTACGATGTATGTCTTCATCGTCTTCAGTCCTTGTCGATCCGCTGCTGTATGAAGGCCTGACCAATGATCTTCCAGGTACTGAGATTGCAAGCCTCTCTTCTTCCCGTTGTTCCAAAACATTTTCTGATTTTAACCTTCCAACTTACTTTTGGTCGTCGTCTTGGTATTTTGATATCCTTTGGAATCCAGTCTAGCATTATCTTTATCCATGATGGTCATTTCTTCTTGTGATATGTCCGGGCCACTGCCATTTTAATTTCTTCACCCATGTGATGATTTTGTTTGGTTTCAAGCCTATTCATTCTTTTTCCTGTCATTACGAGTAATACCCAGTATGCATCTCTCCACACTTCTTTGCGTTGTCTGAAGCTTCTGAATTATCTTCGCATTGCGGGTCCAAGTTTCACATTCAGACGTGAGCACAGGCAGAATGCAATGGTTGAAAACTTTCCACTTGAGGCACGGTGGGAAGTTCCCATCTTCATTTTCCTACAGATGTCATTCAAAAGATTCCCATCAATTGTTACTTGCCAGTCAAGGTAGACATGGGGCTCTATGCAGTAAGCGCCGAAAAAGTGCTTTCGGCAAGTGTTCCCTATCGGCATGATTTCGGCGATTTGCCCTCGCAGTATTCAGTAAGGGCCGAATCCATGCCAATCCCTGCCGAATCACTGCGAAAGCAAAACTGCCGATGAGCCTGTGCTGAAACAGGCTGGCTCCCGATAACCTGCCGATAGGCCTTTTCTGCCGATAGGTGTTTGCAGCAGAGAGAGACCAGCCGCTCTCTCAGCGCAAACATCGGCAAAATATAAAGTATTTATAAACAACTTTTATTCATAGTGTACATGTGCAGGGGGTCTCCGGAGCTGAACCGCATTGGTTTCAGGTCCAGGGACCCCCTGCTTCCCGAGATACAGGCCCCGTTATGAGGTGCCGGTATCCCTCTGCATTTAAAGGTCCCGATCACGTGACCGCAGAATGTAAACAAAGCAGAGGGATACCGGCACCCCCTAAAGGGGCCTGTATCTCGGGAAGCAGGGGGTCCCCGGACCTAAAACCAAAGCGGTTCAGCTCCGGAGACCCTCTGCACATCTACACTATGAGTAAAACACATATATAAATAAACAATCATTCCTTACCTTTGCGGCTATGTGCTACGGTAACGAAGCAGCATGAATGTATTTTTAATAATAGTGTACTGTGAGCAGGGGGTCCCCTGAGCTGAACCGCGTTGCTTTGTGGACCAGGGACCCCCTGCTTCCCGAGTTACAGGCCCCAGCATGTGTCATCGGGTGGCAGTGTCGCCGCCATCTTTATAGCACCCCATTCGCGCCGTGTCCGCTATAAATATGGCGGTGACACTGTAACTGATGCCCCAAACCGGGGCCTGTAACTCAGGAAGCAGGGGGTCTCTGAGCCACAAATCAATGCGGTTCAGCTCAGGGGACCCCCTGCTCCCGCACAATAGTATTAAAAATACATAAATGCTGCTTCATTACCATAGCGTATAGCTGCTAAGGCAATGAAGGGGTTAAGGCAGAATAGCATGTTTATTGGGGACATTTGCCCCCAATAAACATAGCAATAAACAACATACACCCCCTGTGTATTTAAAATACATAAACAAAAATAAATACATTAAATACATATAGCACTCACCCATTTCCGGCTGCCACGATGAAGGCCATCCTCATCTTCATCCTGCCCATGTCCCCTCCGCTGCTGCAAAACAGACACAAGAATGAAAACATCCAATGTAATGTCCCCTAACCCCTTAATCACCATAGCGGTTATTAACCGCTACAGTCATCAAGGGGTTAACCCACCCTCACCCACCACTTGGGACTCCTACATACCCTCCCACACTAAGCCCCCCACCCCGTGAGGCCTAACCACCCTCACCCACTACCCACAAGGGAGGCCTACCCACATACCGTTGGGGAAAATACCCCGCCCCCCACCCCCAGTACCCACAATAAAAACAATACACAGCCCCACAATAAGCATCATTCTATTTATTAAATACATTACCCACCCCCTGTGCCCCCCCATAAATACATGGTTTATCCTTTTACAAACAGGGTTCATAACACAGCCCCACGCGAGTCCCCGGTGGGCTGGCGGGGCATCTGACAGATCTACAAGGTACCAGCAGCTCGTTTCAAACAGGTTCTGGAGGCCTGTTGGCGTGGGAAGTCTATCCCTACTCCGATTGGCTCTAGTACCATGTGATAGGCTTTCAATGACGTCACATCCGTTCTCCCCCAAGCCTCTATCACATGGTATACTAGAGCCAATCAGAGTTGGGATGGTGTTCCCACGCTCTGATTGGCTACCATACCATGTGAGGACGGCCATGTTTCTTTTCATGACGTCATCTTAAAGGCAATTGAAGCAAATCCATTCTGATTGGCTGTGCTTTCATTGGCTTTAAGTGACGTCATCATTTTTTTTTTCTCGGCCAAAACACATGATTTTCACGGCCCAATCAGGGCCGTGGGAACCATGACGAAAATGTGACATCATAGGCCTTTAAAAGCCTATGTCGTCTCATTTTGAAGCAAGACGCAGAGGAGGAAGGACCTCCTACAGAAGAAGAAGGCCAGGGCGTGGCCGTAGAAAACAAGAAGACCCCGGAAGAGAGCCGTAGATAGAAGAAAGAAGAATACAGATGAAGATGGATTACAAATAGAAGACCCGTGGATTGTTTTGGATTTTTAGTTTAATGTTTATTATTTTATGGTTTGTTATTTTAGGGGTTCCTGTGCCTGGTGGATTGGTTCGAGAGTAAGCTGTGCAACGGGAGTCGGTGAGTGGGTCAAGTAATGGTTAGTGAACTAAAGAAATGTATTTTATTTAACTTGTTAATTTTTTTAAAAGCTTTTTTAACAAGTGTATTTCTTTATTTTTGGTATATCATTTCTTGCCACTGTATGTATGTATGTATGTATGTCTAGATCGATATATACATACAGGGTAAGAAATGATGTTGTTTTAAAAGCTTGCTTTGCTGTGTTTTAAATTAATTTGGCTATGCTGCTATGCTTAAATGTGTGTATAATGTATTTTAAAATTAGATAGATGTAATTGTTGCTATTGTATGGTCTACTTTAGGTCAGGGTCAGGCTTGCTTTTCTATATTGTATTCTTGTTGGTACTTGTTTAGGGATGTCATTAATGAATGCTAATTGATTTATGTTTACTGGATTGGTTTAAATAGTATACTTGTTTGGAGGTATTGGTATTTTGTTTTGAATGTTATTGTTAACATTAATTTACAGAATGTACATGGTGCATAGATTGTATGCATCATATATACAATGTATGTGTGGAGTAGCCTCCTATGGCGCTTAGGATATGGACTGGAATGGAATCTTCTGTGATGTTTTTTCAAACAGGGAATACCTCAGAGAGGGTGACAAGAAGCAAACAAAAAACACCGCAATAGTGTATTACCTTGGGGCATAAATGACCATATGGGGCAAGATATACAGAGCATTTATTGGTTAAAACAATTGACATAAAACATGTATATAATTAATAAACAGTTGACTTTTCTCCTGCTAGAATAAGGAAATCGTTCTCCTGCTAGTTTAAGAATTGTGCTTCCAAGCGCTTGTGCTTTAAGAAGCTACTTTGCTCCGCCGTTGAGTAAAATTGAAATCCTACTCACCATCCATGAGTAGGACATGTACAGTGGTTCGGGGTCTTTTTGCAGGGGTAACCGCTTGCCATGGGGTGCAGGACGTCCTTTCAATGCGGGGGGAAAGTGTTACGGTCCTCGTGGTTTGCTGCCGACAGAGTAGTTTCACCGTCTCCTCCCGCTGATGTCACCGTCTGGTTTGCACAGCTACGGTGTCCCTGGAAGACCAAGAATCCTCTTGGTAATGAAGTGGGCTGTACATGCATTTTTCCTGCATCGGATACATGCCGGGGGCCTCCGGTGCTGGTATTAATGGGTATCAGCTCCGGAGACCCCCGGCATCAATCCCAGGCAGGAAAAAGGCCTGATTTTTTCTAAGTGTCGACCTTGCCGATGCTTCTCCTCCACCAACTTGCCAACTTTAGTTGGCGGGCTGGATTGCCGAAAAACTCTCCATTCTGGAGTGCCGATCAGCAGCGAAAAGCTGATCGGGGCTACTTGAATTCAGCCGAGTTCAAAAAGTGCCGATAAGTGGCTTATCGGCACCCGGCTGCCGATAAGTTCTTATCGGCAACAAAAATTGCCGATAATTCCCACTTATCGGCGCTTACTGAATCGGGAGGGCAAATTTGCCGAAAAAATGGCGATAAACAGCTTATCGACGCTTACTGCATGAGGCCCATGGTCTTCAACAACTTCTCGTTGTTTTCCATTTATTTGCAGAGTTTACACATTTGTTGAACATCACTTTGGTCTCACTGAGATTCATACTGGGGCCACTTTCTCGCTTCGGCAAGTTCTGATTTATTGCTGGAGGTCTTCTGGACTTGTGGCAAAAATAACAATGTCATCTGCAACTCGTAGGGTACCCAATATGTTTGATTTTAATTCCTTCTTCCTTCCAATTCAATGTCTTGCACTATTCTTTAAGTGTTGCTGTGAAACGCGTTGGTGACATGGTGTCTCCCTGTCGCACTCTGTTACAGTATGTACGGTATATATTTACACACAGTGGTAAGAGTGATTTATGGGGCAAAAACAAAGAAGTCCAAAGCTACATCCAATATGACAAAAATATACAGTGAAATACCTATATATCTCTTGAAAAAAGGGTAATTTAGTCAAACCCTTTGGCCAAAGCATTTTAAGCCTGCAAGCCACTTCAAGCATGACTAAATATTGCAGGTCCTAACACTAACTGATTTAAATTCTTATTTACCTCTATAGTTAGAGGAAGAATGGTCGCATTGGATCTGTCACAACCAGTGATCATGCCTTGATGTGGCTTGCAGGCTTAAAATGCTTTGGCCAAAGGGTTTAACTAAATGACCCTTTTTCAATAGATACTGTATATAGCTATTTCACTGTATATTTTTGTCATATTGGATGTAGCTTTGGGCTTCTTTGTTTTTTGTTATGTACATTTAGCCACGCCCAGTAGCACTCCAATTGACAGTTTTATATATATATACAGTCATTTTGGGGGTTTGTTTAGAGCTTGCTGGGTATCTGGGAGTGATTTATGGGATTAATGTTTTGTGGCAGTAAAATAAAACCGGGATGCTTTCAATGCATGTTTCGCTGCTGTTATTATTTATGGCAGTTGGTGCACCTGACAAGCAAAGGGTCTCACATGCTGCTGTGTCCGGTAAGAAGGGCAGAGACACAGTATGGTATGTGCTTTGGAACACATTTACTAAACTGTTCTACTCCATAAGACACCTGCCAGCACTGTTTAGTAAATATGGGCCCTTACAGCGAATTCAAGTGAATGGAGAAACACCGCTTAGCCAATAAGGCTTTTTTTTTAATGTCCTTCTCATTTAAATGGAGCCATAAGGTATCTTCCTGCACAGAAGGCGGCACGTGGAGTAGCACTTCTTAGTAAACATGGCCCATAATCCATTTTTTAACATGCCTTCGTAAGAGTACGTTTCTTCTAAGTTATTACCTCTAACCTTGCGTTTGCTGTACGCCCCCTCAGACCAAACTAAATCCGCTGACTTACACGATTCCATATACTAACCTTCCCGGGAGCAGAGTCTTCAGAAGGCTGATCCACCTGGAGATAGGAACATGGAAACCGACGGCAGGTTAGAACCTTTGGGTCTGCCAAGTCTGCCAATGTTCCCATTAGTTGTAAAACCTCAGACCCCCTTTGATCCTCAGCTTTCTCCCATATATAAGGTAGCCTTGTCTGTCCAAAGTGTTTTGGAATTCTCTTACTCTATTAGTCTCTACGACCTCTGTTAGGAGACTATGCCATTATCCCACCATCCTTTCCGCAGATAAAAACAGAGTACGACCTCTTGTTCTAGAGATGTTCAGTGATTGCAGATGGGAACAGTGGTTGGAAGACAAGAAGGGAAGGATATAATAGAGCGGCGGTACCTACTTTGTTAAATAGTCATTACTTTGGTTCTGTACCATAGTTTAAGAATAGTTAACATTCACAGAGAGTCCTACATTCCCAGTGGAGATAGGAGACACTGCATTACACTGAATTATTCAAATGAACCAGGTCATATTTGCTGATAGGGCAAGTAGGATTTTTATGTCAAAACAACTCATTATGCTGAGTGCTTCGGTGAAACCAGCAGATTTTAGTATTAATCGGTTTGTGATCTTTTGCTGCCTTAGAAGACCAAAGGTTTGGCTTGTAAAGCATCAGCTCTAACAGATGTCACTCTGCAACAATCAAAGCTTTTTATATATCTAAATACAAGCCTTTCTGTGCAGTGCCCCTCATCCCTGGGACTACCTGCATTTTACAAAAGCCTAACGATAAAAAGCACCATAACAAATATGAAATATACAGTACCCACTGCGTACATAAGAGGCTGGTTTAAGGCTCATACACTGTACCTACATGAGGAAGGAATACAGTAGCAGTTTCAAAGTCCGGTTGATCAATAGCGAGTTATAAAGTATTAACCTCAAAAATATTTTGAGAACCCGCAAACATTTTCCAATCAATATTTCTCCAGCACAGAAAACTAAACTGTGTGTTAGTCTGTTGATTGTTATATATTAGTAGCAGTATGCACTATGATTATTCTTTGTGCTTGATTTTACATGTACGTGGTGCCATCTACGGAAAGTTCCAAGCTGGCTTTCGATCTGTAAGATCCATCCCCCTACAAGGATTCCACGTGGTCATATTCATCTGTCTATTTGGATATTTATTTGGACTTTAAGGCGCTGGTCTGTATGTTTCTTCGATACTGCTAGCTAACCACATATATAACAGCAACGCATACCCACCTAGTACTATGTACAACAAATATACAGTTGTACAAATGAACATAACTGCAGAGAAGACTAAAAAAGTCTATGAAATGGAATAAATCCCACAGGTCTGTAGATAGCAAAACGTGTCAGTGCAAAAATGCATATAAATGAATGTTTTCAGGGAAATTGAAATAGCAGGTAACTTGGAATAACATCCACAAGGAATGGAGTAAAAGGATAAATATCCTATATACTGTATAATGTCCTAAATGAAATCAGGGGTGAGCAAAGGATTAGAATAATACTCATCCACAGGAGTTTAGAAAGTGCTTGGAGCTGTTATGGTCATTTCCTTGGTGGGTAACAGTTGCTGGTACAGCCCAAAATAATGTCCTCAGGTTTAAAGGATGTCCATATGTAAGAAAGGAAGCTCCGTCTGACCCACTCGAACCGTTTTGTCCTTCAGGACTTCTTCTTGAAGGATAAAATCTGATATCTGAAATCTGATACCACTGATATCTATATATCAGTGTATCTCGAAAGCTCGCAC
The DNA here is from genome assembly GCF_040206685.1 of Ascaphus truei. NCBI lineage: Eukaryota > Metazoa > Chordata > Amphibia > Anura > Ascaphidae > Ascaphus > Ascaphus truei. The sequence continues at coordinate 4,543,919 of NC_134495.1, forward strand.
AAATAAAAGCATTTTGTTAGCCACAGAACGGTATCGTCTATTTGTTTGTGATTATTAAGCTTGGCTAACACGGTACAGATACCTCTACATACAGTATAAATATATATATACTGTACAGTGGTAGCAGGCACTCCACGACTTGTTTAAAAAGTGAAAAATATTTATTACAAAAGGTCAACATTTCGGCCCCAGGGAGCCTTTCTCAGGAAAGTCTTCTTGGAAAGCCGAAATGGTGAACTTTTGTAATAAATATTTTTCACTTTTTCAACAAGTCCTGGGGTGCATGCTACTATTTTCCTATATTCCTAATACTTTTGCACTTAACTGAACTGCAGTATTCTAGTCTCAGGGAGTGCCACTATAACTAATGATATATATATATATATATATATATATATATATAAATATATATATATATATATATATATATATATATATATATATATATATATATATATATATATATATATATATATATATATATATATATATATGAAATGGCCATCATTGGACAAAAATGGTACTGTACTGTACTTGACTGGATTCCAAGGGAAATGAAAAGACCAAGACAATGACCAAAAGTGAGATGGGAGGATGCAATGTGGGGAAGAGAGGCTTGCAACTGCAGTACCTGGAAGGTAATTGGGGAGGCTTCATCCAGACAAGGGATGAATATGAGGATGGTGTGTGTTATCTGCAGCAAGGGATTCTGGTAAATGACATGCAAATGAGCACACAGTGCCACCTTTTGTCTCAAGTCTATTATTACATGAAGCCCTTAAGCCAATGCTTGCTGTTTTAAACACAGCTTTTAAACATAGCCTGGGAATCTAAGCACCAGAACAGCAGAGGCAAATTTGAATGTCTGAAAAGGTGCTCTTGGAGAAATAACAGCGAGCCGGATTCAGAAATTTCAGGTCGGGAATTTTCAGGTCCCACTTTTCGGGGGCCAAGTTCTGATAAGTGAACGTAGTGGTCACACCTAGGATTGCAAGCCGAAAATAGTTCCAGGTCATTTGGAGCTAGCTCCCGGTCACGGGATTTCAGCACCTCCGGATCAGATACAGTGGTGGCGTCAGGAACTTCATGCCGATTTGAGTTCCAGGACATTTCGGGACAAGTCCCGGTCAACCCAAAGACTTTGTTTTACGTTCTACTTCACCTAGGAAAGTCTAGTTTTGTAGCCCAGGTCCCCAGTAAGTGTGTCTTTCGTATGTACTTTGTGTCCCATTGTGTGTACACCTATTTTAAGTGAATATATGCCAATTTTATTTACTAACTTGTTTTGCTCAGTGAATGATCCCGGTAAAAATGTGTAAATTACATGGTCTCCCATGACAGGTTTATTTACTGGTATAATATATGCTATATAAAATAACATTAGGATACGACTATTTTCTTTTCATGAATCATAAGGCAGCCTACTTGATTTTGGATCCTGTGACCCTGTAAGGGTGTAATGCATTGAGTTGGTTGACTAATTACTCAGGCTATTGCTTCTATGGGCATATCATAAATCTGTCTTTTATTTGCTGCTGCTGTCTAAAACATCAGGAGAAGAAGTGGGGGGTAATGAATATGAAAGAACAAAACAAGGTGGAGGTATTTAAAAGCTGTTCCAAAATATTTGTGATGGCGCATATAAGTGGTGATTCCATATCCAGTATAAAACACGAAAGGGAATCTCAGCTATAAACCAGGAGCATGTACAGAGTCTAAATATACTTAACTTTATTCTACATCATCATCAAGTTCTTACCTTGTTCTACAGTGTTTCAGATTGGCAGTGAGAAACTTACCCCTAGGGTAATGAAAATGTTTTTCCTGTTCCAGTAGAAACAGAATCAGCAATGAATCTCAATGCACCCCAGCCTTTCAGTGTAATACATGATAAATGTCCTATGCCACAAGAGCAACATGCAAGTATGATAGAGACACAAACCCAGAGCTGCTGAACCTCTGGAGTGCTGCTCGTCTTCCAATGAATAGTGATGGACTGTACCTCCCTCAAGATGGTAAGACAGCTCCCAGGTCCAGTGTGTACATTATATACAACTTGGATGTTGGCGTGCAGAGCTTACTAGTTTAATGTTTTATTATAAAAAGGGGGTTATCCTGCCATTAAAAAGTTGTCTATAACCCAACATTTTTAAGAAGTCTTGAAAAAAACCACTATTAATTTTGGAGCTGCCATGTTGCCCTTTTGGTGATCTCGTGTGTATAGTACAGAAAGTTCCATGTACAGTATCCTAAATATCAATTTACATGAATTTAAAATCTACATCTGTAGTAAACACGTGTTTGCCTTACATTAAATAAAGTTTTTCTTAACCCTTTGGGTGACGTTTCATGTCGCTGCTGCATCATTGGGTCTGGCACGTCAGGGACCCCATAACATAGCAGTTACGTCATATTCTACCCGCGCATTTTTCACGGGGAGGAGAAGAACAGAAGAGGAGGAGGACTCTTCTGTTATCAGCGGTGCCGAATGCTGGCGCCCGTCTAGAACTCAAAGGTAAGCTGGGGTGTATCCTGTCTTTAAGGATTCAGTAATAACTGCAAATGTGCTCTGGAACCTCTATGGCAGGAGTGGTCAACCCGCGGCACCAAGGCTCCCCACCGCACTGCACCACAGAGGGGGAAATCATCTCCTCTCTGCCGAGAATGCAGAGGCAGAGCTTCAGTAAGGGGGTGAAGTCTTGGAGAGCAGAGGAGAACAGGGCTGAAGCATGTGCCAGGGACTGGCTGAAAAGGGTGAGAGGGATGGATGCCTCATGGTGAGAGAGGTAGAGAGAGACATGCTGGGGGTGCGGGAGAAAAGAGACAGACAGGCTGGGGGGAGAGGAGGGAGTGAGGCATGTTTGGGGAGAGGAGGCAGAAAGACATGCTGGGGGGAACTGTGTGAGAGGAAGAGGGGCAGAGTGAGAGGGGGACAGTGAGTGGGGGGAGAGAAATTCATGGGGGGGAATAGAGGGTGGCGGATAGTTAAGGTGGGGGGTGAGAGTGAGGTGGTGTGTGAGAGAGTGGGTGTGTAAGAGAGGAGGGGATCACAGGGCAAAGCTGTCAGCGGCCCTGCCCAGTCCACACAGCGTGCCCTATCTCCGCTGCACTTTTACTTCCCCCCTATGGCAGTGGCAAGGAGGACAGTGGCCCACCCAAAAATTTGTGCCCCTTTATTGGCCCGTCTGAAATGGTATAATAGGTTTCCAAAATTACAAGAACTTGCTAAAAAAAATAAAGGTTATCCAGCTCTTCATATCCGAATCCGATCTCAAGGCTGAAATCCGCTGGCCTCTGTCTGCTGAGTCGGAGCATATCCGGGTGTATCGTAAGGCTTGACTGTAGATGGTTGCATGCTTAGTGTGTGTGGGGTGAAGAGATCAGTGTATCTCGAAAGCTCGCACGAATAAAAGCATTTAGTTAGCCACCGAACGGTATCGTTTATTCATTCTTGATATATATATATATATATATATATTTATATATATATATATAAGTAAAGAATGAATAAACGATACCGTTCTGTGGCTAACGAAATGCTTTTATTTGTGCTAGTAATAATTTTTGAACAGTAATATATATCAATATATATATATATATATATATATATATATATATATATATATATATATATATAATTACTGTCACCATAGAAAAAGGGTGTAAAATGTATATCAAATGTGTGTGTGTATAATATACAAAAAGAACAGCACTGACTGAATGCTTCATTGACTCCTTTGTGAATAGTTTCCAGGACAGATCTTACATTACAGGAAAGTTTTTATCATGTTTGATGAGAATTCACCTCCAATATTTCTGCACCACAAACGCCTTCTTCTTTCCCTTTAGCTTATCTGATAAGTAGGGGCCGCTGACATTTAAAATGAATGTCGATCTCTCTTCCTATACAATGGGGAGAAAGACAGAGAGAGAGCTGACCTTTCGTGAGTAAAACGGGTTTGTGAGCTTCCAATGCTTTGTAGTATTGTGTGAAGCTCATTATCTTCTCATCTAGAGAACGTCCAGTTCCTGTATCAATAACCAAGTCAGTGTGATAGGTTTGTGTCTCTTCCCCATGGGACAGTTCTCTGGCATGAAGGTTTATTAATAGCTTGGAGCACACTGCCAAATGCATCAAAGCATTAAAAAAAAGGATGGGAAGTGGTTCATTTTTCCCAGACCCCAGACAGTAATGACAACAAAGGACAACTTTTTCCCATTGCTAGTATTCACGAGATTGGTAAGAAAGGGCACATTTTTAGGACAAGGGTGAATTCACCGATAGGGATAATCACACAAATAAGCTGCATTGGAACCAACCCTGCCAGTTTTAGGTAAGTGTCTGAATAGGGGCCGTTTTTGAAGGCAATTACGTCCAAGGCGTTCTGACCAGTAAGTGTAACCAGGAGGGTGCATTTGCACCGGCCAAGAATTTCATATATTTGACTATATTTATAATTATCATACACGGGCGTGCTGTGGACTGGTACTGCGCTATGCATTGCGGTTACAGAGGTCCCCGCGCTCTTCACAACAGCAATGAAACTGATTGCCGGGACAGAGAGCAGAGCCTCTGTAAGAGAGCAGCCCTCCTCCATCGACATCGTGGCGTCACATGGCGACGAGGGCCGCAGGTAAAAACTTTGCACCCCCCAACATGAATTTCTCGGTTTGCCCCTGGTTCTGACCCATGGCAGGATCATAGATAAAGGTGACATTTGGTGGTACCCAATGAACATGCCCATCTCCATACATGAGCCCAAACAGGAGAGCACTATTGTTCTGGTCAGTTGCTGTTAATTTATGTCCCCTCCACGATTATGACTTCTGAAGCCGGGATCTCGGAAGTGATGGGACGAGTACAGAGCATTAATGTTTGTGCACAAGCTTTGAAGTTCTGTAACCTGAGCCCAACATTAAATGTTTGAAACACCGCAATAACGGAGCAGAGTGTACTAACCCCAATGGGTCATCTCTACTTCACCCCATTGATGTCTGATGACCAAGGAGTGACAATTCGGCTCAAACAGAGATGTCCTGTACTGGTAAGCGCTGAATTTGGAGTGCCAGTTTTCGGTGTCTAAAAAACTTACCAACTTACTTTGGAATCTCTTTCAAAAAGTCCTTTAATGTTGAGTAATCCATTGGATTCCAAACTGCAGCAGCCTCCCGGGATGCAATAATTACATTTTTGTCTTCCTTGCACACTGGCATTAAAGAGTCATTTTAACACTTTTGTTTTGGCCCTCAAATGTATCGCGAGGCAGCACAAGGGTTAACAAAATAATACCTTTCCCTCCTAAAGCGTTGATTTTTACAACCGAGAATGAGATACATTGCTGAATACATTCAAGTGATAACATGCCCGCATCTTGGGTTTAAATCAATGAGTGTGCTACTTTATGCCAGCATGTGCTTTCGGAATCCCTGATATAACTCAAATAAACATGTTTATTATAGAGTCCATGTTATTTTTTTTGCCTGTGGGCGACAGTTATACATTTTACATGCAATATTGAGATGACATTCCCACCGTATCTAATTACTTTCTCAGCACAGAGGAATGTAGTTTGCTGCCCAATGTGCAGAGTATAAGATATGAAATAATAAACACATTTACCCCGGTGAAGTCTAACCACATTACCGCTGTACGGATCAGTAATGAATCGGTCGGCGGCGCACGATGCAGTTTGTATTAAATAGGCATTTTCACAAACACATTCTTTATTTCTAGCTCATTAAAACCCTTATCGATCTAGTCTAAATGCAATGGCGATTGAGATTTGGCGCGCAGTATTTTTATACCACCCTCCAACGCATTTCTCCAATAGCATTGATCCCTGATGATGGCAATGGTATTGGCGAAACGCGTAGAAGGGCAGTACCAACTAGGGGAGAGCAGGAGAACACGAAGAGATATTTTGATTGTCCCTGTAACCTTGTCGGATAAGAAGGGGAAACGTTTGCGCACCTATGTGTTAAGGAATAGAGCTGCTTAGTAAGGACGCTCCTTAATCTTATTTGTCTAACCTTTTTTTAAATATTTTATTTGATATCACTTCCATTTAATTCCCTGTGCAAATAATTATATAGTGTGTCCTTTATACTTTCATCTCTTCATCGTTCTTGGAAACATGTAGTTGCAGTTAATACTTTTGTTCTTTGTTTCTGCCCGAACGATTGTTTAACATAAACAGACTAATGCGTGCGCTGATGTTAATGCGTCTTTTCTTCTGCTAGTTCAGATTCACGTTGGATGGATTTGGCCTCTTATTATTTTCTGCAGCTTGGAGATCTATTAGTTATATAGTTTTTCTGTTTTTAACTTAAATAATGATGGAGAGTTTTATAAGGTATGTGAAAAAATGTCGTTCCGGAAATTAGGTAGCGACCATATGGAAAGAAGAAGAGATGCTTATTTGAATAGGTGTGCTAGTGGGCCATTCCCTCAATCTATACTCTGGGGATCTCATTTACCAAGTGTAACAATGCCTTACTCTTTCGTAAAGCACTAATCCAAGATAACAAGGTATGTTGGAGTTGCAATACAGTAAGAGCACCAACCCACAAAGTTCATTCTTTGTCATTCATGATATGCTTAAAGTCACAATCCCCATAATTATCATCATCTCCAATCTCACCTGAACTTGGATTTCTAATAGATCAAAATCTTGGCTTATAGGAAATTTTAGTATCAACGTATCAGAGATGGCATTTTTAGGACAGGCCATACTCTGATTCAAATAAATGTGTTTTGGTTCCGTCTACCAGAAACGTGTACGTTTTATTTTGGGCTGAAGATGATGCATTTATTTCATGTGTACAGAAACCTTATTTAAAGAACAGTGATAGAATTCCACTCAGATTGTCTGTTTTGGCTTTATTTGACCTCTTTCTGCATATTCTCCATTTACATAGTACCCAAGATGAGAGGGCCTGTAGCAAGTTGTGTTCATTGATATTTATAGGTTAAAGCTTTAGAATATTCATAAACCAAGGTTACTGGTAGGCCTACATTCTGGGCACTCCTATTCTGCCTAAAACAGCAATACTCCAACAATAGGGCATTACCTGGCTGTTAGTTCCTCGATTGGCATAAACTCCCACAGCCCGGGCGTTAAAGGGCAGGTAAAATGTCTTATGGTTGTGGGATTATTACTTAAATAAGTAGATGTTTAGATACATTGTCGTTTGTAATTTGTTTTATAGACACACACACACACACGGGATCTTTATATAGTACATGAAATTGTACTATACAGAACTTTGGAAATCTCAAAATCTATGAAGTTTCTTTCAAGAACTCCCTTATTGGTCCAATAAAAGATACTGCAACCTACAATAAATCTTGATAACTAAACTCATCATAGTGAAAGTGGTTTTCATTGCAACACCTCCTGCTACCGATGAGCTTAACCCTGTTACCACAAACTTTGGCAAAGACTCTAGTTCCACTTTGGTGTTAGAACACTTTGTATTCGTTGAGTGAACTATTCTCTGATAATCTTGTATGAGGTTTCACGTTCAACAGGATTTCTATGGCCATGGCAGGATTTCCCACATGTACTACCTTGTTTAGAAGCTCATCATTATACTAGACAAAGTGTTGTCATTTCAAACGCAAATATTGGGTTTGTCTTTTTTCCCCCATTCTATTGTAATTGGAAAAGTATTGTAGGAATGTTTATTCAAACCCTCCATCGGCCTTATATTAATACTCTGAAGCAGGGGTGCGCAAAGCTTTCTCCCTGCGCCCACCTGACTGCTCTCCTCCCCTGCTTGTGCCCCCCCTCACCCCCTTGCTCAGTTCCGGTGTCAAATGACGTAGCGGGGTCATGTGACCTCCACATTTCATGCCGGGGGGAAACGGGGGCAGTACATCTAGCTACATATTTAACCAGTGTATTCTGCCTGTGCCCACGTATGGATGTGAAACGTGGACCTTAAATGCTAAGACAATTAAGAAGCGTCAGAGAACACAAATAATGGAGAGATGTATGCTGGGTATTACCCAAAGAGACAAGAAAAAGAATGAATGGATTTGAAATCAAACAGAAGCCTGTGACATCATCACAAGGGTGAAGAAATTAAAATGGCGGTGAGCTGGACATATCGCAAGAAGAAATGACCATCGTTGGACAAAGATGGTACTCGGCTGGATTCCAAGAGAGATTGAAAAACCCAGACGACCAAAAGTAAGATAGGAAGATATAAGAAAATTTGTTGGAGAACGTAGAGAAGAGAGGCTTGCAACTGCAGAACGTGGAAGATACTTGGGGAGACCTTCATCTAACAGTGGATCGACAAGGGCTGAAGCTGATGATGTTGCTATATATATATATATATATATATATATATATATATATATATATATATATATATATATATATGTATTGTATTGTATTGTATGTCTTTATTTATATAGCGCCATAAATGTACATAGCGCTTCACAGTAGTAATACATATCATATAAATAACAAATAATATAAATAACAGATCATGGGAATAAGTGCTTCAGACATACTGTAAAAGTAACATTAAGAAAGGAGTCCCTACTCCGAGGAGCTTACAATCTAATTGGTAGGTAGGGAGAACGTACAGAGACAGTAGGAGGGAATTCTAGTAAGTGCGTCTGCAGGGGGCCAAGCTTTATGTATCATGTGTCCATGATTATCCAGTGCTATTCATATGCTTCTTTAAGCAGAGGTGCCTTAAGGTGGGTCTTAAAGGTGGATAGCGAGGGGGCTAGTCGGGTATTGAGGGGAAGGGCATTCCAGAGGTGTGGGGCAGAAAGTGAGAAAGGTTTAAGGCGGGAGAGAGCTTTAGATACAAAGGGGGTAGAAAGAAAACATATATATATATACACACACACACACACACACACACACAAAACAGAAAAAGAAGATGGCCACACTCACCAATGTAGAATGCATTATAGAGGCAATTCCGTGCGCAGTATAAAGTCAAGTTAAACACAGTACATATTCTCACGAGAGATTCTATTATCAGCACTGGACACTTCAAATGGTAAAATACAGTAATAATGGTTTATTGATTCAAACAGTACATGGGGGCCTACTTCAGCGAACCACAATGACATAATGACACAAAATAAATGCCCAAAAGTGGCCCCAAAACTGGTGAGGAGGCGGGCTGTGACTGTTGCTAAACAACGTGCTGGAACATTTAACTATGGAGAATAAAAGTGAAAGTGAGAATGTCAGTGATGAACCAGCCAAAGAAAAGAGAAGTGCCTCAGTGTGTTTCTGCTACTATAGCTCATCACTAAGGCACTTCCTGCATGTTGCTTAGCAACACTCACACCCCGTCTGTTTTGGCACCACTTTTGGGTATTTATTTTCTGTCATTGTCATTGTGGTACCCCTGGAGAACGTCCCCTCAGGGCCCAAACATCCCCCTACCTGGTGTTGTATGGATCAGTAATCCATGACTATTTCCCCATTTGAAGTGTCCAGTGCTGGTACTAAGGAGACACAAAACTGATGCAGACACAAAACTACTTAAGAAAGGTCTTTCTTTTTTTGTATAGTGTGGCTTCTAACGATGTCGAGCTATACATTGACCTTCATAAATATGTTCGCTAACTTACACTTCAACATTTCTTTCATAAAATTGTCAGTGGACAAAGTAGAGACACTAATTATTCTATTGTGCCATCTACTTCACACCAGTCCCCTCTAAGCAGTCAAAATCTGGCCTATTTAGAGGATTTAGAAAGTCTAGAATGGGAAGGGTGAACTGACTCTCAGGAAGATCCAGACATTATACATAGTTCTTTGAAAAATCATTCCAATTTTTATCCAGCTCAAGCCAAAGGTGAATTTTGAAACACCTTTCAATTGTTAGTTGAAAGGATTTTAATTCGCTTTGCCGCCAAAAAATGAAAAAATGGCCTAATCTTATTAAGGAGGAGTACAATTCCCTTAAAACTCTTTAAAAATATTCTGAACTAGTCATCAGACAGGCAGATAAAAGAGGAGGATAGTCAAACAAAACAAGACCGACGATCTGAAAGAAGCTCGTAGACTCCTGAATGACAACACTAGCTATAAGAAATTATTAAGTAACCCCACTGACAAGTTCTTGAGAGACATAGAAAACATAGTATGTGAAGCCAAACGCAATTCTATACTTAATGACCATGAATATCAATATATTTTTGTTTCTTGTCCCAAAGTTGCAACATTTTACCACTTACTGAAGATACACAAAAATGTAGATGTATCCCCGAGAAGACCCAGAAGACCCCAGGAATAGATTCGCTTAAAACTAATCTTTCAGAATATGTGGATGGGCTTCTTCAAAACATGGTCATCTCAGGGACTCTATACAGTTATTAACAACTATCCAAGATTTACAATGGTAGGAGTCTCATCACGCGATGTTCAGGCATTGTATACCTGTATAGACCATCAACTAGGTATAAAAGCTATTAAATATTTTTTTAGATAAAGATCATGTCATTCCAGCCAAGCAGAAGCTTTTTATTACAAATAGTACTTTATATATCCTAACACAAAATAGTTTTTTATTTGAGGACAATTATTATTTACAAATATGTGGGACAGCTATGAGGACTAAATTTTCCTGTAGCTATGCAAATCTTTTGATGGGTTTCTGGGAAGATAGTGTTACTGTATCTGAAACAATAATGCTTTTATCTCCCATCTTATTTTATGGAAGAGATATATCGATGACATTGTCTTTATTTGGGAGAGTGATCCTGGTAGTCTTGATGTCTTTCTGACCTATCTCATAACAACTCTTTGGGTCTTAATTTCACTTCCAAAATAGGTTTTAAAGAAATGGTGTTTTTAGATCTATGGTTATTTATACAGAATGGGACTAACCACACAAAAACATATAGAAAGCCAGTCAAATGTAAAGGCTTTTTGGATGCAAGAAGTAACCATCACCCCATCTTTGATAAAGCACCTACAGAAGTGTGAAACGCGTCAGAGGACTTTTCTTTTACCTTAGACATGTTTGCTTAAGAGCTCAATAAACTGTTTTTTATCTCGAAGCTACACAGCCAGCTTTTCTTCATTTTTGCTGTGCACCACCAACCTTTCGATTTTCGTCCATCACCCCAAATGGTTAAATAATATTCCGTTTGGTCAGTTCCAACGATTTCAAAGAAATTGCACGAAATCCAGTAATTTTCAAACTCAGTCACTGCAATCGAAAAACAGACTTTTGGACCAAAAATATAATAGTGGTGTGGAAGAGTAGGCTCTTAACAGAGCTACCAATCTGATAGGAGTCGTATTGTCTTCTTAGAAAAATCCTAGGATAACTGCCAGTAGGAAAAGATCAGATGTTTCAAAAAATACTGTTAAATTCATTACTAAATTCAATTTTTCAGCTGCTGCTATAGACAAAATTTTGAGGAAACATTGGAACATTCGTACTGCTGATCCCATATTAGGTCCTGCTTTATCTAAAACTCCAAGTATTATCTATAAAAATAACAGAAATCTTACGACACAAAACCTCAGGGCAGTTATAAATATGGTCTGAAAAGATTACTTGTTCCTTTATGTATACAACAAATAATAAAGTCTTTACATTATCTCAATTGGAAAAACAAATACTGTACAACATAACTTATTAACTGCAACACACAATTTGTGGTTTATTTGATAAAATGTTCCTGCAACAAACAGTATGTGGGATGCACGATTCGACCACTAAAAACACGCTTTTTGGAACATTGTGGCTGGTTTTCAACAGCACGGACTGTCAAGACATTTTTCAGAATACCATAATAAAGAAACCACAGGATTAGAAATTAAGGGGATTGAACTAGTTACCACCGACAAGAGGAGGTGATCGATTACTCCAACTGCGCAAAAGAGAGTCGTATTGGATACATACATTGAAAACTCTCCGACCAAATTGACGCAATTTAGATATAGATTTGGCTGCCTTTTTATACAGTAAAAAACGGTTTTTATACATTTTTATCATCACTTTTTCAGCACCATTTCTTATTACCCCTTTTCATATAGGCACCATTTAAGTACCTTTCCAAAGATTCAAATAGGTATGGGGTCCTATATTAGTTATTCATAGCATTTTAATTACAATACTTATACATGTATATTTCCATATATATTCCATCCATATATATATATATATATATATATATATATATATATATATATATATATATATTCAAATCTAAGGCTGTCTCACCTTTTAATCTGGTCTGTAACTGTTTCATACGCTCATAATATATATTTTCTTTAACTGTGCACGCAATGTCTTGTATATAATGTATACCTTGTTCATTTATGTAACTGTACTTGTAACCATGTACTATTTGTTTTACTCTGTGCCCAGGACATACTTGAAAACGAGCGGTAACTCTCAATGTATTACTTCCTGGTAACACATTTTATAAATAAATAAATAAGTTTACATGTATAGATTTCATATGTATTACCTTTTACATTTTAAGATGTATCACCTCTGACTCCCTTTTAATATAAAATGTCTTTATATTATTGTATTTTTAGCTTTTCCCCATCACAATTGTCTGGTTCCATATCTTTCCCTGTTTTTTCCTCCCTTGGTAACCCTAATCTTATATAGATAGGCAATCAATGTGCAGAGTCTGTTCTAGACCTATTTAAACAGACTATCAGATGTTTTCCCTTGATGAAGTGACTGATACATTACGAAACGTGTAGGAAGTCTTCGTGCAGCTTTCTGTAAAGAGCTTCCTCATAGGACTGCACGGAGGTTCCCCCGCACCACCAGGCCTGACACTGATGTCAGTGGTGCGATGCGGATTTCTGCGGGTCCTCCACGAGTCCCTCTCTGCTTCTCCGTGGGAGATCTCTTCATGCTCTGAGACCCCAAGATACCGGAGCAGTAAAATCTAATGGGTGGTTAGCTTCAGGCGGGGCAGCACCCTAACCCTAGTCCCATCAGTACCCCAGCTCCTGCATAACAGAGCCCATGAGGGTGGAACCCCATAGGACTTTCTACAGAGGCACACAGAGATCTCTTTGCAGATAAGCGTAATTCTTCACTTAAATTTTGAGTGTTTTATCTTTTTTTATTTTTGTGATTGAATCAACTATAATAAAGGTACTGCACCCTGATGTGCCTCTGTTGCACTGCTTTTTGGGTGATATATATATAACTCAGAGCCTCTGATTGAGCCACCTGTGCTGAACCTAGAACTGATTGAGCCACCTGTGCTGAAGGTGGGATATCTTTAAAACCTGACCTGTATGGGGGTCTTGAGGACTGGAGTTGGCAACCCCCCGTTCCATAATAATGCATATGGTGCCATAGAGATGACAAAGTAGAAATGCAAAAGCAAACAAGGTAAATGACAAATGGATTTCACAACCTTCGTGTCATTATGTTTTCATGAATTGGATTTGAGCTGAAAGTTTGCCTTCAGTTACACTGGGCTGGGGCACAGTTAGTGCTGGGCACAAGTTAAACAAAACAGTTAAACACTGTATATATATGAAGTCAGCGCTATAATTGCATGTCACTCTACTGCCTATTAATAAATCAGATAGGAGAACAAAAGAGGAGATTAGAAAATCCACAAGTTGCTCAGAGATGACAAGAAGTTTGAAAAATCATGAATTCAATTAGCAGCTCCAGTCCTTGGGGGATGAATAATGCATGGAGACACTGACTCATGGGGAGTCGGAAAGAATTTCATCCTTTTGTTATAGCCCTTTTTATATGGATACAAATGTATCCAAACTAGACATTTCCTGCTCAGTACTGTAATTCTAATTCATTGAAAAGTGAATGGAAAATAGACTTTGGTTCGTTGCTTTAATAATTAGTCGCTCTACTAATTAAATCAGAAATCCACTTCAAAAATGCATGTAAAGCTAAATTCAAATTATGATACAGCCTTGCTCCCAAGCTTTGCTTTTTTTTCTTTCTTTTATAATTATTTCTAAATATGGAGCAATTGATCTTTTTTTGTCTGTGATTCCTGCAGCAATCCTTAGCTTGCATTTTCAGTTCTCTGGCATCCTGTTTTTCAGATCTCGGTATCTCAGAAATAGAAAATGCCGTGAAGATAAGCATTCATATCAAAGAGTGCCGCACATTTCTGATACATCTCATTATAATATAGCACTGACACTCTCCTCTCCCAACTCCTTCCGTAACAACACAGGTGCAAGTGAGGCAATTAGGCTAAAAGCACTTACTGTACATACATTAACGCAAAGTGATAATGACGCAATTTGGACCTGTTTTTGGCTCAACTGCTGATGCGTTGCTGCGAGAGAACGCGTTAGCCAACGCCCAACGGGAGTAATAAGGTTTGTGACACACACTGTATGTTCATATTGTCCGTTATCTCTTGCAGACATCTGGGTGCTCTTGGGTTAGGTGTATGTGGTCTTGCAGGCTGGAGAACAACAGGAGCTGCCTTGGGCTCGATCGTTGAATAAAAAGACATGTACTTCAAGTTTGTTCCAAGGTACTGTATGAAAGAATAACTTTTTAATTAATCTCATGTGCCACAAAGCCACAATATTCCTTCACAGATCTGCATGTCGGTTTTGAATGAAACATAGGATTTTGGTGTCAATATCTTGCTTTCTGGTAAATCGTAGGTAAGTTCAGGCTACACATAAGGATTTCCCTCTCTGTATGGTGCATTGGCAGGGGGCACATTTTGTGCCCTGTATTTCTTATTGGATTGAAATACGCACTAGCAATTTTAAACATGCTTTTGCAATCCGCATTTTATTTTGCACACGTGCAGTCTATATTTAGTTGTTATGAAATCACTAGCCTGATACATAAAAAGAGAATACAGTCAATTCAGCAGAAGGATTGAATAGCACAGAACGGCAGTGATGTTTGCATTTATGCCTGGGTAGCATTTTTAGCTATTTTCACATGCTGTAGAGGGGCTAATTTTATCATGGTATCACTAAGCAACTTTCACCTAACGCGAGCATTCATGTCTCCTATGCAACATGCCTTCCCCGTGCCAGGGGAGAATTCAGTCCCATTCTTTTGAATGACACATTAAATAGATGCACCTGTGATGAATATAACATCAGTGAATTTTCTATTATTTTGATAGTGAATCATTTAGAATTGATTCAACAAACCTGAGAACTTACCACGGTTTAGGAAGATTTGTGGATCATTACAAAGAAACATCCTACAGTACCCCGTCCATAACCCTAAGACATTTCCAGTCCATTCGTAGGGCGAGGGGCCCTCAGTCTTAATACAGTAATAGTTAAAACACATGAAATAAAAATGATTAAACCTCTCCAAAGTATCTGCCATCCAGAGAGAAATAGGCCTACATGTTTAAAAAAAATTTTTTGAACTACTTGGAATTGTCGTTATGACTTCACTGCACATAATACTGTTATTAGCTGTTATTAGCTTACTTCCAGGTAGATTCAGGTAAATGAGTTTCGAGGGGGGTCCCAGCCAGACCAGCGTTTAGGAACAATCAATGAATTCCCCCATATCTACTTTTATCCTAGATGTGAAGGGAGCAATCCAAGAAACCCGGCCAAAAAAAACCCCCAACCCTTTGTAAACAATTGTACTATCTAATTTGCTCATTTAAACTAATCTGAACGTTTTGGCTTAGTTTGCTTCTATGCAATTAAATAACAAATTGCATAGTTTAGGGCCTTCTGAACGGGGGAGTGTTTCTCAATCGCGTTTTCTTTATCTGTAGCTCATTCTGTCCTTACCAGAGAGCCAATAAAGGTAAGGGCATGGGGGACAAGGAGGGGTTTTGCCTGTGCAAACTCCTGTTGAGCACATAGTTGTATTATCCAAAGTTAGCAGCCATAGGTAGGGCTGCCAGGTGTCCAGTATTGAACCGGACTATCCTGTATTTGGACACTTTGTCCAGTAAAAAATGAGAGGTAATACTGGACATGTATGTGTATACCGGTATTACCTCTCTGGGCGTGTATGTGTATACCGCTATTACCTCTCTGGGCGTGTATGTGTATACCGGTATTACATCTCTGGGAGTGTATGTGTATACCTTTATTACCTCTCTGGGCGTGTACGTGTATACCGGTATTACCTCTCTGGGCGTGTATGTGTATACCGGTATTACCTCTCTGGGCGTGTATGTGTATACCGGTATTACCTCTCTGGGCGTGTATGTGTATACCGGTATTACCTCTCTGGGCATGTACGTGTATACCGGTATTACCTCTCTGGGCGTGTATGTGTATACCGGTATTACCTCTCTGAACATGTATATATTTATGAGAGGTAATACTGGACATGCATGTGTATACCAGTATTACCTCTCTTGCCTAGGAGGAAACAGCATGGAGGTGAGAGGTGTGTGTGTGACTTGAGCACGTCGCACCTTTCACCATTGTGTCCAGTATTTTTGGAGAAGCCGCCTGGCAACCCTTGCCAGAGGTCTTAGCTCACCATGTTTACAAACAAACTGTAAAACCTGATTTTACCATACCGAAGATTTAAACCCCTTAAACATGTCTTTGTCATTAGTACTCTTTGTCATTAGTACTCTTTGTCATTAGTACTCTTTGTCATTAGTACTCTTTGTCATTATTACTCTTTGGCCCTGGGAGGGATTGATCGTTATCTTTTAAACATGGCCTGGCTGGGGTGGACTGACAGCTGAGAAACTTTAACTATACTGTATCACTCACATCCAGGATCAAACATTGCGAACGGAGTGCCATTTGCTGAAGTAGAAATGATTCCCCACAAAGTGGTTCCCAGATTTGTCTCCCAGGGGGGGGGGGGGTGTACCCAGACAGTCACACAGCACCCTTCTCTCCATGTCTGCTTTTAGCATTGATTCTAACTATGTTACCGTGTAGGTACAATTCGAGTGCACTGTTTTTGTGCATAAGTTTAGACATGAAATGATTTTGTGCCAAGCAGATTGGTGTAGGGAGAGGAAAAGCACTGCTGATATCGTGCTTATCTGCTGAAGGCTGTGTCCCATTATTCTCACTGCTTCTCGTGGCCTGACTCTAACTCGCTGACATGGAATTCTAGCCAGAATCAATAGCAAAAACAAATGCAGCCTCGTTTGCCCTGTGCTGCAGGCACCTGGCGGCCTTTGTTCATGTTCAGATTTATAAAAGTGCATTTCACTCCTGAGGCCAAATTAACTGCATGAGATCTAATTAATGAATATTTCTAGTAGGAAATAATACGATTAGAATCACGCACGCAGCAAACAAATAGCAGAGGGAATCCTTCATTCGTACTGATGCGTTCGAGGCCAGCCACCGTAAAAGTTTCATTCTTCTGGGTAGAGATGAAATCTATTAACTAATGTTAATGTCTAGAAATGGGCCAAATGTTTAGGAAAGTTTGCGAAAAATTTGAAATTGGGCATTTTTACGTGTGTTGAAATAATAATGTTGGAATGGACATATTATTGAAATGGACAGGGGAGGTCGATGGAGAGGAAATTGTTAGCAGTGTTCAGAATCCATGTTGTCTATGTGTTATATGTCAGTATGCGTGTTGTTATAAGAATGAGCTTTGCTCCAGAGGGGGGGGGAGGATATGGGTGGGGGGGATATGGACTGTGCCTTGTTGCTCAAATACTCAAGTGTTGTAGTCAGTAAAAGAACCAGTTTAGGTTAGATAAATTGATCTTTGGCGCCAGTGTGGGATAGATAAGATGACCTGTAACTTGATTGGTTTAGAAGAGGATTTTCCCCTTGTGTACAGGGGATGCAGTGTGTGATGTCGTTATATTCTGCCTAGTAACCTATTTTAAACAAAGGAATCTAAAATGTATATAAAGCCTGCATGGTGTGACAACTCAGGAGATTCCTTGTCCCTCTCTCCCATCTGCTGTTACTCCTTCCCACTCTGCTCCCTTACCTTCTATCTCTCTTCCCCTGCCGCAGCGCGTTCCCCGCAGGACCCGTATACCCATGCGTTCCCTGAGCCCCTGCTTCGATCTTCCCTGCTCCCTCACTCCCACGGTCACAGCGTTACCGGCCCCTGTGGTGCCACACGATCCGTTGCCTCCTCCTGGCGTGGTGCCCGCGGCACGGCGCTCCGCGCGCCTGGTGACGCGTCTGGTGCGTGCACTCCCCCAATCCTCGGAGGGCACGCTCACACGCTCCACCACGGCTCTCCCTGACTCACCTGCCTCCTCTGCTATGCCGCTGGATGCCATCGCGCAGTCTCAGGTCGCGCGCATGTTCCCCTTCGCTGAGCTCCGTCCGCCCCCTGCGGTCTTCCCTTGCTCCATGCGATGCCTCGCTGTGTCGCAACCAGTGCACACGCACTCCCACCTTACAGAGGGCGCACGCACAGGTTCCTCTTATCCTGTTTCCCAGGTCTCCACCTCCCAATCCCTTCAGGCCTTTCCCCTGTCCGCCCCTTCTGTCTCCTCCTCTTCTCTTCCTGTCCAATCCTTGTCATCTCTCACTTCTCTCTCTACTCCTCCCCTCTTTCCCATTGGTAACTCCTCCTTTATAATCCCTGTCTGTCCACTTCTTCCCCGCTCTGCATAGTTCCTGTTTCCCTGTGTGTACCTGACCTATGCTTTGCTCTGTCCGTGTACTCCCTGTATCCTGCTCCTGTGTTATCTTGGATCTCCCTGGTTTTGACCCCTGCTCATCCTGGACTACTCTGCTCTCTGGTATCCCTGTGAAAACTGCTACGTCTTCTACTACGTTAACCTCTGGACTCCTGAATCTGGCACACGGACACGACTATTCTTTCGGACAATCCCAAGCGTTGCAAGTATACTCTAACAACTCTTTCTACAGGCCCAGCAACGCTATACCACACTCCGGGCTTGCTCCCACTGCGGTGGGTGTGTGGTATCATACCGTTCCCACCTCGGTACTGGGGTCTAGCCAGGTCTGCGGGCATACAGGCGTGACACATGGGCCCTCCCCTGGCAGAGAGTCTCATTGACGCTTGTGTGTGATCATACTTTATGCTGTACAGGCAATAAACTACTCATTATCTAAGAACTCGTGTTTTTGAGTTTGCAAGGTAAAAATCGGAGCCCCTACACCCAAAAACTCAGCAATCATTAAAAGTCAATGTGCATTGTTATTGAATTTCTTTTTTCCTATCTTAATTTCTCTTCTTTTTTCCTAATTTCTCAACACGTACCTTAAATTTTGGGATTGCAGTGTTGATACAGTCACACACACAATAGATGGTGAAAATTAAAATATATCGAGTTATGTTGTCAAAACGGGAGGATTCAAAAGGTAGCGTGATGGCGACGTGATGGCGACGTGATGGCGACGTGATTGCAGTGTGATGGCAGTGTGATGGCGACGTGATTGCAGTGTGATGGCGGTGTGATGGCGGTGTGATGGCGACGTGATTGCGGTGTGATGGCGACGTGATTGCGGTGTGATGGCGACGTGATTGCGGTGTGATGGCGACGTGATTGCGGTGTGATGGCGACGTGATTGCGGTGTGATGGCGACGTGATTGCTGTGTGATGGCGGTGGCCATCGTGGCTGAAGCAGAAAAAGATTATCAACGAGGCCCCTAGAGAAAAAGGCGAGTTACTATTACTGCTTAAACATGCAAAGTTGTCCTAGGGACCCTCCACCCTTCTAGTATTAAAAGAAGTTAAAATTAAACTAGTATGAAAAGAAGTTAAATTAAAGGCAGGTTTGGCAGCAGCATGCAATGCCACATCTTATTACCATTATTCAGTAAAAGTGCATGGCCCTGGTTGTGACCCCGTGGGCAAAGGCAAGAAATTCTCATCAGCCTCAGAAAAAAGCAGCACAGTAATGCACAAGTGCTGAGGAGGGAGAGGAGAGGA
The DNA here is from genome assembly GCF_040206685.1 of Ascaphus truei. Classification (NCBI taxonomy): domain Eukaryota; kingdom Metazoa; phylum Chordata; class Amphibia; order Anura; family Ascaphidae; genus Ascaphus; species Ascaphus truei. Next base: position 4,563,735 of record NC_134495.1, read on the forward strand.
GGAGGAGCATTGTGACAATGTACTGGAGAACAGCCGTCAGTGTGATTGCTGCCACCGCTCCGGGGTCTAGTGACATGAGAATAATTGAATGAGAAGTGAGAGCCTGAGACTTTTTACAGTCTAAGCCAGGGATGGGCAACTCCAGCCCTCAAGGGCCACCAACAGGTCAGGTTTTCAGGATATCCCTGATTCAGCACAGTAATTGACTGAGCCACCTGTGCTGAAGCAGGGATATCCTGAAGACCTGCCCTGTTGGTGGCTTTAAGGACTGGAGCTGCCCACCCCTGGTCTAAGCTGTTAGGCAATGCTACCCGATGGTGAACACCAGCCAATGCCATTGTGTTATCACAATGGCGAGTGCCTGGCCCTGGGTGTGGCAAGAAAATCTTACCAGCCCCAGAGACGGCAGCACGCAGCATTACATGGCATAAAATGACACAAGTGGAGGAGGTGCACGTGTTTAATCTGGCCAGGCTCAACCTCTAGGTGTGCAATGTGACCAGCAGGGCTATTTGTGAGGGAAGGGTCAGAGACCCCTGGCCCTCATGCCGCACATAGGCACTGGCTCTAATGATGTTGAGGGGAAATCTCCTCCGGTGTCTCCCCCCCCCCTTCTCAACTAACAGATGTAGCAGACTGAAGGCAATACTGCTGGGTGTGGTTAAGGGAGTGACTACGATAGTGCCAAGCCTCACTTCTTCCCATAATGCTGCTGGCGTGGTGGTGGTCTCACCCGTGGTTTACGGCTCCCATTTCCACTTTATCTTAAAACAGGGATCGGCGATTCACCAATACGGCGGCACCGAGAAGGGGGCCGCCATTTCTGCGCAGACCGGGGACGGCTGACTTCGCACATGCGCAGAAAGGGGGAGCGGCCGAGTTCGCGCATGCGCAGAAGGAAGGGCTGCAAGTCTGCGCATGTGCAGAAGGGTAGGAAACGCCGAAAATGACTGGTTCCACTTTGCGTCAATTTTCGCTTTGCGGCGGCGCCATGGAATGGAACTCGCAGTATGAGCGGGGCCCTCCTGTACTAAGTAACTATAGCTAACTATACTAAGTAACTATAAGTATACTACAATTATACTAAGTGATTATAGATAACTATTTCTATACTAAGTCACTATAGCTACTGTAACTATAACTACTGTATACTAAGTAACTTTAGATATAAACTATACAAATATATAACTGATAACTAGTATAACTAAAACAACTATATAGAACTTTAACAAACTAGCTATAAATAACGCGCAGAGATGACTAACTAACAAACTATAATAACTATAACAAATATAACTATCAAATTATATTAATTATGTAACTATAATTTTTATAAAACTATAACTAAAACTAACTTTAGAACGAATATTAATATAATAATTAGAACTATGGATCTGTATCAATGCTTAATATTTAGATATACAGTACACATACACACACACACACACACACACACACACACACACACACACACACACACACCTTCTATAAGATTAACTGATTTCCTGTTGCAGCATAAAAAATGATGTTTATTACTTCTAGTGCAGAAAAAAAATGCCTGCCTCTTACACACAAGTAATAATAACGTTCCCAGTGTGAATAAA